>NW_010972920.1:3102543-3151324 GCF_000737465.1 Haliaeetus leucocephalus | reverse complement strand
TGGGGAAGGCGGTCAGCCCTGAGCCCGCCCGGCCGGTGGGGGACAGGCGCTGAGGAGTGAGGGAAAGGAGAGAAGGAAAGGGAAGGAGGGAGGCGGCTTCCCCAGGCCCCTGCCCGCCGCCGGCCCTTCTTCGCGTTGTCCCGCTGTGCCGCGGAGGTGGGTAAAGGGGGGCGTGGAGGGCAGCGAGGGGCCGACGCCGTCGGGGTCGCTGCCGGTCGGTGGTTTTCGGGCGGTGGATCCGGTCGCTTGGGTTTGTCGCCTAAGTTTTGTCTGGTGTGGGTGACTTTGGAGTTCCTCGTTAACGCCGGGTGCCGGTCAGACGGGCGTTTGGCCTTGGTGTGGGGCCGGCAGGCTTCCCCGGCGCTTTCCCGGGTGGATGTGAGTTTGAGACATGGCTCAGAAAGCCCGTTATCTACCTTGGGATTCTTCTTTGGGGTTCGGGGGGTTGTTCTGACACTTGAAATCCCCAGACGTGTCAGTTTCTTAAAAGTCCGTGCACTGGAAGAGAAGGGTACAAACAAGAAATAAACAACTTCATAAACAGATTTCTCTGCTCTTAAGTATCTTATTGACTCTAATATCTTTTTGTTCCTTTTTCCTCTTACTTCTTGTGACAGAATTATGGATCCAAGCTTATTGAGGGAGCGAGAGCTATTCAAAAAGCGTGCCCTCTCCACACCAGCAGTAGAAAAACGTCCAGCGCCATCTTCTGACTCCTCTTCTTCAAAAAAGAAGAAAGCAAAGGTAGAACAAGGTGGCTCGTCAAGCTCAAAACAGAATACAGGTTGGTGAAAGTCTTATGTTTCACAGCTGTTTGGTGTTTTCTACCACCTGCCTCTAAGCTATGGTTTATTAGTATGAATCAGTCTATCTGAATTTTGCTGGTGGTTGTTGTCATTCTTTTTCTGAAGTTGTCGCTTTTTGTTAGGAAATTTAGTTGTGCGATGGGAAAAAACGGTTTTGCTACCACGTATGCATGTCAGGCATTATCCTGTGACTTGTTTGCTGTTAGTCAATTGGAGTAATCGTTGCTGCCAAAATATTTCGGATGAAGCTGAGCTTTAATTAGTGGATTTCAGTGGTTGCTGGACCCAAGGACAAGTGTTAACAGCGGTATTGTTCTTTTTTTTCCTCCTCTGTCTTTCTGGTAAGAGAGCGCCTAAAACTTAATTTTGTTAACTGTAGGTTGTAGGCTATCTATCCGTGTGATGGATTTTGCACCTTCCATCTTGTCTGGCTAGCATATTGTGATTAGCAGTCATTCTTGTTTTACTTGGGACCTAATCTTTGTTCATGAACACCAGGGCTTCTGTAGGTTTCTGTCTGCTTTGGTCAGGAGTTTTGCTGTTTCCCTGGGATGATGGCACTGATAATGCGTCTCTCAGTATCAAATAAGCGGTTAATAAAGCAGCACCAAATTAGTGGGAGCAAAGGAAAAGTGCAGTATCTGGAGTAGCAGGGAGACGATTTGTGTGCACGCAGCGGCACTCTCTGTGTTTGCTTTTACTGTGAGAGACTCCTAACTTGGGGGGCCTTTTCAGTGCTCTGAAAGCACTGACAGTTCTTGGATGCACTCTTAAAGGTGCATTTTATGTCAGGAGTTACTAAAACACAAAATACCCTGTTGCGCAAACTCATTGCTTGGTCATATTTTGAATACCACGTGTGGCTGTCTTCTAAACTCCAAAAGAAACAACAGAGCTAAAAACAACAGAGAAGTGCATCAAGGACAATGGGAGGAGTAGAGCATTTTCTGTCTGAGGGGAAGAGTACGGAGTCTGCTTATGTATGTCCAGGTTCTGAGGGCACCAAATAAAGTTATCAGCCAGACATTTTAAAATAAGTTAAGGGAGGCCAGGTTTCCGTGGTCTCTTTGCCACAAATAAAATAAAAATCTATGTGGAATGTCCTAAACTGCATATCCTGCATGAGACCGGTTTGCTGGGAAAGGGGGATGGGGAGGTAGGAAGAGGGCAGACAGTTCAAACGTGAGTCTGATCTGGAGGAGTTGAGTAGATATGTGGCCGAGTGGCAAAGTAGATAAAGAAAGTAATTTCTTTTCTGTGGTTTTGTGGGCTGGGTATTTTTATAAGTGCTTTTGCAGCTGTCAAATGATTAGCTTACACAAATAGGAACGTGTGGCTCTGAGAAAATACGCTTTAACTTTTATGCTGCTGGCTTCATTCCAGACAGCGTCAGAAAGATTTCAGGGTTTCTATAACACTTTTATGTGGAATGAGTTCAGTCTACTTTCATTTTCCCTTGGAGAGTATTTACTAAGTACTGCAGAAGCAGCAAGGATGGAAGAAAAATAACGGAGAGCGAGCGAGCCAACTTTCTTCCTCTTGTTCTTAGGAATCAGCTCAGAACAAGTGTTCAGGCTGGCAAGCAACTGAACAGGTTAAGCAGCCACAAGCAGCGCAAGTTGCCCTGTGATGCTGCAGAGTCCAATTCCTTTGCCTCAAAACCAGCTTCTTATTTGAATCGCCAGACTGTTAGGTACCTGTCAGATATGCGTGTGTCAGAGATGGGTCTTGGGGAGGTGGAGTAAGAATGTGATGTTGAAGAATCCCTGCCCCACCCCCCCAAAGAAATGAAAATGAACATGATCAGTCCTAGTTTTGTTGTGTAACGACCACAAAGACGGTAAATAATGTCACAGTGACAGTGCATTGGCATTGATAGTCTCTGGGTGTGTAGCACCTGCAGGTTCTCCCTTGTTCTGTGATTCTATGACCAGAGAACCTGCCCTTGTCACTTTTTTGGGGAGGAGAGACATTGAGATCACACTAATCTTCAAATGACTGTATAGCTAAATCTGGTCTGTGTGTGAAGATTTGTTGTAAGCTTTCCAGTGAGAAGAGTTATTACTATCATTATTTGAAATCGTTATTCAAAGAAGTTATTTGAAAAATTCAAACTCTGCCTTGTTTACTCAGTTCGGAATAGTAACTGGAAAATAAATGAAATTGATCATATCTGTTTATTTCTTTTTATTAATGAATAGTAAGTTGTGCCTAAAGCCTTAGTCTTTATCTTAAGACCTTTGTCTTGATGGTCTTAGCCAACAGTAATCGAGAGCTGAAATCTCCAGGAGCAGTTTCACGACTTGGCCTACATTTGGGAAAGAATCGTCCTGAGGCTCTAGGGCTGTGCAAGGGTAGATCTTTGTCTTCTGTTCCTTGTGCAAACACCCAGCCCCCTTTATAGATCTGTGAAATAAGTAGCTGGAATGAGTCCCAAGATTTGTCATTGCGTGTGCTTCTCAGGAAGGCTTGAGAACTTGAAGCCAGCATAGCAGAGGCTAGCCGTGTTACTTCCTGTACGCTGCCTTCTTGTGTGCAGCGATATTGAGCGTTTTGTAGGGAAGCTGCAAGCGGCCAGCAGTCCTGTTGCTGTTCGGAGTGTTTGCTTTCAGGAAAGAGGCATGTTAATTAATTCAGTGCATCCAGACAGCTACTGTTGCCTATCTTGAGCAGGACACGGATCTCTCAGGGCTGACGCTGTCAAATACAGCAGAATGTAATGAGGCATCTACCCGGTGTCCCTGACAGCAGAAAGCATTATTGTCACTAACACTAGCTTCATTGTACGTCTTGGTGTGGATCCTAAGTTGTCTTGTACCTGGGATGTCAGCTTCCATTAATTGTGCTTATAGTTTGATTCTTAGCTAAAAGCATTCTCTGCACGCGAGACTGGTACTGGCGGGACTTCACTGTAACAAGTGTATCTGAGATGAATGGTTGCAGCGGTGGTAGTGTCATTTTGTGATTGCAGAAGGGAGGTTGCTTTTCCAGGTGAATCACTGGACTGGCTGTGCTGGTTAGTAGTGGCCTGTGTGTCTTGTGACTCCATCTCACTGACCAGGAAGAGCATGAGTCAAATTAGTGAGTCTTTTATTGTGTCTGGATCTTCTGGAGCTGAGGCATACTGAACCTGATAGAGGCAGTTTATATATTTTAAAAAAAAAAAAAAAAAAAAAGAAAGAGATAATTACAGGTACTGGCCATAGCACAAAGGTATTTCTGATGTGGATAGACTGCAAGATCAGCGTTGTAGCTTACTGGTCCATTTGGCCACTAGGTGGGTTTTGTTTCCCTAATGACAGGAATATTATTTGGGTTTTATATAGTTAAATATCTCGTCCCACATGTAGCTTCAGTCTGGGATGTTTCTCGCTGGCCTGCTTCTCTGTGGGTTCAGGAGTTTGAAAGACTTAATCAGGTCTTACTGATGGCCACACTGTTGGACGCCATTATTACAGTTGTAATTTGTAACTGCAAAACTTTTATGGTTTTAAAAACTATAGATGCAACGCAGCTACAGAAGAAAAACAATCTGGTGAGCTAGAGGTCTGAGTGTTAGGCGGTCAGTTTGTGAGAAAGGTGTGAGTGTGAACTCTCTGGGATGCATCGGCAGGCGAATGAAGCAAACTGAGATTCTCTTGTGCAAAATGAAGTCACTTCTCGCCGTACATCCATCCTGCCATCTCTAGCGCAAGGCTTATCCTGGTGTGGCCTCCTTTGTGAAGCATGTCAACACCTGAAAGCTGTGTGCAGGCTGAGCAAAATTACTGTCGTCGGTGTGGGAGATCTGCGACCCGTCTGCTTGTCTTCCTTGGCGAGAACTCAGTCGGTTCCAGTTCAGCTTTGAAAAGTTAATCTCCAGCATGTCTGACTCCCTGTGGTGTTGTGGTTACCATAGAGGCAGCAGCCTTGGGGCAGAAAAATGTCCCTGTTTGTTCCAGACCGTAGTGCCACTACAGTATGCTTTTGTGGAAACAGTCAGATATTCTTAAAGTAGTGCATCAGTCACGTCTCAACACCCAGAAGTTGTTCAACAGGTTGAATATGAAGTAAGGGGAGAGCAGTTCTCTGGAACTGGAGAAAGGGAGGGAGAAAGGGTCAAATTGTACCACAGGAGGTTAGAAAAGACCATTTTAGGGGGTATGTTTCATGTTGGTTTACTTTTCTTCCCACCACCCTCTCTTCTAAAAGCAAGAAACCCGTAATTAAGAAGAGCTGTCAAAGGCAAGAATTCACACAAGTGTCTCCTGTCTCGTGGGATCTCTCGCCATGCAACCCTTCTATCTCGTATCTTTTTTCTCACCCCTTTTATATCTGTGTGGTTGACCTCAGTGGGAGGGCACTGCTGTGTCTTTGCAGTATGTATGATCAGATTGTTGAGTGTTTTTATAAATATTTTCTCCAGTTAAGCAACATAGTTTTATGCATGTTAGGCAACATTTGTTTGTTCAGGTAGACAAAGATCTATGCTAGTAATTCAATATAAACAACAAAAGTTCATTTGAAAACAAATATCTTTTCTCCCCCCCATAACATTGCAACAGATTATCCTTCTGCTAAGCACTCGGAAATCCTTTGCCAATTACTCAAGTTCACATCCAGAGGTAAAATGATAACTGTTGCTGTTATATTTAAGTCCAAAAGAAAAAAAAGCATGTGACTTGCTCATTTGTAAGATACAAGAGGCTTCATTCAAGGTGTTTAACGTTCTTCAAGTGCTGATGCGCAGTCCTTCCTACACCACCTCTGTTTCATGCTTTCTGAAGCTGTTCATCATTGCTCTGACAGGATTGGGTTCATTCTCCAAGTCTTTCACAGTTTTATTTTTCACACAGCAGCAACAGTCTAGCAGTTCATAGAGGAAAGCCAACACCACCAGAGAAACTACAGTAAAGATGAATATGATCAGAATAATAAAGCAGGCAGTGTTCCAGTTATCATGGAAAGGGTAAATTTTTTGCACTTGAAAGCCCAGATACTGGGAAATTGATGTAGTCTCGTTCCAGTGAGTGGTGTTGAGGGTTGCCATTCTTGAAGAGTTGTCTTGGTGTGCTCACTGTCACGGATTTGGGGGCTGAAACAGAAAAACAAAGCTGTTGAGGACTGCATTGACCAAGAACATGCTGTGATTTTTATCCCAAACTGTTAGAACTTAAGCTCAGACTAAGTGCTCGCACCTCCTACAAACATGGATCGTTGCATACTCGTATTTACTCACAAAACTATCAAACTCTAAATGTACAACTTTTGTGATTTGTCTGGAATGTTCATTTCAGCGATGACTGGTCCACACATGTGTCACATAGTGCAAATTATTTTGGAATGAGAGAGCTTTGCTTCTTTATTTCACGTATATGCAAAGACAGAAAGCTTACAAAGATATTTTTCAAGATATGCAGTGGTTTCGGTGACCTGTCCACTGTTGTTATTGAGGTTGGTACTCGCATGGTGTGAAAGTCCTCAGTGCTCTTTTGGCATTCTTAGAAAAACAGGAGATCCGCGTACCGCCCTTCCTTATCTGAGTGATTAGAAGAACTTACTAAATGTTAATGTCATTGGAGGTTGGTTGGTTGGTTGGCTTTTTTCTCCTACTTGGGAGAAAGAAAGAGGTCACTCTTTAAAAAAATGTATAAATCATAACTATTTTGGAGGACGTTTTCAAAGAACAGAACTTTTGGTCGTTCTAGTACAAAAAAACAATCCTGGTTCTTTAAAACTCATTATTTTAGAATTGCCTATTAGCCCAGACTTGTTAACCCTGCAGAAGTCTTTTGACTTCCGAACGCCAGATTTCCCGATGCATTCATTCCCAGGCTGTTCCACTGTTGAGTAGAAGTTTGTGCTCGAGAAATCCAACTGCCTCATTCAGCTGCCCGAATGGCACTGAGTGCATTTGGAAATCTTGGCCCATTTGTGGTGCTGTGATCATTTGGATAGATAACAAGGAAAACCCAGCTCTTTCTGAGGAGTTCTGATTTCTTATTTTCAACTGTATTCTCTGCTTAACTGCTAGGAAAGGAATGTCATCTTTGGTCCAGTACTGTCTGTTTGTACCCAGCAGAAGAAAAGACTGCTTTGTGGTGTGGGGGAGAGATGAAACAAGAAGTTGGCTTCAGCGGATCTGCCTTTGGCGTGAATGATGTTGCTGTCGAGATGTGCTGTTTTGGAAAGGCCATTGCTCAAAAGTGTGGAAGTAGGCTGTGCCTCAGTAATTACTGTAGTATATCTAGAACAAAAAAGCAGTTTTGTCTGTGTCTGAATTTCTTTGTGAATTACCGATAAGCAGGTGGATGAGGTGTTTGGCAGTAACATCTTTACAGTTGTGTCTGGTTTTCCCCCGGTTTCCTCCTTTCCCTGGCTTTGCCTCCCAAAACTGAGGGAACTTACAGTACTTTTGGTATATAGTCTAATGGAATAAAAAGTGTCCAAGGAGTGACAGTAACTTCTGGTTACCTGTCTTAGCGTACCGTAGGACACCGTAATAACCTTTGAATCCTTCAGGCGATTGAAAACTGCGTGTGGGAGAAGGAGATTGAGTCAGATCTCCATATTCCCTTGAAGAAATAGCAAAGAGTTTTTAGGTGAAACGTGGTGGTGAGCAGCACTGACAAGCCAGCCTGTGCCCCGCATGTAAGCCTGTGGGTGCATGCGTGCCGGCTAAGGGGCAGCTCGCAAAATGTGCTTTCCTCTGCTGGGGTGCCCCAGAAAACGTGGGATTATGGAAGGGGAAGAGAGAGACAAGATTGTAACTTTGTAGAAACCTGGAGTCTTATTTCCATGCCTTAAGGAAAGAGTTTTTTGCTTTGAACATAACGCAGAAAGTGAAAACCTAGCTATGTTCGTTACAAAATGGTCCTGGCTATCCGCATTTAGTTGAATTTCATTCAGTAATCAAACCTACGGAATGAAGGGGTAACGCTGATGTTTGTTAAACTGTGCTCACCGGTAATACTTTAATGAACCTTGTGTATCCCAGAAATAATTCTGCAATCAATGTGTTTAGATGTCGAAAACTACAAAATGCCTGAATAAATGGCAAGTGACAAAGGCAAAGTGTGATGGTGTCTACTAAAACAGATTACTTAAAGCAGCCTAAGTACATGTCATTATTTTTGTGTCATTATTTGAAAAAAGGATATTGTGAAAACCAGGATGATGCAGCCAAACCAGCTTGCAGTTTATGTCTTATTTTTACTGGTCAAATATTAAACATTTTGTTCTTTATCCTTCTGTCTTTAATGGGTTTAAACTGAAACAGAACAACTTTGTTGTTGGGAATATACCTGGCATTAGTATTTGATACAGACATTTATTGGAGCAGTTGCAGTAACTTACTGTTTCCTCTGTTAAATCTGTAACTGAATACACAAATTTGTAACTGAATATACAAAGTATGGCTGAGATGGATAGGATTAATTAAACTGTTAGTTTTTTCTTAAACAAAAGATTACAGAGCAACTCCAAGCTAAAAATACTCCTGAGCTGAGCTGGGTCCTGGCTTTGCAAGCGAGGCTTGGTTTGGTCACAATCTAGGAAAGAAACTCAGCTGACCTGTTTTATGGGACTAAGAAGTCAGGAGGGTTGTTGAAACGCTGGTCTGAAGATTTCTTTGAAAATCTGTGAGAGAGAAAGGGGGGGCTAAATAAAAGGATTTGGAGTCCCCTTTAAGGGGTAATTAAAACAAGGAGGATTTAAATGTGTATTTTAAATGGCAAGAGAATATCCTTGAGAAAGAAAGGAGAGGGGTTTTGTTTTGATCTTCTTAAACAGATTTCCAAGACTGAGGATTTTCTTGGAATCTGTTGCATTTAAGTTTGCCCACTCTGTAAACACCAGGCACAAAAATTAACTGTTCCTGCTGATGTATTTAATGAAGTTCAGTAATGTATGAAATTTAGTATTTTAGTAATTGCTAAAAGTGTTCGAGATTTGGGGCCACTGTAGAGACTGGGCATGTTTACATTGCGTAGCCAGAACCCTTTGCCGGCACAGCTCTCCGCCAAGGCTGTAGCTCTGTTGCCGAGAGGAGAGGAGCATCTTTGGCATGGCATGGAATGGCTCCCCAGGCAGGAGTCCGTGCCGCTCGGCTGCCGGCGCAGTGCAGCAGCCGGCCCCTTCCCACTCCACAGCCACCATTAGGGCAGCGATTTGCACAGCGTAGAGAAACTCGTCTTTACGCAGGGAGGTGGAATTTAATGCCTGTGCCGGAGGTGGTTCGTGCTTCTCGAGGATGATGATGATCTCCTTAGATTTGAATGAGGCGAGGCAGATAAATATCAGATACTCGTTGCTGTAATTATTAAAATACAAGACTGAAGGAGCCATTGCCGAGCCTTCAGAATTAGCACAGCACTAATAAGGTTAGTGTCTTTGAAAGCTGTCAAAGATGGTCTGGTTTCATGCAGTTTTACTTATTTTGTAATGGCACAATTTAAATTAATATTTTAAGCCAGTCTGATTTGAATGCATTTCAGCTATTGTATGTATCCAAAATGCAGTGAGTTAAATATTTAATGAATTGGCTTCTGTAATACCCGTATTAGGTTTTAATTTAAAAGTATCATCATCTTTAGACGCTGCAGAGGAGCAGCTTTATTTGAAATCGTATGCATGGAGCAGAGGGAAATGACTGGCAAAAAATCATTTCAATGCAGCACTGAGGAAGTCCTGTTTAAGAAACCACTGAATAGACATCTTGGCGTAATAGCATTTACAAATCTCAGATGGATTCTAACCTGTCTGTTTGTATTGTGTTGATCACGGCTCCAGTATTTACAGGAATAATAATATGCAACGGGATTTTCTTCCTACCCTAATGTACCAAATTTCTAGAACAGGTTTTTAGCATATCCATGAACATAGATCTCTTTTAGGCAGCTTAATTGATACGGTTTACAGAATACCCACTTGGGAGATATATTTCTTAAATTTCAGGTTTAGCTGTCGTTGTTTTAAGGAAAATCTTTTCACTGTCATTTCTGCAAAAACATACAGAATCAGTTACAAGGAACGTGAGGCTGCAGGAAACAAGCTACCTCCCCAATAAGCATGAAATCCATTTTGTTTACTGAATCTTGGCTTGGTGCATTAGCTTTTCTGCAAGATGGAGTGGTCATCAATTTTCCATTAGTGCACAGATGGTGAAAGTGCTTGTCTGATAGTGCAAGACAAGCCCCTCTGCGTTCAGCGGAATAAAATCCTGCTAAACCTAGAGAAAAATCATTCTAATTCTAAGAAGCTTTTTACAGGCTTGTAGGTTACAGGCATATTTTCTTTTAGTAATCAAGATAAACCTAAGACAATGTTATAAAATGAATACACACCTACCTCTTGTCTGAAAGGATGCTGAAAGAGCGCTGTTCTGGTCCCTTTTTTTAATGCAGCCTATGGCACTGCTAAGATGGAGCTTTCCTACCATTGGCCAGAGTATGATGCTGCTGACAACTTCCTTTATGCTCATTTGCATCAAGCCCTCAACCCCAGGAGTAAATCATTCATAAATTTGGCTCTTACTGTCTTGAATAAGAAACGAACCCCTTCCCGCTCTCGTTTTGGGGGATGCTCTTTGTGCGTGATGAGCTTGTTAGTGGAGAAGCGTGCTGGGAGGGCGACAGTGGCTGTGACCCTGCTTTGCTTTGCGCTGGAAAGCAGCCGGTCAAACCATGACGTTTGAAGTGTTAATATCTGCAGATTTCCAGCTTCGCCGTGTGGTTAGATTTGCTTGTCATGAACTATAGCAGGCTGTAGCCAGGCAGATTAAACACGATAATCTTCTTGATTCAATTGACAGAACAAATACATGATAAGTCATCTTAACTATTTGTTGTACCTCTGAATTTATTTTAGTCACTTTAGACCTCTCGTTACACGTATGTTTGTTTTATTTGGAAAATGTCCTCCATAGACACTAATTTTTAACAATAAAAGGGGACCCTGTAGGGGAAAATCCCTATAGGCTGTATTTTCAGGGGGAGCTGGCTTTTGATTTTCTCCCTTTTTTCCATTTAGTAACCAGACTAAAATGTTCTTCTGTAGCTGGAGTTATACTGATTCTTCTGCGTTAATTTTAGAATTGTTGTACTACGTAAAGCCTCTAATACGATGTAATAGCTTCACAATTACCAGTTGCTGAGTTTTAAATTTGATGTTTGTTCCTTCGGCATTGTTTTTTACTACACTAGCACCAGTTTCCATGAAGTCTTCCCGATAATTGTCAAAAGCGGATTTGAAACATGACTACATCCAAAATTCCCACATTGCAGTTGCCTTTTATAGGGACTTACAGATCAGCTTAGAAGTAGGTTGAGATGTAGTGGGACAGACAGGAAAAAGATTCACCTGAAACATAGTGACTTTGGAAACTTAATTTGGAGTTTCCTGTGAAGAACTTGGCAAGGGCATCTAAATTTAAACACGGTGAATGTAGCAGACTTTCTCTACTTGGTGGAGGTGATTGATCTTTGTTGAACACCTTAGGTGCATTTTCTAGAATATGACGATCTTTTTTTCTTTTTTCTTTCTTTCTTTGCTACCGCAAACCGCTGAGCCCTTCCACTCCTCCTTATCACCACTTTCATCCATACCCTCCAGCTGCCCAGCAGAGCAAAGACTTTGCTTAGCAGCTCTTCTCAGCAGCCATTGCAACCTCTTCCTCAGTTAGTGCACTGACTTTAATTGTTCTTTTCTCTCCCTCGACTGATTTTTCCACAGAAATAACAGGAACTCAGTATCTCTGAGATACCTACTGTCCTGTCAAATATGATTAGAAATCACCAGTGGATTAAAAAGTTCCTGTGGTGACAAATAGGAAATGTTCTTTTTCTGGAGTAGCTGAAATTCTGAAAAGCTGTTACCATTAAGTTTGAGCAACGTTATGCTGGTAATGGGCCTGTGGCTTTTGGTAGCGGTTTGTGGATATTTCTGTTTAATGTGCTGTGCTAATAGCTAAAGTTAATAAAATAGTCATTAACAACCTTGCACGAATTTTTAAAACAAGCTTTACACAGTAGCAAACTCATGATGCATTAAGACAGAACCAGACTTGACAACAGAGGGGATTCTGGTGCAACACACCAAGTTGAATTGTTTTGAATTTATGGAGGGTTTTGGTTTTTTTTTAATGAGTTTTCCACTAGAGCTACTTAAAAAAAAAGCCAAACAAAAAAACCCCAAACAAACAAACAAACAAAAAATCCAAAAAAAACCACCCAGCACAACCAGCACAGCTTTCCTTTACCTGGTGTGTAACTGTTGCATACCTTTTAGGAATAAGTGAAACTTTCTGCTCCTATCTCAGCAGCACAAAGCTATCAGTAGACCTATTAATTGTTGGGCAAAAATGCAGTGCATTATTTCAGCATGAGTTAATATCATAAATTATTATGATATGTTAAGCCACAGAATTAAACATGTACTCTTATGGTAGTAATGCTGCAGTTGCTTGCTGTTTTCTTAAAGGTCAAGTCCCAATAACTTTATATTTATGGAGCTCTGCTCAGAAGTGTTCCAGAGCCATGCGTGTCAACAGGAAGCTCTGTGCATCTGGATCAACACGTGTGCTAGCACAGAGTCCTCTGAGGGTGACTGCTCCTGCAACACACATTTCTGCTCATAGTTGTAATTCTGAAAGCTTATGGAAGTAGAGTGAGAAAGAGATGGAGTGCAGAGCCAACAGGGTGTTGTTGAAAGCATCATTTAATTGTTTGTTTTCTCCTCTTGCAGATCACAGTAATGGGTCATTTAACTTGAAAGCCCTTTCAGGAGGCTCTGGCTACAAGTTTGGAGTCCTTGCTAAAATAGTGAATTATATGAAGGTACGATGTTTTGTTTTTAAATATATAATGTTTTTAAATACTTTTCGTTACTTACTCTCCTGTGGTAGCTGAAAGATGCTGAATATTTCAAACTCTAAAATTCTTTTACTGCAAGAGTGAGAATCTCAAGAAACTGCTCGTTAAATTAAAAAATGCTGTCAATAAACAAAACGGTCAGCATATTGTTTCATTACTGAAATCCTAATTATTCCAGGTCACTTAAAAAGCAGGATAATGTTTTTTATTTGCAGTAGAAATAGGAATTGCTAGATGCAGTCAACTTCTAGGATTCATGAGCTATTTATCAAGATAACATGTAATTTGGTGCTAGACAGATGACGTTGTCATCAGTCTCAGCTGGTACTAATTATTTTTGCTTATATTCTCAAAAACCCTAAATTGAAACTCATACGCTATGTGTCCATCCTGGTTTTGCAAAAGTTGTTTTGTCATCACATTATACCAATTTTATTTACTTTATGATAATTGAGTCACTGAATAAAGTAAGTCCAGAACTCTAATAGATCGTATTTACTTTTCCAGACTCGGCACCAGCGTGGTGATACACATCCATTAACCCTAGAAGAGATTTTGGATGAGACACAGCATTTAGATATTGGACTCAAACAGAAACAATGGTTAATGAGCGAGGTAAAGAAAACATATGTTTAGATCTTAATTGAAGATAAAGGATTATGATAAACCTGAATTACACATGTTTATTTAACTACAAGCTCTATAAATATATAATCTCCTCTTTAAGAAACTATGTTGATTCACATGTCTGTCTGTCTTGTAACTCCTACCGTTGAGGTAACTCTGAAATGAAAGCTATTCTGACATTTTTACGGACCTGTTGGAATTGTTACACAGAGAGTATATGTTATGTCAAGTGAATTTATTCATTACTAATTTTATATGAACAAGCTGTTTTTCTTAAGGAATTTTTTCTAAAGAACAATTTCAAGCGGAGATCTCTTCCAACATCGAGGATGTTAAATTAACTAAACCAAAGGAGTATGGCACAAAATTCATAGGCTTACAGTTCTTTGTTACTTACCAAAATGAAGAATTCTGATGTGAAATTTATGTCTGAAATCGTGGGGCAACAGATCTGCAAATTCCACTGTTGGAGTTCATTAGGCTCACTCTGGATGCTAGGTTTCGTTCTTACAGATTCACTGTAACTTGCCACCATATTCATCTTCATGCTTAATCAATCTGAATGTCTTCATGGAATTTCAAGATGAATAAATCGGCAAAATAACATGTTTGGTGTTTGTACTTGATTGGCGTACCTGGTTTTGCTCAGATCATATTTAAAATCCTCACAACAGAATAGTAAAGGCTGTTGAGAAATGGGCAAAAAATCTCTGCATAGTAAAACTAGGATGGTTTTAACTAATGCAGCCTGTGGCATTCCTTTGCTACCAGTACTAATATTCTGGGGTACAGAAACCTCCAATACGGCAGTGTTGGTTGTGACGGAAGCTTGACTTTGCTGAAGTCTTTTAAAAGGTAGCTCCAAGTTGTTTCTGTAATGAACTAGAATATCAAGATGGAATGAAAAAGCTCCTCCCAAGAAGTGCATATAAAATCATCACTGAATTGTTACTGGATGAGAGAAGGTGAACAAACACCCTGCAGCGCCAAAGTTAGTTACCTTCTCTGTTACCGGTGTTTTCTCTCTCCTTTCTTCTTTCTGTGTCTCTTCTCTTTCTCCTTTCAGGGTCAGGCTGGCATCTGCAGAAGAAACTAAGTAGAGTTGCCCTCTGTTACAGGTGAACTTCCACTGTGGTACTGGCTGCACAGCAAAAGTGATTCGGAGCTTATCTTAAATCATTTCAATTGTCCATGAACTTCTGGTCAGCTTCACTCTGAAGCTGGCATCATAATTAAAATCCTACTGTGCAGGAGGTCTGCTCTTCTCAATTTCTTCTACAGCTGCTGGTGCCAAGTGGCGGCAGTTGGGGAAGACTGACTCCTGTTTTGTTCATCCCGGGTTAATGCCTTTCACATTCATAACATCCATATGACCCGAGCTTGATATGCCGAGTTGTGCGTTTGCACTTTATATTCAGCCATATCATGCTTTTTTGTGTTCCCTCTTCTTTTTATGTTGATTCCTTTCTTAAAAAGAAATGCGTGCGGCGTTCTGCCATAAGAGGCCTCATGGACCTTGGAGCCCAAAGGCATTAAGTGAATGACGTTAAGCTTCCTTTGGTGCTTTGTGCTTTATGTTGTGGCAAATTATGCCTAGGCTGGTGGATCTAGGATCTAGGGATTTAAAATCCGTTTCAAACTCAAACCTCCAAACTGGCAGCTGTAACGTGTGGCTGATGTGCTCTAGCTGCTCAAAAGCACACTAGAAAAAAAGTACTAATGTGTGCTCTTTTTAAGGTTTAAAATTTATGTCCCTATTACAGGCTCTAGTCAACAATCCAAAAATAGAAGTTGTAGATGGGAAGTATGCTTTCAAACCCAAGTACAACTTGAAAGATAAGAAGGCTCTGCTCAGGCTATTGGACAAGCATGACCAGCGAGGGCTGGGAGGAATCCTTTTAGAAGATATTGAGGAAGGGCTACCCAATGCACAGAAAGCTATAAAGGTGAGTAGCACATGTCTGCGATTCAGTGAACCCGTTCCGGTTAGCTTCTCAAAGGGGACGCAGAGGCTAAGAGAATTTTCTCATGAGTTGTTTCTGTTCTTTTGATAACTCAAAAGCTATTTCAGAAGATCTAATGCTGTAGTTTTTTCTGTATTTCATCCTTTACTTTCAGATTTGGCCTGATGTTGTGGCACAGCTGTCAAAGCTCTTTCTCATAAAAGACTCTTGATCTCCCACATTCCAACTGTAGGCATTTAGTTCTGCTTTATACCTTGATCTCCGTCCTCCATATCTCATCTTTGTTTTATTAGTGTACTTAGTATCAGTGTCTGCTTTGGATGCTTTTCATTGCCAGTTACTTTGCTGTTTCTCTAGTTTGTTGTGCTTCTTGTAGCACAAGATCTGGGTCTGTTGTTCAAGTTGGAATCCTTACTCTTGGAAACGAAGTGATTTTGAGTTGTTCTTTTGCATTTGTTTCTGAGGCTTTAGGGGACCAGATCATCTTTGTTAATCGCCCTGATAAGAAGAAAATTCTTTTCTACAATGACAAGAGCTGTCAGTTTACTGTGGATGAAGGTGGGTGTTCCTTTACATATGTTTCCATGCTAGTTGATTTGAATTTATCTTAAACACCTATATGTGTAAGCAGTCTTTTAGGGTGGTAATGAAATACTAGGCATACCCAGATGTCAGGAGAACGGTTTATATTAACATAAGGCTAACAAGACTAGCGAGTGAGTTCTGGGGTGATAGCCTCTGTTTTATACTGGTACATTTGAACGTGGCACCAGGAATCCAACAACTTGCTTCAAGCATAGCAGTACAGAAGAGACTAACAATCACCTGACTGTGACTAAAATGGCATCTAACATTTTGCTCTGTAAAGGGCAGCCAAAAAAACCCAAAAGAATGGCTTCTAGGTGCAAGTTTGTTGGCGTTTTTTCCAGGTTATTAATCACGTGCCTTTTATTGGTGAACGCGATGAGAAGCCACAAATAGAACAGAAGGAGGAAGCAAACAGGGAGGAGATGTGAGCAAAAGTTCTGAGAAGGGGTAGTTTACAACTGGGAGGAGAGCGCAGACGTGGGGTAGTGCTGCTGCCTAGAGCTGGAGAAGATTTGGGACTTCAGAAGGTCAGCATGTGTTTTCTGTCTAACAAATAGTGGTAAAATCCTCTGGTACAATGTGCCTGTTTATGCACAGAAATTCATTACACAAATCAAGGTGTGTTCCAATAATGACATTTATGCCAACATCAGATGCCTGTAAGTACAGAAAGGAGAAGGCAATCTGTGTCAAAAGACCTTACTTTAAATGACTCCAATGACACCGAACACTTCTGTTGTTAAGATACTATTCTTGCAACATGCCACATAAAGCCATCTTATCATATAATGTCACATTATGGTAAAAAAAAAGGGGGGGAAGAGTTTTGATAGAAACTTGAACTGCTCTACTTACAGGACTGTAGGACAAACCAAAAAGCTCTTTTTTTTTTTTTTTTTTTTTGGCTAGCTCAGAGAGGCTTATTTATTTTCAGTAGAATTAAGCAACTGGAAATGTGTATCATTAACTTATTTGTTATGTACCACACTTTTAGTAATGATAGCTTTCTTCCACAAGGATAATTAAGTAGATGTGACATCTACAGCATTTAAAAATACAAGAATTGTTTCAAAATATTGACGTGAATCTGTTTTTAAACCTTAATTTCTGTCACTTCTTGATAGCAGCAGTAGGAACTATATGTGAAATGCAGAATTATAAGCCTTTAGTGTGCATTCACAGGAATTTCTAAACTCCCAAACACCTATGAGTTTACCATTAACACTGTCATCCTGTTCAGATAGTGTCTCTTCAGTCCATCAGCCCACAGTTTTTAGGGATCCGAACATGGCCAAAACATTTAGAAATCAGTGCTGTTGCAGTAACTGTTAAGACAAAGCTTTTAAGTTTTTAGCAGCTACTGGTTGTATTACAGTCATGATTGCTGATAGTTTCTTCTTGTGCAATTTATTTGCAGATAACTGGCACCCAACCATCCTAAAAGAGTTATCAGAGGGAGATCTCTACCCTATTGCTCTTAGTTTGTATTAACTCCGGGATTAACTGTGAAAGTTAATAAAAGAGCCCATTTTATTAAGACGTAGCAAGAGACATCTGCCAACTCTTCATCAGGTAGCCAGTATAAATCCAAGGCTGTTCATGTACAATACATTATATTTTAGCACACCCAGCACTGATCTGTGTTTAGGAACAAGCAATGCAGGCTGTTGCTGTGAAAGGGGAGAAAAGGTTAAACAAAACCCTCTAAAACCCCTTGAAACAAAATGTTTAAGCCGTTTGGCTCAGTCTCCCGATGAAGGCAGGCATTTTAAGCCTGCAGTGTCTGTAATGAAGGGATTGCTAGTGTGCAGTGTTGTTTGTACTTCAAGGTGGCTTTGCTTTCTTTCATCCGCAGGTGGCAGCATGTTCCCATCTGATCAAAAAGTGGTGGGGTTGTCTTGGTTTTTTTTGTTTGGGTTTTTTTGTTTTGTTTTGTTCCTGCTGATTTTGGTTTTTCTTTTCATGCGGATGATGGTGCTTTGTTCTGAGAGGGAGCAAGAATGCTTTCTCTTTTGTGAATCTTGTGATCTGCCTGTGTATGCCACAACTCTTAAAACATCCCTGAGTGAGTTCGCTTACTTATTGCAGCTGGAACGGGTCCTTTTTCCAACCATGTTACCCTGTGATTAAGAAGACCCATCCCTCCCAAGCAGTTTTGCTTTACAGTTCTTTCCAGAGCACCAGAAGCATGTCTCTTAGGGAGTCACTGGCAGAATTGTCTTCGTACAGGATGTTATGACACATTTCTGCGTTAGCAGTGCTGTTTCAGCTCATTATCTCCAGCAACGTTAAAACGAAGTTTTTAGAAGACTGCAAAATAAGCCTTGAAGTGTTGTCAGACTCTTTGATCTAGCAGCTGATGACAGTTCAAAATATGTTTCTAGTTTAATGTTTATCATTAGAAATAAGGCCTCTGCGCTCCTCAGTGCATGATTCTGCTGTATGATGCCCTCCGGTTTCGAACATATGTTGGCTAGGATTAATATCCTCTACAAGTTAGGCATCCTCTCCCATCGCTGTCTGAGCTCCATCACTAGTCAGTAGAGAAAGAGGAGCTGCTGGGGCAATCTGGAGCTTTCTGTCTAAAGTAGTGGGAGGAACTGCTTTCTGGGAGTGCCTCCCTCTGCCCTTGCTACAGTTGTTTTGATGGCTGAACAAGCTTTTCTTTCTCCCCTTTTGAAAATAAATCCTAATGTACTGCAGCAGTGGTGCAGTACCTATATATCGTGATCTCAAGGGTACTGGAGAAGGTTTTTGCAGTAAGGAACGGCTTTTGTTCTTCCTTTTATGTGATTAGCCAAGGAAGGTTCAGATTGCATGTGTTCCTTCTTGACTTCCTGACTAATTAATCTTCTGTCAGTAGTGTGTAGCTGAAAGTGTTTATAAAAGCAGGGCTAGATTTCAGGTGCTTCAGCCAAGTAAAGCACTGCTTTTTTGTGCTGGGGCTAAGCACTTTGCATGTGAACCAAGCTTTCACCCCGTGGCTGAATGCTGAAAGGCCAGTCTGATTGCTTAACTGTTAGAGATGGTATCTTTCACGTCTGAATGCAATATAGGAAGTATTTTAGTGCTGAAAAGCTTTTAATTATACATGTTTCTAATATTTTTCCTAAGCACCTTTGAAGAGATTTAAAGAATGGCCAAAGCCTCTTAAATTTAACAGTATAAAAATTGCTTGGGATCAGTGATGACTTACTGCTCTGGCTTTGAATTGCAAGGTGGACCAGGGGCAGCACAGACTTAATATCAAGCACCCTTTCCTTTAGGTATAAATCTAGTACTGTGTTCCTTGAGACTGTTAGGAAGCAGAACTCTGTCTTTCCCTGTTACTCAGTTGTTTCTTCCCTTCTGCCCTGTTATTGTCTGTTCTTGTCCTGTGCTAAGATTTTTGGCTCAGGTCAGTGAAGATCTTTAAGCTGTTTTTAATCTCTGGCAGATTTCATTACCAGTGTGATATAGCAGATTATCTCCAGAAGCCATCTCAACCTTTTTGCAAGAGCAGGTGAGGCAGTCAGAAGTGCAGGATAAGCTGCACTGAAGTTACCATGCAGCCATTTACCCATGACTTGTTCCCCAAACGTAAGCATGTTAGAGTATAATCACTCAGGGAATGTCAGCGCAAATTGTTTTCGTATATGAGGCACCTCGTGATGCAGTAAAGTTGAGGTAACTGTGCATCCTTACCCCTTGGGCGTTTAGGAGAGAGAAGGTGTTTGCAAAATTTTTGTTACGCTGCCCTCTACTTTGCTGTGTGTTGGTTACTGCTGGTCAAAGCTCATTATTTTTAGTCTGTGCATGCAGACATTGTGATGATGGAGATGTCAGCAAACATCTAAAGTGGCCTTTGAATTGGCTTGTAGTCTCATTCCCTCCTCTCATTACTTGAAAGACCAGAAGTCAGCTATCTGGAGGAGCAAGGGAGCAGCCTGTGAGTAATGTTGATTCTGTCAGTCTTCTGAGTTAAAATCTTTTAGTGATCAAATTGCAAGATATTGCATATAGGATTTGTTCGTAATCCAGGCAAGACACCAAGCACCTACCTCGGGTACCAGGTTCACAACTTTCTGCCTCTTCTGGGGAAGATCTGCATTGGCATCATGACTTGAAAGCTCTGCTGAAAATGCGCGTTGTCTCCTTGAGCATTCGCAGCACCTGCTTTGCTTTGGCCAGAAACTCTTTGGAAATTTCTCCCCAGGGGACTTTTTCTGGGCTCCGTCTTGTCATAGCAGCCTAAGCTGTAGGAGAAATTGTCAGCTTGTCTGAAAGCCGCCTGCTGCAGTCAGGCGAAACCTTGCTGTCTTGACTGCTGGACATTTTTTTTCCTTCCATAGCTATTATACGCTTGTTCTGGCTGATCTATCAAATAGTTTAGTGGCTCTGATAGAAGAGTGTCTCACCTTCACCGTGTTCTGGTGGCGTAAAGATCACCCAGCAGTTGACAGGACACAGAGAAGGAAAATTGAATGTGCTCAGTAATCATAATGGTTACGTGCGCTGCAGGAATGTGTGCATCTGAACCTGTTCTCTATGCCTGGCTGAAGCAGGCCAGCATGTGGTGAGCTTTCTGCTCCAACAATCCCCTTCCCGCTCCTCACACCAGTACTGAACTCCCTGTGCCCTGTCCACAGAGAAAAGGAGACACTGTGAAAAATGGATCCGCTATATTGAAACCATCTGTAGGAACTGCCTTCTGTCACTGTTGTCTGCTCTTCAGGCACATCAGCTCATCACAGCATTTTTCTTTCTGTCTTCTCCCCTCCCCAGAGACAGGCCAGCCTGCCGCATCCTCCTGCCTGGCCAACCATAAGCGAGGACACTGTGCCAGAGGTGGTGGAGCACAGTAATCGGGTCGTTGTGTGTCATTTCCTCCTCCCTGGCCCCTCTCATGAACTACTGCTTTTAACAAGTGGTGACCCGCTTTACCTGGAGCCACATAGCAAAGGCCAGGGTGACAATATTTCAGATATTCCTCAAAGAAGTTGGAGAAATCTCTTTCTATCTTGGGTCAAGGGTATGAATTTTGAGGTGCAGAAATACCACAGCTACAAATGCGGAGGGTTGTTTCATGAGAGCTGTAGTTATTACCAGCTTTTCCCATAGGTTCTCATATTTCAGAGAGGATGTCACAATAATTCAGATAGCGTATTCCCAAGGTCTAAACTTTCACTAGCTGATAGGGACATAGTCCTTGGAGCCTTCTGAATAAATCTGACAGGTAATGTGGAAATGGTTCAGTGCCAGTCAGGCAGCTGATCTGTTTCTTCAGTTCTTGCATTTAGCTGGTGTCTGGTGTTACACTGAATCGCTTTTGTGATGAGATGATAGATGTATCTCCTTTTCCCTTTAGATGGCACCCTAAATGCAAACAGCTAGTATGCACAGCTGTCTGAAGGGTGGCAGCTCTGTCTCCACCTTTATCCTGTGCTTTTAGTTCTGAACCAATCCTTTAACACAGAGCATCTGGGGGGTGGGGGTGGATGGGGATGGACCATGTTGTTGTGACTCCCCCCTTTCCTAGGCAATAAGGTATTTTACAGCCTTATGTGCAGCTTCAGCATGGGAAGAAGGTTCTTTTGCAGTTATTGCAATCAAAGCAATAGCACTGAAAGCAGCCTGATTTACAAAGGAGTTTTTAAATGGAGTTGCAGAATACTGTGTAGAGTTACTCTGGTGGGGCCGATTAGTGGATTAAATTATCTGTATGTAAAGTCGATTTTCGCTTTGCGGTTTTGATTCTTGGTGACTGTTACATTCGTATTTCTCGGCCAAGTTTAAAAGGTGAATGTGAAGCTGTAATGATGGTATAACCGCTGCATTACAAGAAATGCAGAATGCTGTGGTTAGATATTAACTGTGATCTGCACTTTTGTGCATGTTGATCCTTGAAGAGCTGACCATTTATTTTCTAGCGTTTAATTTTTCACTTCTGTTCCCCAGAAGAATGTAGACCAGTTTAACATTAAACCCCTTTCCCCAGCCTTTTTTTTTTTTTTTTTTTTTTTTTTTTTTTTGGACTGGGGCATATTTGTCCATATATCATGAACTCTAACAAGGAAACGACACATCTGTGTTTGTAGCAGAACACTATAAATAAAAGGACACTGTCATGTAAAAGTGCAGAGTTATCAAGTCTCTCATCTGCTATCACCTTGTGTACACGTGCCTGTCGTGCATCTTGGAGGACTGACCTGCATCTCTCCGCCTCCCACAGGAGCCAACTGTGCAGAGCCAAAGGCAGTATAGCACAACAGAGTCTCAAAGTATCTCTAACTGGGATCTGTTTAACAGTCATGCATTTATGTGCAGCCTTGTCACTTCACGCGTGAACTGCAGAAACACATGATTTGCAGTACAGTTAACTCACGAAGCGCGATACTGCATTTGCACACCCATCACCTGGTTCATCTTTCCAAGCACCACCGGGTCATGGTGTCCAGCTGAGTCCAGCTTGGGTGCTCAGGACAGGGAGGGGGCATGAACAGAAACAAAATAGCCTGAAAGAGCATGTTCCTCTAAGTCTGGAGGATGCAACAGGACCCTTGCGCAGGCTTTTGCTGTTAAGACTTAATCTGAGTGCTCATCGCTGAGAAATCTCTCTTGCATGTTCAGCTTCAATCATAACACAACCTTCTCCACCTGCCACAGCAGGAATAGGTGAGGGATGATCTGTGATAGCTGGCACCGCAAGCGATGCTGAAAGCCCGGAATTACACTCAAAATGGATGAGCAGGCGGAGAATGTCTTGACTACAGTGTCAGTCCTTGCATTAAGTTATCTGAAAACTGCAGTCTCAATCCCGCTGTGCTGTATATGTGCCTGTATGAGAAACAAGCTGAGCGCTATCTCCGTGTGACCAAAAGTGGTGTTTTGACAGGATTTATTTCTCTTCAAAAATGCTGCATTACCAAAAATGAACATTGTTGTTCTTCGCTGGCAAAATTCCTTTCTTTTGTTTCCTGGAAAGCTTGAACAGTCCCTTACTGTTGGCAAAGGGAAGAAAAGAAAGACCTGAGACTTAAAGCATGTACTTTCATAGAAAAACAAGATGCATTAGGAAGGGAATTGGTCCAAGTGCAGGAACCAAGTCTGTTACGTATGCTTTTCGTACAGTGCCGTTTTGTCGCGACGTGTCTAGAGCTGGTATATCTGTGGCAGACCGTCACTGGAGTGTTTCATCGCCTGCTGCATAGGACAGCTTCTTAAGCATGCAGAAGTTGTGGTTGTTTTGACAACTGTATACTAAATTTATCTGGAAATAAAGGAAAAAATTTAGTCTTGCGTTGCTATGTGTGCCTCGTGTTTTATTTATAGTTTGTTAGCCAAACCTGCTGACAGGATATATCTAACTTAGTGCCTGGGGAATGAAGGGAGGTGGGATTGTACCAGCCGCTGCCTGGAGAAGGCATTCCAAAGGCTCTGTGAAACTTTACATGAGGCAGAAAGTGTGCAGGCAGATGGCAGCTGCTCTAATTAAGACTTACTGTCTCTGTCTTTTTTCCTGCTGCTGTGGCTTTTAAGGTATCTCTCTTCTTTTTAACACCAGAGGAATTTTAGTAATTTATTGTCTGTATAGCATGGTATGTATTATATTACAGTGATAAACGAGTTTAAACCCACTGAAGTAAATGTCTTGAATCTTTAGTAAATTGGACTATGAGATGACAAGTCTCCCAAGACAATGGCAGCTGAAGATGTGTAAATGAAGTTGCCATTTATGGTTAGTTATTACCCTTCACCAAGATCTTTTGAACCGAGGCTTGTAAAACATGTTGACAGCTATAGGGATGCTAGAGAATCTATAGCAAATTAACATTAAAAGCACATGTTGCCGGTGGGTGCTCCTGATGCTGGGATGCTGGAGTGCAGTTAGCACAGTTGAGAATCAGCTCATCTTTTTCCATTAAGTTTTGGGGGTGTCCTGTTGTTGGTGGTTTGTTGGTTGGAGTTTGGGGTTTTTGTTGGGGTTTTTTTGTTTGGGGTTTTGGTTTTTTTTTTTTTGGAAGTGCATCCAGCATTTGGAGTGGGTAAAGGTTGTGCTAACTGGGTGCCTGCTGGCGGTGACCGCTGCATCTGTACAATCACAGACTGACATGCCAGAATACTTCAGCGTTTGAAATCAAGTCGGTTTCTTTCCCTTCGTGTGGGGGCTTTGCCCAGGGTTTGTTCATTGGGATATAAAATGAGGGTTTGTTTGGTGTTTCAGAATTTCAGAAGCTGTGGAGGAGCATTCCCGTGGATTCTATGGATGAGGAGAAAATTGAAGAGTATCTGAAACGACAGGGTATTTCTTCCATGCAAGAAACTGGACCAAAGAAAATAGTAAGAGATACAAATTACAGATCTTTCTCGGAGATTCCCCCTTTCCTGACCATGCAGTGTTAATTCCAAAACATGTTGGTGAGCCTATGCACAGCTGCTTTGTGTAGCTCGGGGAAGCATGACCAATTTTAAGAAGTTGTAAAAAACAATGCTGTAGCCAGCAGTCAGTGTTTTTATAACTTGTTTGAGCCGGTGTAATCCAAGCAGCATCAAGAAGAGGGCAAATGCCAGAAATCCCTGTGAGCTCCAAAGTGGAAGCTTCTGCTTGAAGCTGTACAATACATTAGGAGTAGAAGAATAGTTACTTTTTGGGGGAAGGGTGGGGTTTTTTTTAACTTTCGCTTTTCTGCTAAGAAGCTTTGAAATCCTGATGGGAACCGTGTAACGTGCCTGCCACCCCACACACCCTGTTCTCCAAACTGGGTGCAATACCCTCGTGTTTTACTAGGAGGCCAAAATGGCTGCAGGCTCTCCAAAGATGCTTTCCTTCTGGCTTCAGACTTTTTTTTCTTTTTTTTTTTACATTTATTTGTATGTGATATAGCATGTCTCGTCTTTTCTGCACTTGGCTTCAAACTGTCCTTTCATGAGAGCCCTTCCACACAAGACTCGTTCCTGGTTTCTGCTAGTCACTACACTAAATGCTTTAATGCCTGTCATCGTGTAGGAACCCCTCATGAATTCCTTATATGTTAAATGCATCTTTGAGCACATAATTGTGGGTAGAATTATGGGGCAAGTACCTGCTTCTGTTAACTGTGTGGGAGTGTTTGAAAACTTTACTTATAAACACCAGCTTTACTACTGTGCATGGCGTACAGAGACTCTGCTCTGTCCCCAGGGTCATCTCCCTGCCTGGATTTGAAGTGAATGCTGTTGCTTCTTGCAAAAAAAAGCAAGCTCCTTCCCTGCCTGCCCACCCCTGGTTCAAGTAGGGCTCTTCTTCGCAGAAGTGATGACTACCACAGCGTCGCACATCAGGTCAGATGTCACAGCTGGAGGGCAGATTTTTTGACTACTGTTTATTTCTTCTTGTAGGCTCCTATTCAGAGGAGGAAGAAACCCGCTTCTCAGAAGAAACGTCGATTTAAGACTCACAATGACCACTTGGCTGGAGTATTAAAAGATTACTCTGATGTCGTTCCTGGCAAACAGTGACCGGTTGAATTCTGGAGCAAACATGCATTTTTATAAGGCTTTTTGCCACTCGGGCTCAGTGTCTGCTTGCAGAA
Source organism: Haliaeetus leucocephalus (assembly GCF_000737465.1). Lineage (NCBI taxonomy): Eukaryota > Metazoa > Chordata > Aves > Accipitriformes > Accipitridae > Haliaeetus > Haliaeetus leucocephalus. The sequence continues at coordinate 3,125,939 of NW_010972920.1, read as the reverse complement.
AGACTGACTGTATATAGTAAATGTGATATGTTTCCCCCATCCCAGCAATTGCCGAGATGAAACAGGTCAGTTTAAGAGCAAGTATGAACTACTAAATTTAGAGTTTAATTTAATTAGCTAATGGGAAATGTGTCTTTAAGAGGTTCTCACTAGTTGCCTCTTGGCATAGAGTGATAAATGGTGCTCAGCATGTAATGCAGGAGTTCCTGTTCAGTGCTTAACTCTGCTTTTACATTGCTTAATGGGTATTTACCCGGATTACTTACAAGGGGCTTTCTAGTAGAATTGAATACAGTATTTGTTTTACCTGTTTCGGGGAAAACCTTTTCCTAAAATCACTGCAGGCAAGTTTCTTTCACAGTCAAATATACCCTCGGTTTGTATGCGTCTTCCTTGCCATGGGACTGAGCTTTACTGAACGTGGGTGATATCTGAGGCTCAAACTCAGAAAAAACGCTCTCCTGAACTCCCAGCAGGCTGCAGGATGGCAATGCAGCTGTAGCTTCCTAATGCTAATCAGAAATTGCCCTCGGCGATTTCTCTTCACTGTAGTGGATGCACGTGTGTTGCACAGTTCTACTTTATGGACCGGAGGGAAATAAAATGACAGTGTAATACTGAAGCAATTTTTTTTTTTAAAGTAATAAACTTAAAATGCTGGTTTCCAGTGTTGCTTCCTTAAAGACTGAGAGAATTAACACCTTCTGCGTTGCATTTTCCTTTTCAAGGAGGTAAAGCAATCTTTGCTATATTTTTATCTTCTCAATGACTTATTGTTCTGGGCTAACACTGTCATCTTTTTAATCGTTCTTGGTTGGGGAGGAGGGAGGAACCACCTTAAATGAAAGCTCCCTGTTAGATGCCTGATGTTCTGTGCAGTACAGACTAATGTGGCATGTGGCCAAATTATGTCCTCTTGATAACTTATTTTTACATACTGAACCAGAGTCAATCAATGCTGATATTGTTTTCATGGCACTGCAGGAGAGGAGCTGTTTCTTTGCTCTTCTAGGGTTAGGATCAAAGATAAAAATAGGTGACTGCGATATCCCACTGACAGTAGATTGCTGCTGCATGCACATGAGCTGTTGTCTTGCTTGATGTATTGGGGGTTGAAGCAGAGGCTGTCGGATCCGAACACATGAACAGGTGAAGAATAAGGCTCTGTTGCACTGAACAAGTTGTGTCTACTTGGGGAAGCACAGGAGAAAAATAATTCTGTAAGCATAGCATTTATCCTCCTGATTTTGAAGACTGCTCTTTTGAGAAACGGACAATACTTCCAGCGTTGCACACATCAGCCCTGTTTAAAGAGTTGCTAAATGCCGGTAGGAGGTTTCTTCTATTATTTTTTATATAGATATATGTTCTTTTTTTTCATGCTTTTTAAATATAGTTATATATATATAAAAAGCATGCTGCTCCAGGTGGTACCTTCCAGGTCAGCACAAGCAATTCCTCTTGGAGCTTTTTAGTTTTCTGTTACAGCTCTGCTTTAAAGCACCCGTGGCACACTTGCAAAACTGTTCACCTCTCTTCTGTCATTTTCACTCAGGGGAAAAAAAAAAATTCCCTTCCATCTTCTGCATTTTTGAGCAGTGATTTTTTTGGTGGTGGTGCTTAGACAAAAGCAGAGGTCTTAGTGTGCTCTGAGTTGCCTTTCATACCTTTGGGGGTTTTTATGGGGTTAACTTCCCAGTCATCTTACATAGCATTACCCTTTCTCTGTGAACCAAAGTTTGCAAAGGAGACTGTAAGGTAGGTTACCTGTTTTGTTTCTCTGCTCAAGTGATTAAGATAATAGGGAAGTCTAAAGAAAACGCCTCTAGCTACTTTCAAAGATTAAAAATATGTTAGGTCAAAAAATAGGAGATCAGGAAAGGAAGATTGACTACCCGCTCTGCGTGCTGTGCTGGCATGGTCAGGCTCCAGTGTTCAAAGGAACAAAACGCTCCAGTTGATGTCCAGTTGGAAAGACTGGATTAGATGTGTTGTCTCACTGGAGGAAGTCTTCTCCTCTGCTGTATAAGCAGAGAGGGCATAGCAAGTTTTACAACTTTTTAGGGTACAGTCTCAAAAATAGCTGAAGGGAAGCTCTCATTGGTGCATTAGAGGTGGCATGGAATATAGAGAAGCAGTCATGGAGAAAACAAGTTCAGAAAATAAGCATGAGCTCCTCTTTTTTGGTGGGTTTCAGGAGTTGGGTTTTGTTGCTGTATCGAAGATGCTCCCAGCAGTCCTTACGAGTTTTTTCCAAGACCTCTTAAAAATCAAATGGTGCGACTTGAAAACGTCTCGGACTATATCAACGGGAGTCTGTTTGCTGAAAGCATTTTAGTACCACTCCAGTGCACTTCAGTCTCCTCACAGTGTAATGTCCAAATCTGGCTTTTTGCTGAAGTTCAGCATAAGATTTCATAGCTGTCAAAAACATAAACCTGCTTCATCTTCCTTCAGGGTGTTCTCATGTATTCTGTCTGGCAGGATGGTTCTCCCAGTGGCCAAAACCATCATGCCCTCAGCTTGGTTTCTTTGGCAAAATTCTTGTTCCCTCAGTCTGGCAGGGCTGCTGAGAAACATCACGCTCTCTCCTGGGGGCCATGGCCCTATTAGTCCATTTTTCTCTTCCTTCCCTGGAATAGTCTGCTGCCAACCAGGAAGATAAGGGTACTTGGGCTGCCCTTGACAAAGACAGAACATAGAATAGAATATTTCAGTCAGAAGGGACCTACAATGGTCATCTAGCCCGTGGCAGGCACCTTCATCTCATGGATTTCAGGTAGGCTCTTTGGCAAACCCATCTCAGTGCAGTCTTTGCCTGTCCCTGCCAGGTGAAGACTCACTTCTTCCACTCTCCTGAGGCTCTTCAGGTGGTGCGTGTCCTGTCCAGCAAGGCCAGCTCCAGGATTCGGTGTGTCGATCCTGGTGGGGCAGTCATTTGAGCCTTTCTAACCCTCTGGGGCAATGGAGGAATGCAGGCACGGATGAACAGTTCTTCTGATGCAGCATCCTTCTCTTCTTCCCCTGCCCTATCAGCCAGGAGCAGAGGCATTCAGTTCCCACCTGCTGTGATGCTGACGGACATACAGACAGGGCCATGGGGAAAAGGAGGACAGTCTTTCTCAATGATGGGAGCTCTCCGAGGTATATCTTGGCTGTCTTTGTCATCCTTTCGCTTGCACAATTGCATCTTGTAAGCCTGTGGCTGCGAGGACAGTATCTGCAGGAGTCGCTAGAGCTGTTCCCAAGAGAACGCAGCTCTTTTGAGGTCTGCAAACAGCCGGAGACGTGCACTCAGTCCTGTTTCCCCCTCAATATTACACTAGCTTGTCCTGTTGGAAGGGAGGTGTACCAATTCCACTGTGATGAAACTGGAGGAGGAGGAGGGAGCTGGTAAGGAAAGCCAGGTCGCGTTGCTGATAGCTCGTCCTCTTTAGCTGGGCATTGCTGGTCTGGGATTTGCTTCTGAAAAGGTATCCTCGTAGGGGATCTGGTAGCAATGTCAGCATACCTGCCCGTGGGGATCAGGGGCTGCACTGGCTCTTCAGAAGGAGCTCATTAGGACTTTTTTGTGTCTATATACGTGAACCAGACCTTTTATTTCATCTGCCTCTCCTCACCCCCAAAATAAAAGCACTGTTGTTGTTTTAAGGTTGAAGTTGAATAGCCCAGGGGTGTCACACCTCTAATCATGGAGCTCTACTGGCTTCTCTCCTAAAAGTTGCTCTGACTGAAAAGTTATTCCACCTCTTCCTCTGTTACAAAGATCATTCTGGAAGGGAATGGAAAACAGCAGGATTTTGTATGGTTGAATGAGAAATCTGACATAAGGCGGTGGTGTACCAGAGCTAATCTATAATTCATCATGATCATTCAAGGCTTTTAGAGAGCAGAGGAGAGAGAGGCAAGGGAGCCCTGACAAATGGTATAAAGACCCCGCACGTGGATGTAGCCAGCGAGGGCTGTCACTTCTGATGAGCACGGGCAGGCAGTGCAGGGCCACCAGGGAGAGCTGGGCTCCCAGTACCTGCTGATGAGGAGGGGCTGCGTTTGCAGATGACTAGAAGCAACTATGGTACTGACATCTCATTATTTCCAGCTTTGTTGCTTGCTTTCCGGTCGCTGCTAATGTACCAGGCCCAAATTCCTATGTGTGTTACTGCCTCAGGGGCCTCTGGCAGCTACTGCATCTGGGGGAGGATGTCCAGTAGGGTTGAGTGCTTACTGTTGACTGGTTAAGACCGGCAAGGCTAACCGCTAACAACCATCAGGGAGAGGAATGCTTGGACCCCAGTTTGCTGGTACTGGCTTTCTACTGCTGGCAAAGTCAGGGATACAGCTGGATCATCGAGGCCCGACGCCGAGTTGTCAGCAAGGGAAGGATCAGCCTGAAAACAGCGTTCCCGGCCGCCTCAGGTAGCTGGCGTTGCTACAGCACTGCCCAGCCTGGCTCTAAGGGTGCTTGCAAAAGGCAGCGCCACACCAGCCAGGAGCCCTGGGCCAGCGTTTTGTTGTAATGCAGAAAGCCAGGTGGCTTGGGGCTCGATCTCCTCCCAGGAGAAAGAGGGTCTGCTTCTGCGCTGCTTCTCAGGTCTGTTGTTCTGGCTCCATAGGTGCGTTCCTAACCGTGTCTGTCTTGTTAGTCCCGTGCAGGCTCTCTGGGCGCATCCCTGTAAAGCAGATAAGGAAGAATTGCAGTTCCCCAGAAGAGAGGGCTTGTCTGGACACAGCAGGGCTCTCAGCAGGAAAGCAGCTTCTCCGTCATGCTGGGTATTGCCTAGCTGTAGCTGCTCTGTTCCCGAATGAGGCAAACGCAGCCTGCGCCAATCCAGCAAGGGTCAGCGGAGCAAGGAAAGCTGCTGGCTCTCTGCTCAGTACTGGGAAGGTCACACCAGGAAACTATGCCCAGTTTGGGCCTCCCCCTGTCTCCATTCAAGAGGGATGCAGGGATGGTGGGGAAGGTCTGGTTGGGGCTTCTGGGCTGCTCCAGGCTGGGGGCAGAGAGCATGGGAGGGGAGCAGGGAGGTGGGACAGCTGGGTGTGGTGAAGAGGCAGCTGGGGGTATATCTAATCACGGGTAGAGCGATGTGAAGGGCAATTAGGAAGATGATGTGGTCAAACTCTTTTTGGCAGCCATGGCAATTGACGTAATAGGGCAACGTGGGAAGTTTGGCTTGGATATTAGGAAAAAAAAAGCTGGTGGGGAGGTGTCTCCATCCATGGAGGTTTCAAGCATCGCCCAGACAAGAACAGGCTGCCCAGATCTCATATTGGCAACAGTCCTGTTGCAAGAGGAAGGTTGGGTCAGAGACCTCCTGCAGCCCCTTTTAACTGTGTGCTCCTGTGAGTCCAAGCCCTGGTTCCTTCACTGCCACCTGGCTTGCTGTAAGAGCAGTTCTCCTTGTTTCTCGCTGGCTTGCTTTCTGCTGCTTTGGTTTGCAAGTGTGTGCAGTGGCCTCTGTGTTACCAACCAGCCCAGAAAAAAAAACAGCCGTGACTCTGAAAACCCATCGGTGCTGCTGTGGTTGGGACCCACATGTCGCACTCCACCGGCCTCGTGGGTTGGACGTTGTGCAGAGTGCAAGCACAGCAGGGGAAAAGGATGGTTAAGGCAGGAGGTTGTCCTTCCATTAAGTTAATTTTTTGACTATACCTGCGCTTCTGGGCTTACATCCAAGGCCTGAAGTACTTGTGTGATTTCCTCCTGCCTCCATCAGTTAGGTTGTATTTTCTATTCCCTCCTGAGCTAGTTATTAATTATGGAGACTGCAGAGATGAAGTCCAGACTCCACTAATGGTTGACTTCCCCGTGTTTTACAAGAAGCATTTCAGGGATCTGCTAATGGTATTTCTTAGCTTTGCTTTTTAAGCTCCACCGTCATCTTGGTTTCTAGCCTGAGCGTGGCAGCGAGGCAGATAACGGTGTTTAAATGTTAGCTGAAGCCTGGTGCTCTGGGCAGCCTGCAGTTGCAGGGCACACATCTGCAGCACCCTGCTCATCTCCCTGGGTTGAAATGCCTCCTCGGTGCAGGCACTGCCTGGCCTGGGGACGGTTGCCCTGGCTCTGGGCTGCAGGCACGGCCCCAGGGCATACTTTAGGCATTTAGGTGTGCTGTGCAATCCCTTGCGTGTAGTTATTCCCCTCCTTCCCGGGGCGGTGGGATGGCCGATGCCTTAGCTGCATGCTTTCCCAGGCGCACAGAGCCTTTTCATCCTGGCAGGGCGCGCAGAGCAGCCTTGCCTGGCAGCATTCAGGCAGTGCGCTGACCCTCGCTGGCTGACTCCTCTCTATTTTCCCAAGCTTCGAGAATTGGGGAGCAAATCCACGGTGCGCCCTCAGCCTGGCCCCAGCTGTCCTCGCAAAGCCACTTCTTTGTTCTTAGCCGCCAGCTTCCCTCCCCGCCTGCGTCTCAGCCTCTAAAGCTGCCTGGCCAAACCCCAGTGCTATCTCATCTTTCCTCTCCCGGCCTTGTTATTCCTTCCCCCCTCTCCCGAGGAGGCCCGCAGGAGCGGGTTCTTGGGCTCGCTCCTCCTCCCTGCCCCGTCCGGGCTGTGGGTGCTGCCGGCTGGCCTCGGCGCCGGCTCTGTCTGCCCTTTGCTGTCCCTGCCCTGGCTGGCCCGTTTCCATTCCCGCAGCACGATCCCCTAGTCCCTGTCGCTGCTGCCTGCCCCCCCGTACAATCCTCTGGGAGATACAGCTCTCCTTCTCCCATCTTGTTCCCATTCCTCCGCCGCTCAGTTGTGTCCATCCGATGTGGGGAGTCAGCGCCGTGTTTTTCTCCGCGGACCCTGCCGGCTTGTTCCCTGCCTTTGCCGACACTTCCAGCCTGCTGTCCATCAATAGGCAGCCTCAGGGCAGCAGGGATGCAGGGATGCATAGGAAGGAGCTGCTCACATCCCCCCCTCGCCCCGAGCTTCGCCTTGGTGTTAGAAGGATGGGGAGAGAAAGACTTGGGAAAGTGGAAACAATGAGAGTGTGAAATTTTCTCATTTTGGTTTTTCCAGCTCTGCCTGTTCGTACCCCCCCCCGGGATTTATCCCTGGTATCGGATGCCAGCACCGGCCCGGGAGTCCCTGGTCCTGTTTTGCAATCTCTCGGCGTCAGCCAGCAGCTTGGGCCTTCCTGTAAATGCCCCGACGGTCACGGGGAAGGAATGTTCCCCCGGCCGCATGGGGAAAGGTCACCACGGCAAAGGGGACACGGGGACCGGGTGAGCGGCTTGCCGCTCCCACCCCTCAGCGATGCGGGCAACACCGATCAGCATGGAGCCGAAAACATTTTGGCTTACTGGGTAAACTTAAAAAAAGAAAAAAACGGTTCAAGAGGTCAAATATTTTCGGCAAGGCCCCGCTTCCTTTCGCAGGGCAGATCTCAGAGCAGATGCCGTGCCCAGGCAAAATCCAGGAGGATGCGTGCGATGCGCTTTCTTAGCTGGAGGATGTTTGCTGTTGAATCTGCTCCCGAAAGCATCTGCGTGTCTCGCTAAAGCGGTGCCTGGGACAGTGGTGTCGGCCAGTTACCGCCGCTCTGAATAGCAGTTAGGCTGAGCAATATGTTCGTGTTGCGCTTGCAGCTTGTCGCTCTCTTCCCTTCCTAGGCTGGGACTGCCAACAAACCTCTCCCCTGAATGCAACTCGGAAAGAAAGCTGTGACTTGCGGTGGCTGTGGGGGGATTAGCATCCAACATTAAGGGCTTAACTCCCCGGCTCATCCCTGCCAGCTGGGGGTTTCAAGTAACACCACAGTGCCTTTTTCTTCCGCCCTTGATAGTTTGTAGCCTGCTTTAATAATGTCCTTTACACACCATTTTCTGGGCTGCGTTTGCTAAGCTGGAGCTTGCTCCTTGTACTTTGTTTTCAGAGTCTGGCCTGTTGGCTGAGGCTCCTGGGGACGCTGGTCACATTTATCGGGGCGGAGGCGGAGTGGAGGAAGGAGGAGGAATTTCTAGGTTGGGCCTATGAACCGAGTTTTTAAAAATTCTCAGCGTGTTAAAAAAAAATAAAAATAATCTGGCCCTTCGTCTCTAGGTTACGTTTGCCTCTGCTGTGGCTGAGCTCATGGAAAATCGCAGCTTAGCTCCTGTGCTCAGTGCCAAGATTAGTAGGTTTAATAACTAACTGATAACATCTTTGTAAACTTGGAGTCATTCCTTTAAAGCCTGCTGCTCCTTCCAGCCTGGATTTTGGAGCTTTCCTAGAGATCCAAGCGAGCCAAGCAGGAGGATGGTATCTGCCCTGAAAAATCGCTGTGTCCCTCAGGAGTGTTGCCTTCAACTACCCCGAGGGAGGAAGGAGGCTGCTGTTCCCCAGGGCCCCGAAGGGTGTACGTTGGGATCCTTCTCCCTGTTCCTAACCAGATACACAGCACACGACTGACGCTCTGTGTGTAACTTATAATAATCACTGGTTTTATTTTTAAAAAATTACAATAGAAAAGTACCTTTAAACATATTTCCAAAAGCGGAGTAGACAATGTGGAAGCTTCTCTCCTCTCCACGAGACAAAGTACAGGAAATAGTTTGCTAAAAGAGTCAGTCCGTCGCTTGGAAACGCTGGTATCGTTCCTTTTAGAGCCGCTCAGAGGTTTGTCTTGGAATTGATTTCTTCTCACATTGCCTTTATCAATGCCACTTTTTACAGAACACCCCAACGGGACAGTTTCCCATCGCACCGTGTCACCCCCCGCCCTGCCTCGGCTCCGGCAGCCGAAATCTCAGCCGTCTTATTTTGGCCCACCCACAGAATCAGAGGAAGGAGAAAGAAAAAGGTTTTGATGTTTAACAAGGCCACGGGCACCCTGTGCCTTCAGCGCAGCTGGCAAATCGGCTACAGCAAAGCCTGGGCCGCAGCTGAGCTCGGTGTGCTCCACAGCAGGGATGGGGTGGGGGGAAAGGCAATGAAAGGAGAAGCTTTGCACCTCCTTTTGCAAGAAACTGAAATCTGTTGGAGGTTTTGTTTTGGTTTGCTTTGCTCTTTCTTTTTCCAAATTCCTCCTGGAGCAAGGAGAAGGAGAAACTAGTACATCAAGCGGTCTCTTTGCTGGTACACTATCTCTGTAAAGGTTACAGATACTGCCCTAAGGGTGTTAGCAGCCTCCCTTCTTGTCTTTGCACATGGAAACATGGAAATGCTACACAGTGAGCCGCCAGGCTGGCATATAACCTTGACGCTAAAACCCCAGTTCAGCCCAGTGCTTTGTAACGGTAGGCACGTGTCTAAGCCCCTCGGCCCCCTCAGGGACTCGCACCCAACCTCGAGTAAGCTGGCGAACGGAGGGTTGTTTGGTTTTTTTTTTCTCTCATACAGCAGTTTACGTTGCCCATAACAACTTCAAGCAGTCATGGCAGGAGGAGGAGGCAAATTGTCACCTTGCTACATTTGCGGGCTGTCTCTGCCCATCCCTGATCCGAGCCGTTGTACCATGCCGAAGCTTTGCACAGCAAGCTATTAACATAGCCCTAAGGTAAAAAAAATCACCATAAGAAAGTTTCTGATTGTCCTGCCTGGTTGTCGTTTGGTACAACTGGGAAGAAAACGGTAATACTGTAAGTGTCCGCAGATGTCTTGCCAACACAGCCGGAGCACAATTCCTACCAACCTGAATCGTGTGTCTCGACATCTGCGCGCACGTGAACATCATGCCTTTGACATGCAGTTGACGGGGCGGGGGGGATAGAGGCTCTTAATTACACGCATTTGAAAGTCAAGCACAAAACCTGTGGTCCGACCCAGTGTAAGATTGTCCTATTTAGGAGGTTTGGTACAAAAATACTTGCTCTCGTTTTGCTTTTTTTGTAGTCTGCTTTCCTATGGTTCTGTTTGAAAAGACTTTTCAAACGCTACAGCAATGCCTGTCAAACCATGCTTTCAGAAGTAACACACTCTTTCTTACAAATATACAGTGTAAAAGAGGAAAACATTATTACTAGGTATGCTTTTCGTTTTTCTTCTAGGAGAGCAGATGTGTGATAGAGGCTGTGGGAAAGTCTTGGAGGAATCCAAACTTGTGTGAGGTTTTTTTTTTTTCAAGCCTGTAACAACAGAGAGAGGTGTTTAAAAAAAAAAAAAAGACAAAAAAAAGCTGCTGTAATCTTGGACTGAGGCAAAGTGGAAAAGGGGCTGTGGTTTATCTCTCTTTCTTTGTGGGGAAGCTCCTGTGCCACAGCCTCGGGGAGAGGGAGGCTTGTTTTGGAAACGGGGCGAGGAAGGGAGAGCAGCCCAGGCCGGGACCACGCTCCAAGGACAGTTGTTTAACCGGGAAAGGGCAAGGTGGGAAATGCCTGTGTGGAGAGCCGAGGCTGTCAGTACCCCAGGGTCAGTTGGCTGGGCAGAGGGGAAGGACCCCACTGGTCCCAGTTTGCTCCTCCCGATGACTGTAGCCCCCGGGGTTTTAACTTGAGGAGGCACCAGCTGGGAAGCTGAGAGTTAAGTTTGCGTTGAATTTTGCACTTAAGAGGAATTCAGTCTCTGTTGATCCAAGGCAGGAAGCGAGGACGGCAGCGAGATGAGATTACCGGGGGTAATTCAAAGCCGAGAGGCATTCCTCGGCTGTCGAAACTCTCGCCCCAGATAACAAGGATAAACGCGGGAATGGCAGAGCCGTGGTTCGGTGCTAGAGGCACCGTGCTGTGCCGTAGCGGGAGCAGCGATGCCACCCTGCAGGGATCAGTCCCAGGGATGTGCCCGCCTCGCTGCCCGTTTCCTCGGGGACATCACGTTGCCTTCCTTACCCCTCTACCCCCTCCCCAAAGCAGCAAAGCCCAAGGGGCCGCGTCCCCCTGGCCCAGCCGGGCGCCCCGCTGCAGCCTTACCAGCACACTGTGGTTATGCGGAGAGCACGCCAACCCAGTAGCCGCCTTGGAAGACTCCATTAATACCCACAAGACTGACTGTAGGCCACCATCACACACCTGAGACCTGCGAGAGGACACAGCGGAGGGTTAGGGACGCTGGCAGGGACAGCTGGCAGCCAAGAGTTGAGGTCGGTGCGCTGTGGGGAGAGGTTATTTTGCGGTGGACGGGGTCGGCGCTTCCTAAAGGGGCCGTTTCCAGCTTAACCCTGTCCTGATGGGCTCCACGCGGCAAATACAGGGAGGATGGAAGTGGGAGAGCCAGGGCAGCAGCAAAACCCTTCTCTGGGCTGTGCCGTAGCCCTTCGAGGCTGGAGGAGCCTGGTGGGGAGCCGGGAGGTCCCTGACCCTGCATCCTTGCCACCCATTGTGGCTACTGGGATTGCTGCAGGCAGGTGGACCTGTTCTAAGGGATTCGCTCATCTCCCTTTCCCAAATACTGCTCTGCTTACATTTTAGCTGGAAACATTGGCACGTTCCGTATTTTGGAAGAAACGCTGGTTCTCAAAGCTTCACCACTCCCTATTTTTAGCTGCTGGGCCTAAAATAGCCGGTAAATGCTTTGCAGATCCGAGTCTCGGGTCGGTTGCAGCCACGGCCGGTCCTCCTGCCCTCCCCCGGCGAGCGAGCCTCGTGGCTGCGGCGCAGGACTGCAGGTGCCAGGCGGACAGGCAGAGCGATGGCACAGGAGCACGGGCAGCCGATGCCGGAGCCTTGCCACCTCCTTGGATCCGCTGGGGTTTTTCCGCAGGTGGGTGCGGACGTGGCACAAGAGGCTTCCCAGCAGGCATCGGCAGAGTTGGGGGGATGGCAGCTGGGATGGTCGAGGCAGGCTGGGGTCACGGGACAAGCGATGCTCAGCATCAGCCGAGCTTCTTTCCCCTCCTCCATTTGAATCCCTTTTGTTTATTTATCCACGGAAGGCTGAGTTATTTGCGGAGCGTTATCTTGCGAGGCTTTTTCCATCTGAAGAGGTTCCAGGTGTCGTCGAACCAGCCCCCTCTCTCCTGCCAGGCAGCCGGGCACTTGGTAACGCAAGGCTTCTTGTTTTGGCAGCCCTGCCACCCCAGGCTGCCAGGAGAGTTTTCATTAGGGTTTAATGAGATGTTTGTTTTGCACCAGGAGGCGGAGGTTGCCTTCAGCCGGGTGGCCCTGCTGCTGCCGCCTTCGTTTGCAGGACCACGCCATCGCTACACCCCTCAGGCACGCAGTCTCTGCTTGCTGCAGCAGCATGGGCTGGCAAACCGCAGACCTGCCTTTCCATCCTGCCCTGGGAAATTTGGGAAAGCGTTGGGGTCGACGGTGGCAGAGATATCCCATCCCTGAGGGCACGGAGGGCACCCGGACCTACAGCGTCTGCCGGAAAGTGGCTGGAAGGGTCTGGACACCCACCCTCAGCTGCCGGAGACCCCGAGAGTCGTGGCGGGGGGAGCTCAGGGTAAGGGCGGAGGTGGCCCCCGGCCCACCACGCCGGCGCAGGAGGACGGGAGCGGAGAGGTGGCACTCACCCGGCATTCAGCAGAACTGACGGGACTTCCAGCCCTGAGAACCAGCCTCGGAAGGAGGGAGCCAGCGCATCTGCAAAGACAAGAGGGGCACAGGGTGAGGGGGGTGGTGGCCACCCACCCTGGCGAGAGCCGGCTGCCTCTGGGCTCCCCTTTCCTGGTCTTCCCTGGGCAGAGGGCGGAGGGAAGCGGAACAAAACAGTACAGCCGTCCCAGCTCCAGTTTGGATAGTAACACCGGCTGGGGCTGAGCGCGGCCCCCGGCATCACTGCTTGCAGCAGGAATGAGCCAGGACGGCAGCACCATGGTCTCAACCAGGCACGACGTGCGCTCATCCCCTCTTAACACCTGCAAAGCCCACGTGAGACGGAGCGGGGAAAATGTCAGACGCCAAAACCCGACGGCTCTCCCCGCCTGCCCGTGGGCGCTCGGTGGTCTGCCGAGTAACGCCAGGTCGGCCCCACCATCCTGCCGCTCTCTGCAGGACCCAGCCGAGGAGGCCACCCTGCAGCGAGCAGCTCCAGTTCGGGTGGTGGCACCCATCTCCAGTGATCCCCACCAAACCTGCAACGCCGGCAGCTGCACGGGGGGGACGGGGACCGGCTGCAGCCCCCAGCAGGGGAACGCTGCCTGCTTCACTGCAGCACCCAGGGGCGACAGCAAAAGTGCCACCGCCACCGTCCCCGCCGCGCCGGCTCTATAACCGCGGCGGATAATGTTTCTTCTAACAGCATCTAACATCACATCTCAGCTTGGGTTTTCCCGGGGGGCCCTCAGAGCCTCCTTACGCCTCCGTTTCCTTCGCCGGCCGTTTCCCCAGCCTCCCGAGCAGCGCAGGTGCTGCCTGTTAGCGGTTATTTGACAAGGCAAGTACGTAGCTGCAATAATATTTACCGCCGCTCTTCCTATAAACAGCAGGGCCCAAAAAGCCGGAGTTTCATCCAAAGGCTGGGGCTGGTTTGTACGCCGAGAGCTTTTCCTCGCCCTCCTGCTCCAACCAGCCCCCAGCTGCCTCCGGCTCCCAGTGATAGCGGCTCCGGATAACCCGGCTCAATCCTGGCGGGCCAGGGCCAAAAGCCTTTCAGATGTGGCTTATCCGGCAAATCTGTTTCCGTACGCTCGTTTCCTCCTGCTCACCGCCAAGCCGGAGCCGGCGGCGAGGAGCAAAAAAAGCCAGGATGATATCCGGCATGTCTGCTGGGGAGGCAGCTGCCCGTTCCCCCCACCATGGCGGGGGTCTTTTCTTGGCATCCCTGCGATGCCGCTCCAGCAAACATCCCAAAGGCTGGCACTGCAAAGAAATCCTTTGCCACCTCCATTTCCACTTCTTCTCTTCTTTTCCCCGCTCCTCTCCTGGGGCGGGTGGTTAATTTTTAACAGCCACGTGCTGTCATCGGGGGCTACCGGCGGTGGCAGCCAGCAGAAAAGCGCTTGTGACGAGCGCGCCTCGTCAATAAAAGATGGGTCCTCCATTTGCGCTTCGCTTGCTCTCTCCTCCCCGTCAGAGTCGCTTTGCTTCACACCCCGCGTCCTGGCAAGCCGCATCCCAGCGATGCTCGAGGGGCGGCCGGGGGCTCAGGAGCCCCCGTCTTGAGCCGCACCAGCAGCCGGACGGGTCGTTCGGTGCCGGGAGCGATTTGGGGGGGACGGTTCAGCCCCGGCGAGCATCCCTCATCCCTCCCTCCCTCCCCGCCTGCCCCTGGCGCGGGCGAGAGCGAAGGTAGGAAGGCAGAGAGAGGTGTTTGGGGAGAGGCAGGCGGTGCTGCCCGCGCCGCCCCGCTGCCAGCGCTCAGCTCGGTTTGGGTGCCATCCCTAAATCTCAGGGAGAGGAGGGGAGTGAGCGCCTGTTAGCCGGCTAGAGGTTAGTGGTGCGGTGAGCACCGAGGGGAAAGGAGGGACGGGGGGTCCTGGGAGGGTGAGCGGCAGTGGTGGTGGATGGGTCTGAATTACCTGGGCGTGCAGCGAAGCGGGATAGGTGAAAGCAGGAGGAGGTAGAGCAGGTGCTAACTCCGCTGGGTACAGAGGGTACGGCCCCCACACTTCAGGGCTACTGGGGTAAAGTGCAGGCACTGTGAGCTCATCTGCAAGAAAAGAAGAAGGAGAGTTAATGGCGACGCCGCGCCGCGCACCAGTTTTCGGCACCCCTGGTCCTTCCTTCTCCCCCCAAAGCAGGCGGGAGCGGGAGCGGAGCGTCCCCCGGAGAAGCGCGGCATGCCGGTGCCGCCGGCGAGAGCCGACCCGCAAAGCCAACGCTGAACTCGCCCGCTGGGAGAATGCGGGGCTCGGCTAGTGGCGAGCGATGCCGTGGGGCTGGGTGCGTGGCTGGGGGAGGCCAGGCTGGGTTCGTCGTCTCCGAGAGGTTTAATTACCCCAGGGGATCTGGTGTCGGCGGGCACGAAGGAGAGCACGCGGCTCGTGCCCGTGCGCAGCAGCGAGACAACGAACCGGCGCCCATGTGAGAAATACTCTTCCATTTAGCAGAAACGGGTACGGCGCGCTCACGGCACGACACCGCTGAGGGCTCCGCCGAGACCCCCAGCCGCGACTAGGAAACTGCCTGGCGCGGTGAAGCAGCACCACGGGTTCATCCCGCTCCCACCCGCTGTGCCGAGCCGGCTGTCGCCTGCCCCTGGGTCCTCTCCAGCGCCAGCAGGCGCTTTTGGGGACCCCCGGCCACCAGCCGGCACGTGCCACCGCGCTTGCAGCAAGCGGGTGCTGCTGCTTCCACTTGGACCTGGCGTTCCCCATCGCCACCCCCCGCCGCGGCACCCTGCTCCCTCCAGTACCCCACACCGGGGAGCCAGCATCGCTACGTCCACCCGCGATTTCTGCGCGGCACCGAATTGCCTGAATAAGGTGTTTTCCCGAGGCGAAACGAGGATGGGGGCAACCCCTGGCACCTGCCACCCCAAAACCCGCTGCCACTGCCGCAGCGGCAGGTCGGGGGGACCACGCGGGGCTCCCTCGGGAGAGCCAGGGCTGGTACTTACAGGGCTCCCGGGCGATGAACTGAGGTACGGCGGTGGGGAGAGGCGTGCTGGGGTTGGGGGTGCCCACCAGCTTGCTTTTGGCCATCTTGGTGTTCGCCTTGGCGAACTCCAGCCGCAGCGTCTGGGGGATCTCGGGGTCGAAGCGGATGCCCTGCGGGAGGGAAGGAGGCACGGCGGGTGGGCAAGCACCGCCGCGTGCCGGCCCCGCAGCAAAAATAACTCCCAATTATTTTTTTTTTTTCAACTTCCAGCCTTGAAATGAGCTAATTTGCCGGGCCCCGAGGCAGCTCGCATTCCTCCGGCATCTTTAGCATCGGCACCATATTTGGCAGTCGGCATCCCGCGCGGCCCAGCTCTTATCCAGAGGGATTAGCGGAGCCAAAAAAAAAGTTTTACGTTGAAAATGAAGACAAGGGAGGAAAAAAAAACCAAACCAAAACCCGGGGCGGAATTGGAGAACCGGCTCCACGCGGTTCTCCCCATGACTGTTTTCAGGAGGTTAACTCCGCAGAGGTAGGAGGGAGCTGCTAAAGGAAAGAAAAATCTGCTTTTTCTTTTACAGCTTTAGCTGGGATTTTTCCCAGTGAAGAAACAGGAGAGGCTGGGAAGGGCATCTCTCGCTGACTCATATCTAAGGCTCTAATCCTTAGGGTTCAGGCCCCCCCCGGATGGCCCTGGGAAAGGCGAGAGGGATGCACCCCCCTGGGAGAGAGGATGCGGATGAGAAGCAGCTGATGGGGATCAGCTGGAGGGATGGGGATGCGGTGGGGCCAGCCGGTGCGGGAGATGCCCGTCCGCGGGATGGAGGAATTCGGAGAGTATCCGGGGATGGGGAAATGAGGGGCGGGGGGGGAAAAACCCAACAAAAAATGGAGCGGTCAGGCGCACTCACGTTCAACGCGTTCTTCGCCGCCTCCGCCTCGGAGCGACTGTCGAAGCTGACAAAGCCCACGGGCTGCGGAGGAAGGAGAGGAGGCACCATCAATCAGGCTGGCGGGGAGCAGAGGGGGGACCCCCCCACCCCGGGGGAGGGTGGGAGCTTGGTATGGGATGCTTGTCCCGTTTTGAGCAGCTCCTACCTGTTTGGAGGTGAGTTTGATGAGAGATCCTTCGTACCCCTGCAAGAAAAGAATAAAAAAAGGGTGTTTGGTGGAGATCCCCGCGATTCAGCTGCCCCTGGGAGAGGGAAACCTGTGGCATCCATCACCCGGCAGCCCTACAGCTGGGGGGCATCAGGTGGGCACGGGGCCGGAGGGGAGTTCGCCAAGGCTCAGCACCGGTGCAGGGACTGGCCGCTGCTGGATTTTTGTAGGGATGCTGGATGCCCTATAATATTATCATTCGTGTTTGACAAGAGCCGGTGTCTGAGCTGTGGGTCTGGCAGGGCGAAGAGGCTGGAGAGGTTTGCAGCCAACGTTCTGCTGCTGCTAAATGGGGTGCAAGTCAACGTGCAATTAAAACCCCAGTGCAAAGTGCCGGATGCCATTTTCCTATGGTTTACTGGGGGGAAAAAGGCTCAGAAACTTGTTTCTGTGAATAAAATGACCGATTTAGACTTTTTTTGGGGGAAACCCGTGAGCTCCCAGATCCCACCAAGGTTGGAGGGGCCACAGGGATGGGGCAGGGGGCCAGCCCCACGCTTCCAGCCCCCTCTCCCCTCCGCAATCTGGTACCTTAAAGGGCCTGAAGAGCAGGTAAAGTTCCCGGGGCTTGATATCCAAAGGCAACCCGCTGACAAAGAGCGTCCTCACCTAAAAAAGAAGAAGGAGGTTCCTGGGGACCTTCCCTCATCCCTAACTTGGGGATACCCCACACCTCCCGCAGCCTTAGGTGGTGGCACACCAGAGGGACGATGCCAGCCCGAGTTGAACCTCATGGGCAGCCAAAAGCCTTGAACCAGACGTGGAGGTTGTGGCATTTTTCGGAGGGGCATCCCCATCCTTCGGGTGATGGCAGAGCAAGAAGCTAAAGCATCATGGAAAGGTAACTGAGACCTGTCCTCACCGCAGCAAGGGCTCTCCAGGTCAAAAAGGCTGCCAGCATCCCAGTGCCTTCCTACCCCAGTCCAGCAAACAGGATCTCTCCTGGCATCCCCAGCAGAGCCCTTACTCTGCAGACAATGCCTATTGTCTCCGTTTAATTGCAGCAGCTCATTAAGGACGGGGAGAAGCAAACCCCAACTTTTGCTCCTGGAGGAATGGCCCAGTTTTGGAGGGAGCTGGTTTTTAGCAGCCTGTCCCTTATTTATAAAAGTCACCCTTTAAGGGGTTTTAGCTCTTTTTTGGGTGGATCTAATGTTTGCTGTGGTGCAGCATCCTCAGAGCCAGGGCGGCTTGCAGAAACCCTGCTTCCACCGACCCCGAGGCGGGGTGTGGGGCTCCTCGGGAACGGGCAAACCCCACCTGGGCAAGACCCCCGCTGGGATGGTTTTGCTTTACAACCAGCTCGTAACCAGGAGAGCGATGTGGGCCAGGAGAGACCGAAAGCTAGACCTGCTGCCGGTCCCCCTCTCCTCATCCCCAAAATCTCATCCAAACACTTTGATGATGGCTGGCCGGGGGCTGACGAGGGCCCCAACTGGCCCCACCTGGACCCCACCCACCCACGCACCCTGTCCACGGCCCTGGGGCTGTATTTAGGCTCAGACCTCGCTTGTCCCCATTCAGGGGGTCTGACGCTCCCTGCCATCACCCACCAGCTCTGCCTCTTGCTGGGGCACCCAGGGACGGTGCCAGTGTCGATCGGGTCCCTGCCTTGCTGTCCCACTCAGCTCCAGGCTTGCTTGTGAGCCAGCCCCATTCCTGCTGCTCCTGTAGCATTTTACCAGGAGGTAATCTGGGGGATTTGGTGGCTGTAGCTTATTTTTTCAGGCATCCAAATGCCTTGTGAGAGCTGGTCCGGAGGGGCTAGACTAAGGTCACCCACCCCAGTGCCAAGCTGGAGGAGGGGAAAACCTTGATTATTTTTTTTTTATTATTTTATTTTTTGGCCAAGCACCCTGACCGCTCCATTCCCTGGGACAGAGACATGCGAAACAGCCAGAAACAGCCAGCCCGGGCCTATTCTTCTGCTGACAGTTCTTCTTTCTCTTGCAGATAAGCTATCTAGCCCATCTCCCAGCCTGGGAGCAGCAAGCAGCAAACATTCCTGCTTTGTGTAACAAAACCTCTGGCTGACCTATATCTATTAAATGACAAAAGGTACTCATGGCCCTTGTGTCAACAGCCCTGGTGATGCCCATCGCTGCTGGCACCCATCGCTGGGTGCACGAGGGCTGCCAGAAAACAAGCCAGCCGTGAAAATACGATGGCCATCCCGCGCTTGACTCCTCTTGGAAAGCGAGGCCTGTTCCGGCCAGGAAAGGATGCTCAGGGCATTGCCCAGAGGGATGCTGAGAGCTCCCGGCAGGCTAGGATCAGCGCAGGCATGTCCTCACCCCTTCAAGAGCCAGGGCTGCAGTTAGGCACAGCCTGGTAGCCTGTTCCCTCCACTGGGACCATCGGCGGTGGGCTGGAAGCCACCCACCAAGGCACCTTGGGGGACCCCCGACAGCTTTCTGCCTGTCTTCCGAGATCAGAAGGTGATGGAGCATCCCAAGGCGCTCAGTGTTGCACCGGAGACTCTACTCAAGTATCTCCCGGCAAGGGCTGGGGAGGGATTCAGCCGGAGGAGCACCCCTGAAATTCAACGTAAAGAAGGCAAATTTAGCCTTTCCTAGGGGAAAAAACATGTTCCTCTTCGGACAGGTCCGCCTGAGCACGGCTGCTATCCAGGGAATCGTCTCATCCACCTTCCCAGCTGGATTTGCCTCCGGAGGAGGCTGAGCATCCCTGCGCGGTCCCCTCCGTCTCCATCATCCCTCGAGCCTCCGGTCCTCCCCGGCACGCTGGCTTCCCACCTCTCCTCTCCCCAGGGAGCTGCGTGGAACACCAGAGGCGTCAGAGACGGCTCCGGGGGAGAACCCGCCGCCAATTTGCCGCGTCCCTGAAATCCAAACCCCTACGAGCCCGGCTTGCCAGATCATTTAGCCCCATAGCCAAGCGGCAGAGAGATGGGAGAGATAAAAGACCCTGAAAAACCCTCTGAAATTCGGCCTCGCAAAGGAAAGCCTTCTCTTCGGTAATGACTTGTTTTCTTTGAAAGTTCAAACACGGGTCGGCCAAGTTTTAAACCGTAAAATTATACAGCGGCGAGCGGGAGAGGGAGAAGGGCTCCAAAGGATCCCCCAGCTGGTTTCCAGCCCCAAAAGGATGTTTGGGGGCCGAGGGTGGGGGGTGTGAGGGAGGACATACGAGGTCACGGGTGCTCCCCATCTGCACCCCGCAAAAGGGTGCCGGGGCGCTGGCGTACCCCAGCCGAAGGGACGTTTGAGTAGGTCCTACATAAACAGCGTCCTTTCGCTGGGCTGGGTAACGAGCAGGTGGGAGGATTTGGGCTGTGTTAAAACGAGGTGGGACTGGCAAGAGAAAGGGAGCGTCCTCGGGGATAATTCCCAGCAGGCTGGACGGATATCCTTTTGCCAAGGGAAAGATTTTTAGGCGGAAATATTACTCCTGCCCTTAAATGGAAGAGGAGCCTCAGCCCGCAGGGAGCTGCTCCAGGCTTTCCTGTGCCGAGAGATCCCAGGGGCTCAGCCTCCATCCTCCACCAGAAACGCTCCCAGGGCAAAATCCTGCCCTTGACGGGGGGTGGGGGGGAACCTTGTCAGAGAAATTGCCGGCCGGCAGGCAACTATATGCTCTTCCATAGGGAAAAATGTCCCCTTCTCGGAGGTGGATCGGGGGAGACGTGTGCTCCCAAGCGTCTTGTGGGACGGGGCCAGACCTACAGCTCCCAAGCGAGGATTAGCGAAGGGCGTTCGAGCATGGCGGTGGGATTCCCGCAGCCCAGACACCCTCGGTTTAGGGCAGCCCGCGGTGTTTTGTTTCAATTCTGCAGCGCAGACATTTTTCAGTTTCTTCTTGGTGGAGCGTTCCTCCATCTCTCCTTCTTGTTGCAATTTGGGGTGAAACCAAAGGTTTCTTCCAGGTCAGAAGTACTGATGTTTGCTCCTAGAAGCTGCTGGCCATGGGTGCAGGACCTCGCAGGTGACCACCACCTTGATTTCCTTCAGCGAGGACGACAGCTACGGGATCGCACGAGGAGCACGCGATGTCCCCTTTCCAGGGTCCTCCTCTGCTCCTGCTGCTGCGCCCCACAGCTCCCACATTTGCCAGGGTCGCTGGATCCCATCTTTGCCACCTCGGTCCTGGTTTGTCCCCTCCTGGCTTTTATTGTCCCTGCAGAAAGTCTTCTCCTAGCCTCTGCTACTCTCCTTTCCCTCGGAAGCCATCTCCATCCCACTTCTGGCCCGTCCCTCTCACCTCCGCTCCTCTGCTGTCCCCGAAATACCACGTCCCGTCTGGGGCCAATTTAAGGGAATGCTGGAGAGGGTCTGGGGGGGGTTGCTGGGACGGTCAGGGCTGAGGACACACAAGAATTGTTGGGGACCTGGGCCAAGAGGTGGCTGGGGTCTCCAGACCACGGCTCAAGGACGGCCTCAGCATGGAGAAGTCCATGGTGGAGCGCCGGCAGCTCTTCTTCCTCCTCCTCCTCTTCCTCCCATGAAGCCACAAGCCGGGTTTGTCTCCCAAAGGTAAGCAGGCATTTGCCCGCCTTGGACCCTCATGAGATGGTGGCAGCCCGAGGGATGCCGGGTGCCCCGCCGGCGCGGTCACGCTCCCCTTCCCCTGCGCAAACCAACCCCGGGTAAACGTTAACAGGCCGGGGGCCGGAGGGGAGAGGCGGAAGGCGTCCGGGTGATTCATTCACGAGGCATTTAATTGCCTCCTTCAACCCCAGCTCCCCGTCCACCACCTTTCAGCAGGGGCTCGCTTTAATTCTCTACCAGCCGATTAGCCGCTTGACTGCCTGCCGCTGCCGGGGAGGCACCGCCGGGCAGCCGGATCCCGGTGGGAGCAGGAAGGCGATGGCACGGGGCTGCGATCGAGCCGTAAAACACGGCAAGCGGAGCTTCCCCCCCCTTCCCCACCTACTTCCCCGGCAAAGCGGGGTGCTGCCTCCCCCGCAGCGGGGTGCATTCCAGCCCCGCAGGGATTTGTCCTTGCGTAAATACTCTCTTCGCTAATGGAGCGTCCTCTTCGGCCGGGTTCAGATTCCCGAGCCGTGCGTACGTACGCCATCAACCCGCAAAACTCCCCGACGTAAACAAGGCTGAGGCCAAGGGATGCTGGCTCCCGCGCCCCGGGGATGCGGGAGGAGCGGGCTCAGCCTCCGGTCCCACCACCCACCCGTAGCCATTTCTCCGGACCGGCAGCCAAACGTCCGGCAGAGGACGGGACGAGAAGGAGCAGCCCTCGGGGAAAAGCAAGTCCGGAGCTGCCGGGGCTGGAACGAGGAAGCGGCGGAGGAAAAGCCAGCGAGAAGCCAAGGGAGCAGCAGATGGGAGATTGCAACAGAGCGGAGGAGCGGCGGGCACGGGCAGGGGTCACGCCTGGCCGCGTCCCACCCCGGGGCTTGTTCCCAAATCCTCCGGACCCCACGCTTAAAGGAGGAAAGGAAGCAAGAGCACCGGGGGGGATGCGACGCAGGGGCCACGGGCCAAACCTTAGCCGCTCGCCGGGCACCTTCCCCCCACGAAATTGTCCCTGGGGTCCCCTCCCCATGCCCCGCTCCCCCGGGGATGAGGGATCTGGCATGGGATGGGGACGAGGGCCACGAGCCGGGCTCTCCGGAGCCGCTCCGCTACCAAATAAGGCCTCCGTCGAGCCTTTTACATGCCGTTCTCGCCCGGCCGAAGCGACGTGACCTCCTTTCCAAATCGTTCTGCTCCCCCCCTCCTCGCCGCCAGGCTCCTCTGTGGGGGAACCCCCCCCCAGGCCCATAGTTCCCCTGCACCGAGGGGTCCCTCCTGAGGGGGAGACCACCCCGGGGTGCCAGGAGCACCCGGGGAAGAGGCAAGAGGAGCAGGGCCGAAGTGGGGGGCTCGTCCCACCCAGCAGCACCCTGATTGATCTCTTCCCTAGGATGAGTGCTGCTTCTCTCTCTGTTTTTTTTTGCGGGGGTGGAGGCGAGCCCTGGGGAGGTAGGGTGCAGTAACTGGGCAACCCCCTTCGCCTGCGCTTAAGCAAATACTCGACAGCACCGGCTCTTCCAGCCAGGGCTGGGTAAAACTCCTGCAGGGAAAATACCTGCCCGGCACCGGAGGAGCCCGGCACACAAGCACGAGCGGCCATCGCCCTCCTAACGCGTCCCCAACATGGCGGGGGACCCTGGCACCTCGCAGCCGTCCCCCCCCCGGGGGCAGAGCTGCGTCGCAAGGTCAGGGGGTCCCCGAGGGCCGGCAGCGTGATGGTCGGCCCCTCGTTCCCCCCCTCCCCGGATCCAAGCGGGAGCGGGACGAGGGCACGGCACGTGCCGCGCCGTTGGGAAAGGCGACGGGCTTCCGTGGACGTCTCCCACCGCCATGCCTGTCCGAACCGCATCGCCGCATCACCCGCAAGGACCCGGCAGCCCGGCGAGGCCGCTGGCGGGAAAATTCCCCATTATTGGAGCGCTTTGGGAAACTTTGGGAAGTTTCAGGCTGGAACCACCTCTGGACTAAAAAAAGAAAAATCAAGGTAGGTGACGGCAGGAGAGCGGAGCTGCGGTGCGTCCCAGCGTTGTCTATCAACCAGGGACCCCACCACCCAAAAGCCGGCGGGGATGTGCCGAAGCCGCCCCCGGTGGGGGAAAGGCGAGGAGAGGATCCCATCTGCCGGCTCTCACCCTCCCAAAATCCAGATTCCCATCTCAAGGTCACGGGCAAAACCAGGAACTTTGCGGTTGCGACGGAGAAAACCCCGCTCCGGTCCCCGTGGTGGGGCTGTGGGGTTTGTCTCCCCGTGGGGACGAGAGGGTTTTTTTGTCCGTCTTTGGGGTGAGACCCGCTGGAAGAGAGACGCGAAGCCCACTGGGTGAGTGGGACCCACCGTCACCCCCCCCACCCCACCCTCAGCAGCACCCAGCACCGGCCCCGGGGAGGGCTGGGGGTGAGGCTGATTTGCCCCCCC
>NW_010972920.1:3097196-3101923 GCF_000737465.1 Haliaeetus leucocephalus | reverse complement strand
GGACACAGGGCTAGGGACATGGGACATAGTCCTAGGGACGTGGGACAGAAGGCTGGGGACATGGGACACAGTCCTAGGGACGTGGGACACAGTCCCAGGGACATGGGACACAGGCTGGGGACGCTGGGCACAGGGGTGGGGACGCAGGACAGAAGGCTGGGGACACAGGAGACAGGGCTAGGGACGTGGGACACAAGGCTGAGAACAGAGGACACAAGGCTGGGGGCACGGGATACAGTCCCAGGGACATGGGACACAAGGGTGAGAACACAGCACACAAGGCTGGGGACACGGGACACAGGCTGGGGACACTGGGCACAGGGGTGGGGATGCGGGACAGAAGGCTGGGGACATGGGGTACAGTCTGGGACACAGGGTTGGGGATACAGGACACAGGGTTGGGGATACAGGACACAAGGCTGAGGACGCAGGACACAGGGCTAGGGACATGGGACATAGTCCTAGGGACGTGGGACAGAAGGCTGAGAACACAGGACACAAGGCTGGGGACATGGGACACAGTCCTAGGGACGTGGGACACAGCCCCAGGGACATGGGACAGAGGCTGGGGACGCTGGACACAGGGGTGGTGACACAGGACAGAAGGCTGGGGACACAGGAGACAGGGCTAGGGACACGGGATACAGTCCTAGGGACATGGGACACAAGGGTGAGAACACAGGACACAAGGCTGGGGACACGGGACACAGTCCTAGGGACATGGGACACAAGGGTGAGAACACAGCACACAAGGCTGGGGACGTGGGACACAGTCCTGGGGACATGGGACACAGGCTGGGGACACTGGGCACAGGGATGGGGACGCAGGACAGAAGGCTGGGGACATGGGGTACAGTCTGGGACACAGCGTTGGGGATACAGGACACAAGGCTGAGGACATAGGGCTGGGGACATGGGACAAGCTGGGGACACTGGACACAAGGCTGAGGACATAGGGCTGGGGACATGGGACACAAGCTGGGGACACTGGACACAGGGTTGGGGATACAGGCTAGAAGGCTGAGGATGCAGGACACAGGGCTAGGGACACGGGCGACAGTCCCACGGACATGGGACACTGGACACAGGGTTGGGGATACAGGACAGATGCTGAGGACACAAGATACAGGGCTGGGGATGTGGGCTCATCACCCCAACCAGCCCCACCTGGGGTCCCAGCCACCCACACCCCCTCCCCACCTGGCCCCAGCGCTATGTTTAAGCTCCCACCCTGCTTTGGCTGAGCTTTAGGTGAGCCTGTGCTAGACCTTGTATTTGGCTCACTTGATTTTATATCTTGTTTTTGGGTTGATCCCAGCCCCGCCACATCCCCGCAGATGGGGCTGTGGTCCCACAGGGCTGGGCTCAGCTCCGGAGCAGCATGATCCGGAGACCTTGGGGGTGAAAAGAGTTTGACCAGCGGCCGTGTCCAGAGCAGATGCTGCCCGCACACAATACGCGGGGACCGGAGGTGACGCCGAGGACATCCTGCCGATGGCCGAGGGCTTGTACCGAACGGGCGTTTAAGGTCACGGCTTGCCTTTCTGCAACTCAGCGGCCGAAACAGAGCTGCAAGCGGCTGCCGGCATGGACTCAGCCCTGCCACTGCCTTGGAGCAGAGGGTTTCCAGCCTCCCTGCAGCGGTGATTTACAGAGCAGAACCTCTCGTGCTGGGAGGGAGATAGAAATGAGCCGTGCCAGGTGGATTTGGGGGAGCGTGAAGTGTCTGGCTACAAGGGCAGGTGGCCCCGAGAGGGAATCGAAAGTGCGGGGACCGATCTAGTTACCCAAATCTGCTGGAGCCTCTTGCTTTTGGGGTAAATGCCCGGCAAAAGATTGCCTTATCTTTCAGCAAGGGGAGAAGTTGGAGAGGAGAGACGTGTTTCATCTCCCATTCTTCTCCCCCCCTCCGTGGGCATCTCCACAAAAGGCTTTGGCTGGGGCCACTTGGGTGGGCTGGAGAGGCGGTGGCAGCCGGGACAATATCCGTCGTTTGGACTCGGTTTTAGGGAAGAGCTGCCGTTTCCCAACAGCGCTGGACTCTGGGGTTGGAATCGCGAAGCCAAAAAATGGTAGGTTTTTATTTTTGGTATCCCTGCAACTGAACTCAGGGAGAAAATCCGATCGGCTCCGGTGGGCGCTCCACCGCTTTTGTGCCTTGGCCTGCCCCACCTGAAACCCCCGGTCCCAAACCAAAAACCCACGTCCTGCAGCCCAGCTGGTACTTGGCGTTCCGGTTCCCGATTCTCTCTGTCCTCTCTTTCCTACAGGCATTTCTGCTCCAACATCGATTTCCTTCTGCGCCGAGGCAAAACGTCAGGCTGTGCTTTACAAGGATAGAAAGGGAAGGTGTGAAAAACATCCCTGGGGAATCTCGGGGGCTGGCCGGGAAGCGTGGACGCATCCGAAGCTCTCCAGAAGAAGGGAAGCCGAGCGGAGGAGCTTCGGCTCCGCTCTGGACCCTCTGGGAGGGAAGCTGAGCAGGAGGCAGCCAGGGAGAGAGCACGACACCGGCCCCGGAGCCTTTCCCACCCCACCATCCGCATGGATTTGGGGGTACAGGGCCAGGACACCCCTTTCTCCCAGGAGCCCGGCTGTCCCCCGGCGTGGGCCCGTCTCCCTCTGCCGGCAGGCCGGGGAAGGAGCGGGGAGGTGGGATGGCAGCAGGACACGGGCCCTGGAGTAGGGGAAAGACCTTGTCATTAATTGTAAGAGCAGGGTCCAGCATGTTACCTGACCCCAAAAGAACTGCAGTTCCTCCCCTTGAGAGAAAAGCAGGTGACATTTTTATTCCCCAAACAAAGCACGTAGAATAGAGTTAGTGCGCGAGAGGCAACGGATCCAAAGCTGGTCCGAGATGCTCGGCGGAATATAAATAAAGGACACAAATAAACAAGACGGGTTTGGTTTTTTCCAAAGATGGAATGAGGGACGAGGAGACCGGCTGCTTCCCGGGGCCATGTAGTGCTTTGCAGGACCAGATGAAAGCCCCGGTCGGCCACCAGCAGCAGCAGGAGCTCAGCTCTTGACAGGAGTGGAGGTGGCCTTCATGGTCTTCTTTAGGTGATGGTAGTTTGGCAAGATCTTCATCAGGAAATCCAACTGCAGCGTCTGGGGCTGGAAACAGAGGCAGGGGAGGTCAGGCAGCGGCCCTGCTGCCACCGCGAAGGTGGTCTGGAGAGGAGGGGAGGGTGACGGCGTGTCACCCGTGCGTCGCACCCACCTGCGGCCGCTCGGTCTGGACGCGGCGAAGGCAGTCGGCCCCGTAGATGACGGTGTTTTCGGGGATCACCTCGTAGGTGTTGACGTTACAGCAGGCCCCGATGATGCAGCCGCTCGTCAGGATCACATTCCTGCCGACAAACGCTGCCGGAGGGAGAGAGGAATCCTTCTGAGAGTCGTGCCCACGGTGGGGTTAAACCACCAAACATCAACATCACAAGCTGCTCAGCGCCAGAAGCCAGAGCCAGCCCAGCCCAGCTCCCACCGAGGCAGTACCACACGTGGGTTCTGGGTGAAAACCACAGCTTTGTGACAAGCTCCAGTTTGGCCTCAGCTACAGCATGACAACACCATGTAATCCCCAGCTGCTCCCTGCATCGACAAAAGCAAAACCTCACAAGGGCCAAGATTATAAGCTGAGACTTGCCTTTGGATTCGATGACATTGTTATCTCCCACCTTCATTGCTTGGGAATCTACAGGTCCGTGTTAAAGAAAACTGGAAAATGTTCTGCTTTTATTTCAAAAGGTAAGACCCGACGCCATTTTCAAAGCAACACCCTGCACCTTAAATAGCCCCGGGCTGTTGAAACCCCAACAGAGCCCACACATGCTTCCCCTTGTACCGATCCGAAAGCGTGGTGTGTCAGACAGTCTGTCTCACTGTGCAGCAAGGATACAACACCCAACTTCGAAAACATTGTTGGTGCCAATGACCATTGGTTTGGGCTCCACCTCTTCAGTTTCTGGTGTAATATTTTCTGGATACCTGCAAGACGGGAACAATTTATTTTGAGTTTTGAGATCACAAAGATGCTGTCCTGGTGGGCAGCTCAATTTTGCGAGAGGCTGAAGTTGTGTATATCCCACCCCATCCAGCCAGGCTGTCAGGGTTTATGAGACCCCTTGCTCTTGCACAGGGTCTCTTACCCTCAGGATTAGGATCCTCCTCCTCTGTCAGTTGGAGCAGGATTCACAGAGGGAGGACTTCTTCCCTAGCCACAGTGCCACGCACATCACAAAAGCACAGAAGTTTGTTGGGGTTTTTTTATTTGTTTTAAATTCTACCTCCCTAGGGTTGTTTGGCTAATGCCTTGCTCCTTAGAGAGCTGTAAGCACAAGCTCACGTTTGACAAGACTGACACGGCACCCGTGTTGAGATAGCTCAGAAAACACCAAACCTCTGCCAAACCCAGCGCGGGAACATCACCGCGGGACCCCGAACAAACCCCCTCCCCGTCCTGCCTGGTGCTGAGGGACACCGTTCACCCCAAAGCTGTGCTGGGGAACGACCCCCCACTTTGGGAGATCGACCACCCCCCCAAAAATCCAGCTTCCAATTGACCCGTTTATGATGAGCGCCTGTTCTTCGATCAGGTTGCCTTCCCCGATGACGATGGGTCCCGCTTCGGCGATGATCCTGGCCTTGGGGTGGATCACCGTCCTGGGCCCTGATGAAGAACAACCCACGGTCACCCCACGGCCGGTCGCGACCCCCACGACAGC
>NW_010972920.1:3095892-3096223 GCF_000737465.1 Haliaeetus leucocephalus | reverse complement strand
GGGGGCCGTTCAAAAAAGGGGGGGGGGGGGGGGGGGCGCGGGCAAGGCCCCTGTTTTGGGGGTCGGAAGCCGAGCATCTGCAGGACGTGAGGCTTCAAGCAGAGACCGAGTCCTGCGTTTGGGGAGTGTGAAGCTGGGCTCGTTCGGCCAATTTTGGGGACTTCAAACCAGGATCCTTCGGGCAAGTTGGGGTTTCTGAACTGGAGACCAAGTCCTGTGTTTTGGGGCTCCAAACTGGGCTCATTTGGCCAATTTGGGGTTTCTGAAAAGAGAGACCAAGTCCTTGTTTTGGAGCTCAGAAGCAGAGCTCAAGTCCAGCACTTTGGGGCTT
>NW_010972920.1:3094137-3094846 GCF_000737465.1 Haliaeetus leucocephalus | reverse complement strand
GGGTTTCTGAAAAGAGACTAAGTCCTGTGTTTTGGGAGTGTGAAACCAGGCTCATAGGCGCAGTTTAAGGGCTTGACAAGAGAGACCAAGTCCTGCATTTTGGGGCTTCAGTCCAGGCTCATTGGGCCAGTTTTGGGTTTGGGAACTGGAGACTAAGTCCTGCATTCTGGGGCTCAAAACCAGGCTCACCTGGCCCATTTCAGGGCTTCAGACCAGGCCTATTGGGCCAGTTTTGGGTTTGGGAACTGGAGCCCAAGTCCTGTGTGCTGGGGCTCAGGCCACATCCCCCGTGTCAGAGCCCTGCCTTGCTGGGACCGAGACTGGGCTCACGGGGACAGCCGGAGGGTTGGAAGGCAGCGACCGAGCCCGGGCTCTGGGGGCTTGCGGCCGGGCTCGGCTCACTTGCCCGGTGCTGGGCATCGGGAGACAGACCCGGCCCCGGGTTCGGGGGCTCGGGACCGGCCCCCGCCGCTGCTGTGGGGCCGGGCGGCGGAGCCCCAGCCCCGCGGGTTCCCGTGGAGGGCCCGGGGTCAGACGGCGCTGCGGGAGGAGCCAGGAGGCCCCTTCCCCGGGGGTCGGAGAGTGCGGCGGGACCCGGGCAGACGGTGCCGGGGCAGCCCCAGCCCTCGTCCGGCGTCTGCGCGGAGCCGCCGGTGCCTGTTCCGGGACGCTGGCCCCGGCAGAGCCCCGGCGGGAGCGGGAGAGGCGG
>NW_010972920.1:3090458-3092861 GCF_000737465.1 Haliaeetus leucocephalus | reverse complement strand
GGGGGAGGTGTTGGGCAGGGGGTGGGCAGGGTGCGTGGACCCCCACTGGAGGTGGGGGTCCGGTCGCGTTGGTCCCCAAAGCTTGGGAGGCTGGCATGCACCAGGCCGAATTAAACGTCTGAGATAGTCTCTGGGCGAAAAGGTGCTTTTCACTGTCGGTTTCCAACTCTTTGTTCAAGGGGTGTCCCACCCCCGGACCAGTGATTGAACAATAAACACGAGTCACTGCCTGTACAGTTTATGACATTTAATATTCATATTCAAGTCATGACAGTGATTGATTTACGACCTTGCCAAAAGCCAAGATCGTTTTAACAAGCACGAGCTGGAGCTGAAACCAACTGGAGTCTATAACAAGCTGGAGCCATCCATGAGCCAGGGCAGAAACAAATGAGCTGAAGCCGCAGATGAACTGGAGCTGGAACACAAGGCAGAGCCATCCATGAGCTGGGGCAGAAACAACCAGCCTGAAGAGGGAGCTGGGCCTGAAATGAATGGAGGCAGAAACAAATGAGCTGAGGGTGCGAACGAGCCAGAGCTGGAGCTGAAAATAGGGGGGAGCCAACATGGGACAGAAACAACCCAGCTGGAGCCACAAATGTGCTGGATCTGAAACCAGAGCAGAAACGAACTGGAGCCATCCTGGAACTGAACCTGCAAACAAACAGGAGCCCAAACCAATAAAGAAAGGAAAACATATGGGGGCCCAAACAACTGACCTGAAGCCCCACTGAGCTGGAGCTGCGCAGGCAGCCCAGCTTCTTCCTGGGGCTCCTGTGTCCGTCCCTGCGCAGGGAGAGATGTGGGACAATCAGCTCCTGGCAGCACAGCCGAGACCAAAGAGCCCCCGAGCTGCTGCCCCTGCAAACCTGCTGCCTCCCGGGCACGGGCAGCTCTGCCTGGCCCCTCGCCGGGGCTTTCGGCAGTGTCTCGCTGGTGCTACACACCCACGAGGGGAGGGGAGGGAGAGACGGGGACAGGACCCCAGAAACTTTTCCCCAGGAGAGTGGGCAAGAGCCAGGAACTGGCTGAAAACCCCCAGTACCCCATGCAGCAGCGGCGGCACAGACCAACAACCGTCAGGCCTGGGGCTGGGGCTAGCACCACACCAGTGCCAGTGGGGTCTGGGCCTGACCCGAGCAGCACCCGCTCCTGCCCCCCCAAATGCACAGCACCGACCTGCCTGGCCCTGGCTCGGGGTGGGTTGCGGGAACAGGAACCGTGGGCCTCCCCAGGGTCCCCCTGCACCCACAAACAGCCACGGGGGAACAACTATCGAGGTTGAACAACCTGAGGGATGTGCACCGGGACCCCTCCTTCCCCCCAAAGGCACCCACCCTCCCCATCCCTCGGCCAGCAGGACGAGGGGCAAAGCCAACATGCACCAAGCACAAAACCACTCCCCGAGCTCCGGCCAGGCACAGCTCCCTCGCACCCGCTCGGTCCTGGCAGCCCCCGTGACCCCACTCCCATGGCCGGGGACAGGACCCCCACCTGCCCTCCATCCCCAGGGACCCAGCCCGGCACTGGAGATCCCCCAGGCCCAGCTGGCCCCGGGAGCCGAGCGCCCCGGTCCCACCGCACAGCTCTGCTTGGTTGCTGCCTCGGGACACTCACCTCACCGGGCACGTCCTCCCCGCTGGTGTCCCCCTCGGGGCCGTGCTCCTCGCCCAGGCGTCGGGATGAGCCTTCACCATGCGGCACCGCATGGGCCGGCAGCAGCGGGATGGCCGTCGTTCCCCGTTCCCAGCCAGGTCGGCTTCACCATCTCACTGATGGGGCTGCGGGAGCCGGTGTGGGTCCCTGGAGCGGCCTCTGCTCCCACCGCAGCGCGTTTTGAGCTGAAAAAGAAGGTTTTCAGTCAAAGCAGGGCTTCACGCAGGGCCCAGAGCCGCCCCTGGGCCCTCACCATGCCAAGGGTGACGCCAGGCAGGCCCCAAGGGCTGAACCCCAGTGGAAACCAGTTCGCCCCAGCAGCAGGTCCCACACTCACCAGTCTGAGCTCTCTCTGGCTCCAGCAGAGGAGGGGTCCGTCCTGCCGGCAGCCGCTCCAGGAGAGCTGGGGCGAAGAAACCAGCCGGCGCCTGTGCCGGGAGGAGGCGACCCGGCCGCAGGAGGGGTCACCGGCCGCCCCGGGAGACCCCCAGCCCCGCCGGGTCCCAGTCTCGCCCAGGTCCTGGGTGGGAGACATGGCGTGCGGAGCCCCCACGGCCGGTCACCAGGTCACGGTTCAAGCAGGGGCTGATCCAGCGGTGCAAACGGGGAGCTGCCGGGGACCCCCAGCCCCACAGGCCGAGCTGCAGCCGCTGCCCCCTGGGTCCCGGCAGAGAGCCGGGGGGTCCGGCCCCGGGAGGGAACGGGGCAGCCCCCGCTGGCCGGTGCCGCCGCTCCCCCACCGGAGCC
>NW_010972920.1:3070184-3090448 GCF_000737465.1 Haliaeetus leucocephalus | reverse complement strand
CGTTGGTCCCCGAAGCTTGGGAGGCCGGCATGCACCAGGCCGAATTGAACGTCTGAGATAGTCTCTGGGCAAAAAGGTGCTTTTCGGACCCTCAGTGGCATCTTGGAGTCCTGCTGTATTCAATGTCTGTACAATGCCCAGAAGAGTTATTAACTAATTAGTTAATAATTATTCAGTATTAAAATATGATGTTAATATTCAGCAGAT
Source organism: Haliaeetus leucocephalus (assembly GCF_000737465.1). NCBI lineage: Eukaryota > Metazoa > Chordata > Aves > Accipitriformes > Accipitridae > Haliaeetus > Haliaeetus leucocephalus. The sequence continues at coordinate 3,090,241 of NW_010972920.1, read as the reverse complement.
GCCTTACAGCCCGTCACAAAGGAGCAGAAAGTGTCATCAGCTCATGCTGGACCCGCACCGAGGTTCAACAGCCTCAGTTTCCACCCTTTTTTCAGTATTTATACACCACCTTCAGTATTGATAAGCTAAATATTCGCAATATATTCAGCATGAACTTTTAACATTTGTATTGAAGGAGTGGGAATGATTTACACTCTCACAAAAGGCTCTTTTCAGCGCTGAAAGACAAGCAGTGCCGAGCTTGCCACTCCTCGGCCGTGTTTGGTGCCGGGGGTCCCACCCCACCTGGGAACGCGTAACGGGGGCTGAAAGGGGGAGGCGCAGGGAAAGGACACCCCGGTCATGCTTTTTGTCAGGTTTATAGTCAAACTTTATTCTCTGGCGTGCGCTGAGACAGTACAGTTAACACCCTGTGTGACAATTCATGTCCCTGCCACCCCCTCCCCACGGCCAGCACCACCCCAAAATGAACCTCCCAACCCCTGAAGACCGAGCACCGGGTTTGCCGTTTGTTTTTCTGTAGCGTTTTGCCTCGTTTTAAGAAGCAAACCAAGGCCGCTTGCCTTGGGTATTAAACACGGAGTTGTTGCCCTTCTTGCTTTGTTCCCCAGTGAGGCGGGGAAGCGACCCCGGGGCCAGGAGCAGGGGGTCCCAGCGGACGCAGAGCCACCCCCTCCATGCCGGGTGGGGGACGTACAATGTCGCCACGATGCCCCACCACGAAGGTGCTGGTCTCCTTGGGCCACCCTGGGGGAAGCGGCAGAGCCAGAGCTGGAGGAGCGTGGTGGGGGCGCGGATGGAGAACTCTGCCCGGCCCGGCTCCAGCGGTGCTGTGCAATGGGGCAGCTCAGCCGGGAGCAGAGGTGAGCTAGAGCCACTCCTCCTCCTCCTCACAAGAGTATAAAAATACCAGCATAACTTTTCTTAGCTTTTCTTTTTTTTCAGATTATTTCTTTTTTTTACAATTTATAAAAAGCTTTTACCAAACCAAAGGGCATGCTGCATTAAACTTCCGTTCCGTCGTGCAAATTGCTGTGGACTTTGACTTCCAAGTTCACCTGCTTCACCTTCCTGCCTTTCCCCTCGGAGATGCCCCCGGTTTCCCTCAATATATTAATGTTCCTCACGGTGCAGTACCGGCCGTCCAGGGACTTCTCGGTGCCCCTGGGCAGCTCCACCTTGGTGTTCAGGGGATGCTCCTCCGGGGCGGCTCTGGCAGCCTCCCGCTTCCTCCTCAGCTTCCGACATTTCCTGGTGAGGAGGCAAACTCCCAAAAGCACCAGCAGCAGCAGGGTGATGGCAGCGAAGGCGCTCCCCAGGGAAGCGCCCGTTTGAGATAAGGAGGCTGCGACGGCAGCTTCCTCCCTCTCCAAGATCAGCGACTTCATGTTGGTGCCGTTCTTGATCTGGTCGCCTTCGTTGTCGTAGATCAAGGAGTCGTCCAGGATCAGCCTGCCGTCGCTATCGACCAAGTCCCTGCGGCCACGTTTCCAGCGGCGAGTGAGGGATCGCTGAACGCGAGGCCCCGCCATGCTCTCCGGGCCAATTACGTAGATGACTTGAAGGTACCACTGGTGTCCAGCTTCCACCTGTCAGAAAGGGAAGACACGCACACAAGAAATTTTAACTACAGCTTTTAGATCAAGTGATTTTGTTATGTAAAGGTAGAGCTGGTTGCATTTTTTTGTCCCATTTTGTGACTCCTGCAAATATCAACAAAAAAAAGCTCGGCGTGTTTTTATGAGCACCTGCAATAGTATTTACCACCATGTGAGGTGTTCGGTCTTGTTGTCTATCCTTTGGCAACTACAATAATTAATTTAGGAACATTAATAATATGTATTTAAAGAGCTTCTTTCCTGAGTGTTTTGGAAAAAAAAGTCTTAATCACCAGAATAAATTCCTCCATTTTCTGTGCTGGAGTTTGCTTCTTAACTGGCTCGACCATTAATTTATGGTATAATCCTAGCAAATCCAAGAAGCCCCTTAAGCAAACAGAGGTCACTAAGAGGACTTCTGTGGGGAGGGACAAAAAAACCCAGAAATCAGGATATAAAATTCTGCCCTCAATCAAGAGCTTCCTCTGTCCCCCTCCTGTTTCTGCCACAATCTGCTCAGCTCCTCCGAGTCTTGTACTCACCAGCCTCTGCGGACAGAGAGGAACCGCGACCAGAGTTTACCTGCCCCTGTAATTGGGAAGGGTCACGGAGAGCTCTGAGCTGCGTCTACCTTCAGAGGAAGCAACAGCACCGTGTGCGTGCTCCACCGCCGAACAGAGACTCTCATCTCCCACCTCGCCTTTATACCCAGGCAAATCAAGGAGAGGCCTGCTACAGTACGATCTGCAAATGCGGATGATCACGCGTACGGGAGGCCACCTCGCTTCACGCAGGCCATGTTGTGGGTGGGTGTGGAGGCAGCGTGTCCCACCACACCATCAGAAAAGTTGGTTGAGGGTTGCCATTAAACTGCAGAAGGCTGCAAGACCTACCCTCGCATGAATTTCGTTTCTCTAGGCAGTGTCAGGGCCAGAGCCTACGACTTACAAAGTATTTGGACACCCTGGACAGAGAAGTGAGTTTTGGGCTACCGATATCACTTGGTATGTACCTTGTAGAGAGCATCCACCTTGAGAGTAAATCCGTCGACTCCAGGCATGCTGCTTACCGAATGAAACTCAGACAGTTCGGAAGCAAAGTGGGCATCGAAAGGCACATCGTGGAAATACTTATCCGTCACTTCTGGTTGATTTCGGTCCTGGAAATGAGAGAGGTGTTATGAAGAGAAGTGCATGCTGTCATCTTTCCAGAGGGAAGCCAGAAGCCAGGTCACTAAATAACACCTGCGTACTGCTGCAGAAATTGAATCCAAATGCCCAGTCTCTGCACCTACCTGTGGGCATGGACATTTCTTTAAATGCATAGCTTACCGCACAGAAAATGTTTATGACCTATATGATTTGTAGATGCTTCATACTGGTTTAGCACTGATTGTGTCAGTATTAGGTTTGTAGAGCTGAAGATCAGGAGAGGAGTTTAACCAGCCTGCTCAAATATGCATGCTGAACTAACTAATGCCATTAACATTCCCCTTGTCCTGTGAGTGGTAACAGGGCTGCGAGCGAGGACGCTGGCAAATGTTAACTACAAAGCATGTAAGAAGAGCTGAATAAATCTTGGGAGCTAGTCGTAGATTTATACAAGAAGAATTTCTGCGTAACTGGTAAATAAATCTCCCTTTATATGATGCCAGTTCTGACGATTCCAAGCCATAGTATAAGCAGAGATCAAGGGAAATTTTTAAGTTTGGTACATCACTTCTTCTTCTTACTAATTTGTGGTTTGGTTTTTTTTTTTTTTTTTTAGACTAAGAAATATTCATGGATAAAGGTGGAGGAAAAAGAGATCTTGGCTTCATGGTTTGCACCTGTCTGCCCTGTACTGCAAAGATCCACCACATTTCACTTCTCATCCCTCTGTAGTCAGAATCTGTTGGTAGTCAGGGGAAAAAAAACAAACAGCAGAAGCAGAGGACATTTTTGCAAGCCAGTACTTCAGACCCCTCACGGATGAGGGAAGCGTTTAGCACAGGCATCATGCTTTATTCTGGCTCTGGTTTTCTGTGGCTGCACAAAGGTGCAGGTGGCTGGGAGGGTGGCAGGGTCTGGCTGGAAACTCTGCAGGATGTTGCAGGGTTTGGAGGTGCCTGGGGAAGTCAAACAGAAAAACAGCAGTGCTATGTCATCTGGGACAGTCAGACTAGAGAGAACTTGCAGACCGAAATAGCTAATACGAGCTAAATATCAGTACGTGCAGTGCCTCCCCGCAAGTAGGAAGGCCATTTAGTTCCCAGGTCTGTTAGGTCAGCAAGAGGCTGAGAGACCAGACTTCTCTGGACATGATCACACACAATCCTGGCCATGACGGTCTTGTCCACAACAGAAAACTTACCAAGAGCAGAAATCGGTGTTTCAGGTGCTTGTTGGGTTGAATACAGCCATACTGGGGCCCCTCGTTATAGACAGTGCCCGTTGGGTCAAAGAAAGGCACGTAGCCATCCTTGCCTGTACACAGATAGACTTTTTCCAACTGCAGTTTGTAAGCGGCATTTAGGTTTTGTTCGGGGTTCCAGAGCACGCGGCCGTACAGGATTTGCCCTGAGGAGGTTGGGAGAAAAACGGTCCAGTTAAATTCTCCAATTCAACAAAAGAACCACTGTTAGAGCCAAATGCACCAAACTACACATGGGTCTGGGTTTTGATTTGTGCGTGCAGATGACAAAATACCGTGCCAGAGCACATTCTTGTCTTGTCGTGCTGTTACAGGGCTGTAACGTGCTCAAAATGCCATTTGTTGCTGTAGAAGAGACAAAGCCAAATCTGGGTTTTACCCTTTTCTTTCAGAGCAATGGAAGTTGTGAAAACAGAATCATTAGGTACAAGCAGAAATGGAAAAAAAAAGAAAATAAATCCTACCCTTTGAAAAAGCCCCTTTGTAATCCATTTCTGCCAGAGACATTTCAGATTTGGTGGGGTCCATCAGAAACACCTTCTCATTGTTACAGAGCTGAAACTCTGTGTTTAGGGAGTAGACAACAGGAACTGGGCGGTTGGTCTGCTGGAAGGCAATCGGGATCAAAAATCTAAAATTGGAACAGGAAAGGAAAAAGGAGAGGTTTAGTTTGGACGCACCTGAAGTTACATGCTGGTGACCTACACAGTCTGCTTCACCTTTCTTCCTTCCTGCTTTACTATTTTTAGCCTAGCAGCCCGTACTACGGTGGTATTCAACCCAAGATGACTTGTTGCCCCTCACCCTGCCCCAGTTTTCCAGTAATGGTGCAGTGCTCTGCACGACCAGCTGAAGCCTCCTCCCAACAGGTTTCATTTTCTTTCTGTCTGGGGACAGCTGAAGGCTACGCGGGCTTCTGCAGCCCTGAGGCTGAAAACAGTGGGCTGAGACGTATGACAGCCCAGGACAGCCCCTGGCAAAGACACGTGCCTTGTGCTCGGGAGTGACAGACCCTGCCGTGCTACAGGCTGTCTGGAGCACCCCAACCGCCAGCTCAGCCCAGCAATCTTTCAGGTCTCGGTTGTAGGGGGACTCCTGAGCCAAAGAGGAGGTTCCTCCCCTCCCCTTTTCCCTTTTCCCTTCTCCCTTTTCCCTTCTCCTTTCCCTTCCAGCGTGCCACACGCCTGCTGGGACCACAAAACCAACCCAAACGGGCTGAAACTGTCCTGCTGCCATGATGATGGGGACTCCTTACCGCTCAGGAGCGTGAGCTGTACAGGGCAGGGGCTTGTCTCCAGGCTCTATCCATGGCTGTGTGGGCTGCACAGTACAGGGGATTAAGAAGATCGTGTACTCTCCAGAGTAGTCCTTCCTGGGAACAGACAGGAGACACTGCGGTCACCAAATGAGACTCCAAGCTATTCACCCAGCTGATGTGTTTGCTTAACATCCACCGTTTTCTAATTAATGTAAGCAGGCAAGACAAAGTTCATAGCAGGACCTCTCCCTCATCCCAGAAATCTCCAGCAGTCGCAGGAGGGACAAATTTGACCTGCGGTGTTTAATCTGACCCTCTGTGCAAGGAGCACAGACTGTAAGAATAAACAGTCACAGACAGAACTAATAATGAGAAGCAATTTCTTAAAACAGCAAACCAAGTATTTCTAGATCCTTATATACCTACCTCCACCAAGCATAGCACTACCAATTAAGCCAGTTGTGGACGTAAAATCCTGCTTTTAACATGCAGACTGCAAGACAACCTTGAATACATTGTCCCCTCTGGTATCTACCTACCCATTGGCTTAATTGCTAGAAAAATGCACGTACAAGGAGATGAACTGATTTTTCCCTCTAATACAACCAGTAGAGGAGCGTTTTCAGCCCTGACAGCGGCTTCCTGCGTGCTCCAGCTCTGAGCCCTTGAACAAGGCTGGCTCCTGACCACTCCACACTATCGTTGTGGGTGCTGAAAGGGCAACAGGGATTGCTCTCTCAGGCCTGGACTTGAAACTGCTTCGCTGCTGCTGTTAACTACATGCACGTTCATTGCTTAAGGAGAACATTGTGCTGTGGGAAGCTGCTGAAGGTGGCTGAACCCACAGTCCTCACCTGTTGTAGGAGCTGGTTGCTCTCCAGAGCTGGTAGGGAGAGTCAAAAGTCTGAGCGCTCCACAGCAGTTGCAGGTCAAATTCGATCCCTCCCAGGTGGTCTGGAGTCATTAAGAAAGACTTGACATCTGGCAGGCTGTGGTGCTCCATTACAAAAAGCCCTGGGGTGAGGACAAAGAGGTGATGGATGAGGCAGAGTACGGGGACACCCCACATTGCACACCTCAGCACAGAGGGACACTGCTACCTGTGTTTTCAGAACAGATCTGTATTTGTAGGCTGATTTCTTCCTCTGTCAGGACTAATGCTCTCACCTCTGAACTTGGCCTGTGTCTTGAACTCGATAACCAGCCGGCCATCCTCACGGATGTAGATCCTGATTATCTGCAGCCGGGCTGAGAGAACGCTGTCCGTCTGAATCCCTGCACAGTGCAGCAAGAACAAAGTCACTGGGGAGGCCACACAGCACAGATGGTCCTCAGGTGGGCTCTCTCAGCCCCACATAGCTCCAGAAGCATTTGAGAGAACTCCAAAAAGGCATGGTTTAATTAGGATCATCCTCCAGTGAGTCAGCTATACACTTCCTCCATTATCCACATGTGCCTCCTAAGTCTCACTCAAGCATAAAGGAAGTAAATATACTGAGCTCCCCCCTATGATTAGCCTGTGAATGTAACTTACTTCACATAGTAAGTTGTAGATAATTGTTTCTGGGTGCTCCTGGCCTTAATTCCTGAGTGGCCCTCCATGACAAAGCTCTGCAAGTCCCTCCTCTACAATACTTAGTGTCACCGCTGGCAGAATAAAATCCAAGGTGAGGCATTGTCTGTTCCTCATAGCCCTTTGAGCAGCAATACTGCTCAAGGCTGCAGGCACGGGTTCATGGCACACACGGGCTCCAAATATTATGGGAAAGGAAACAGAAGACTCGCAGGTGCAGGATAAACCACATAGACGCACAGATTTTACGTCTTGGATGTAACCACCACAGAGGATAGGAACGATTTAGGGCTCGCCTCTGGGAGTGCTGCTGTTTTAACAAACAAGGGGATACTATGGGAAAAAGTCCATCCGTGAGAGCCAGGAGGCTGAGGAACGTGACTGCAGCTCCCACACAAGAATCACTGAAAAGTGTCGGAGAAATCACTCCAAATATCCCACAGGGAGCAACCTCTGCTTGGCTGTGGAGACTCTGATGAAGAGAGAGCTCTTCTCCTGCAGCACTTTCTAGGGCTCAGTAACAACTGTTCCCATTAACAGAGAGAGGCTGGGGGGAAATGACAGCCCCCTTGCTAAGCTTACACAAATGCAGGCGTACCTGGACTCAGCCTGCACACCCTTTACTTCAGTGAGTGCTACCCATGCTCAGGACTGCGGTGGGAGTGCAGAAACTAAGGGAAAAAACGAGAACAAACCAATTCTCCTGTACCCCTTCAAATGCCTCAGACCTACCCGTCCTCCAGAGAACAGTATCGTAGAAAAAGGAGAACTCCATCTCTGTGTGATGCTCAAGAGAAGCCCAACCTCTCGGCGCTGTCACGTAAATATAGGACACATAGAGTGGGACGTGGACTGTTAAGAAGGACTGAGCAGAGTCCCGGACCTGTCAATAAAACCCCCAAAAGGTGGTTATGCACGTTCCAAAAGAGAGACACTGGCGCAGACTCACAGCACCCACTGCATTTGCGTTCTGCTCTGCAAATGGGGAAAAAAGCCAGAGTACCTGCAACAGAAGACTCCTTTTTAGTTCTGGACCATAGGTGTCTTAAACACAGGGAGGATAATGTGGGGATGAAGTATTTCTGAAGCAATATAATGTCATTGCTCCATAGAGACTGAGCATTATTAGCAAATAATTAGCTGATTTGCAAAAAAGTTATTGCTGGACTGCCATTTGAAAAATAACAAACAACTGCTGGCAAAAAGCATGCAAGCACAGAGTGCTCCTCACATACTACAAAACTCCTACAGTTAAGTCACAGATGACTGTCTGAACTTTCTTTACCTTTACATGTAGGTACGTTAGACAAACCTGCATTTTAAATAAGGCTAAGCACCGAAGCACACTGGTGTCATGGTACAAAAGGAGCTGTGGCCACAACTTCACCTCAACCCCCCGCCCCAGTTTCCAATTCCATGAATTAATAATAAGCATTTCTGCTTGCTCAGGACTGGCCTTAAGAGTATCTGAAATACCACAGCTCTCTGGCTATATATACAGCATTTATTATCTGCAGAGCACAGCTGTACTCTGGAAGCCCCTGAGAGAGACATTCCAGACTGGTTGGTGCCAGTCTCCACTTACTAAATTATGCAGTTGTTCAGTTCAAGCAGCTTCTCTGGATTTCTGCAAATAATTGGAGCTATAAAAGGAAAGTTAACAAAGTATTCCAGACTGACAGGAATTGAAAGAGATGATGTTGGCCATAACAGTCTGACTGGGAATTTAATGCAAGAACTTAACGAAGATGAGATACTCACTTAAGTGGGATGTACATGTATAATCCATCCATGAGAGGGCAGTGAGACACGTCTGGTAGCAAAAGCCACTATTTTATAGAAGAACATTTTTGGCTTTTTGTCTGCCAGTTGGTTAGTTAAGAAATTACTTAAAAATTCCCATGACCTCGGTCCACTGCGGAGTGTGAACTGATGTGCCTCTGCTCTGTTCTTTGCTCATTTATATTGGGTAAGAATACAGTCAAAATTGTAAAAGAATAGAGCACAGCTGAGAATGTTTTGTATTTCCAGTATATCCTTATATTTAAAAAAAATATTTTACTGGCACTTTGAAGGTTAAAAGAATAAAACCTATGTTACCCCAAGAAAAATAAACGAATTGAGTGCATTTCACAAAGCACTGTTCTTTTCTAGGTAAAAGGGGGATAAAGCCATGTTCCAGTCATACAAAGTGGAGCAGCAAATATACACGAACACAAAGCGGAACTTCACCTAAGAACTGAGAAAGATCTGGATTACATGGAATGAGTTTTGGATATGGCATCTCACCTGGAAGTCAGCGGTGACAGAGCCCCCACAGACATCAATTAATTCAGTCATGTCATAATAGGCATCAAAAGTCCAAATGCAGCTCTTCAGGTTGAGGTGCTTATAAAGCTGGATCGTCTTCGGCTCTCTCACGGTGGGGTCAAACTGGTAAGGGCGGTCGTAGCCAGGACCGAGAACGATGCTGTCGTAGGTCACTTCATCCAGAAACCCTGCCTCTGGGATTAAGAGACACCAGGACAGTGATCACTCCAGATTTCAAAGAACTTGAGGCCAAGCACTGACGTCCCATTTTCTCTCTCAAATCACGTCAGTGACTTTTATTATATTAGGGACTTAACGGGCTCCTCCCCTTCATTATCCTAGAGGTCAAACTGAATATACATGGGTCTTCACAGGGCAAAATGTTATAGGAATGGGGAGAGAATCGTAAAAACCAGACTCCTGAACCTATCAATTAAAGGTTGAAGTTAAAGTTTAAGAAATGCAGAACAGCTTGAGTATGAAATGAACAGAATGAAGGACAACAACCCCCCGCCCACCATGGAACAAGCATGGACCACATTATCCTTCGTGTCAGAGACACACATTGCCTTTTTATTTCAGCTCTGCCATTTACTTCAGCAGTGAATTTGCTTTTGCTGCTTCTTGTTGCCAGACGGGAGATCTCAGTGACAGAAACACGGTGATCCACTTCCTGTGGATCCTTCTCTAACCGCATGGATATCACAAGTCAGATTTGAAAAGCAGAAAATCACCAGCACGGTGTGAACCTATAACCTTCTGGAACAGAGCAATGCTGCTTAAACCCATTATCTTTTAAACATTCCCATGCATCGCATCTCATCTTTAACAGGGCAACTCTGTTCACTGCTGTTAGTACAGGAAGATTAATTATTATTTACATAATGTCAAGAGAGCCCAGAGAAAGACAAAGCCGCCTTCTCTGGATTTCTTTACTGGCTTCTCCCTACCACCAAGTTCAGAAAGCAAAGTCTGGCTTTAAAGATTACCTGAGATGCCTCTGAGGTCTCTGATGGTGACCAGGTTTGAGCAGACATGCTGGTGCCTGTAGATAGACTCAGAGAGAAGGAAATGCAGGTTGTGCAGCGGCAGGGTGGAGATGAGGGGCAGCATCCCATCCTGATGGGGGATCTGCACCGAGATGTGGATTCTGGAACAAATAGCGGATGAGACGGCATAAAAAAGCAGCCCTGGCAGGCACGGGAGCATTACCCCACACCCCCCAGCAGCACAGGACAGACCCGGTGAGCCTGCTAGTGGCAGCCTGATATTTAGTTGCAGCTAAATTTCCCCATCTACACATCTGCTCCTTAAGCTGTCCCACCAACTCCAATTTCCTGAGGGGAAGGCGCACCCCCTCAGCAGAGTAGGGTGCGAGGAAGAGAGTGGGAGTGCTACCCTAAGCACCCTATGCTGTTCAAGAGGGCACACAGCATGGAGGGATGTGGTTTCGGACACATCGGTTCTCCTCTTGACCCAAGCCAGCTCTGTAACCGCAGGGGGCCTGGTGAAGGACTGCATTCTCCCCTTCTCCAGGCTCATACCTGTTGGGATGCTCCTTGTGCTTGACATCCAAGTACTTCAGAGTGGCGATGAATGACTGTGCCTGGAAACCTCGGGCTGTCCCTGCAACCACAGGAGTGTGACAAATGGCACTGTCTGTGCCGATGGTAACTACATTGCTTCTCAGGGGGGTCCCCACATGGCCAGCCTTGTCCACAGCCTTGGCCACACAGCGCACGTGGAACCGCCGGCTGAAGTAAATGCTGTCCAGCACCTGCAGGGAACAAAGAGGGAGAAGCATGCATGTGGGTCAAGGACACCAGCGTTGCAACATCTGACCGTGTAGCAAAATCACATTATCCTGGTGTTTTGAGGCAGCACAGAGGCGAGGCACATGCAAACACAAACCAGGAGCACACACATGCCAATGTCTGCTTGGCCGCTTGGGTGTGCAGGTGCGATTGGCCTCTTGCTACCTACGCTGCAGTAGATGCTTGACTATGTTGGGTGCTTTACAACTTCCAAACTCTGCCCACATACTGAAGGGAGGGGAAGAGGGAGCCTGAGCTGTTATGATCTGCCAGGCTCCATCTGTCTCCTGCCACCAGTGATTTACTGAAGTGTCTGAGTGTCACAGCTACTTCCCACGTCAACAGAAGTGGTGTTTTTAGCAGGCTCAGTAAAGAACAGTGCTAAATTTTCTGAAAAAAAAAAAAAAAAAAAAATCCCCAAAGAAGCACCCATACGTCTCATGCCGATTCCCAAAACCGAGGAGATTTTGGGTTTTAATCTCTGTGTAACTAAGGTGTGCACTACCCACTAAAAATATCTCAGACTCATGCACAAGTAGGCATGGTCTAGAAACACACCTGGATGCCTGAGAAGAGCTGAGACCTCACAGCTGGGAGTGCCTGGGAAAAGCCCCCAGAGGAAAACAGTAATTCTGTCTGTGGGGCAGGACGTGAACAGTCCAGGGACAGAGAGTTCTCAAGCCACACATGGAGCAATACAACAAAACGAGCGCCTGAAGGAACAGCGGTTCAGAACTTGAGCTATGCCCTTCCTGCAACTTGAGCAGGATGGAAGGAAAGCAGACAATACCACAGCCAAACCCTGGCAACACAGGTCACATCAGCATGCTGAGCTCTTATTCAGGGACAGCCACTTTTTCAGGTGCGTGACTTTTCAGCTGCAGGAACGCAACCAAATTTCCCATGTGATCGTACAGTACACAGACCGACAGAGCTGCCCCAAGCTCTCGCTGACTTATGCCACGCGCTCTTGCAGCTTTGCCATGCTGGTACCTAACCATATACCTTATGGTTGATGCTAGTGAATGGTGTGTTGTCAGTGATGGTTTCAAAAGGCGACCTGGCTCCATTCCCATCCGTGGGGGTTGCTACTTCCCAGCTGAACTGTATTGAAGACTGATTGATCCCAGCCTCGCTGCAGCGTGACTTCGTGACCGTGTACTTGGGGAAGTGAGGGTCACAAGGAGTGACACAGATGAGCGGATAGCCTGGGGAAGGGGATTTCTTAGCACCATCCTTGGTCACTTCTTCCACCCGGTCGTAATCAGCCAGGGTGACGACCTGTACGGATGGGATGCAAGATGGTAGCATTCGCCTGCGGCTGAGGGGAGAGGCAGAAAAGGCAATCCTTCCCACACACTCCAAGCCTGGTGCATCATTGCAGTTCTTAATTTTATTTCAGAAACCCCGCTGGGGTTTTCAGTCTGTACTCAAAAGTGTACTAAATCACGTCCATTGGAATGGGTGACTTACCACGGGAGGTGCTGGTAGAATCAGACTCCCTGCTGCCTCCTGATCCAAAATAGTCACTATTGCAGTGCTGGTGTCTCCAAGAACAGCTTCCACTGGATCATCTGGACCCAGCACCAGAGAAAAGGACTCATGCCACTCCCGGTCTTCATTGGACATGATCTCCACCTTAAACATGATGTGGTTCACACCTGTGAGAGGAAACAGAGACAACTCAATTCATCATCAGATATTGCTCTGAAGTCCTCATAAAAAAACTGCACAGCTGGTCAAGGCTGTGATCACTGAAACATTATGATAAAATACGCGTGATAAATTTTATTTCCACTCATTGCTACTAATAATTTAGTCCTGTCCACACAGGAGTCTACTCTATACATAAAACTCCAGCTATGACAATTGATCAGGTGATAGATTTACTAGCAGATGCCATCTGAGGATTAATATTGCCTGTCTTGTATTAGCTGTCTGTAGTAAAAATCTATGATCCAAAGTACATCCCCACCCCTGCTGTAAGGATCTCTGGTCTCTCTCACACCAGTATGCAGAACTGTTTGGTGAGGGCTTCTTGGTCCAGCAACATGGTCTGAGCTGTTGCACTGGATCCTGCAAGATCTCTGCTGAGCCTTACATTCTCTGAAGACTGCTTTATTCTCACCTGCCAGATGCTAGTGCTTCTTCCTCTGTTCTGATCGCCCTTCATTTAACAGTTCAGCCTTTTTGCGTAACAAAATTATAGCCACAGCAGAGTGCAAGGCTGCAGCCCAGAAGAGTCACACTTTTAGAAAGACCACATAGTAAGTGGTCTGTGTAGTATATTTAAAATACATTACCAAAAAACCAGAAAGAAGTCCCCAAACAAACCAAACCCCAGATCCTTCTCATCCAGCAGGTCATTGTGAAGGGATGAAATGTTGTACACAAGAGAAAACATGGCAAGATTTGGGATGGCCCTCCGATTTTTTCAAGCGACATTAATTCCGGTGAGCAGAAAGTCTCAACCCTCTTTCTGTCTCCTTAGGCATTTACAGTCTTCTCAGTGAAGAGCTCACCACCTCCAGGCTTTCATTCCCTCCTCCTTTTCATTGCCCCCCTGCTTGGGCAGCAGCTTGGCACTCTGCTTATCCAGCAGAGAGGGCTGGTGCTCAGAACACCAGTGTGTTTGAACTGAGAATGATTAGGCAACCAGAAGGGGAAAGGGGAAAGGACATGTCTAATGCAAGGAAAGGGGAAAAGTCTTGCACCCCACCTGTGACACACTGAGGAGCTGGATAGGTGTTTCCTCCCACAAAGACTGTGATGAGTCCAAGATCAAACCCCAAATCAAATCTAAACCCCAAAATCTAAGGGTATTTTATGCCTTCTTACAGCTAATACAGTTCGCTTCACCGGGAGCAGTTAGACCTGTGTGACATTGTAAACCTCATGCAAAAAGTGGCTTTTTCCAAATCTCCTGAATGTTCCCCTTCGATGCTCTTTTCTGTTATACACAAAATGTCACTGGTCGCGCCACCACCTCTAAACTTCCCTCCAAGGACACTTTACCTGGGCTGAATTTGAGCATTCGACTCTTGGGATAGTAATCCACTCCAGCCTGAGCTGAGCCATCGCGGGTGCTACAGCGGACTTTTGAGGTCCTGTTCTGATCCCCTCTCCGGACCACCTTAATATTTAAAACAGCAACACCCTCCGGGCCAGGTGGCTCCCGTACTTGGTACGCAGCTTCTTCAAACTCAATGGTGGGTGCTAAAGAAACAGCAGTGAAGAAAAAGCCCCAGGTTAGCACACCAGCTGACTGTTTACAGATGAAGTGCATTCAGCAGCTGGGGCCAGCTAAGCTCAGCTCCTTTTAGACTCTATCTACACATCTTCAGAGCAAGGGTCTCCTCAAAGCAGGGGCCAAAACTGCAGCCATAAGGGTTGGATGTGAATTAGGGCAAGGGGTGGTGCAAAACCCAACACATGTATTGGGCTACAGAGGATGGCAAATGATTCTCCCATCCCCTGCCTCCCACTGAACCACACAAGCCATGTGATGGTGCTACAACCCCCACTGGCAGTCACACCGGAGGGACTTGGCATCCCCCTTCTTCCCCACAGGTCTCTCCAGGCTGTGATGCTGTGGAGGGAAGGCAACATCTCCCAGGGGAAGCACAGCAATTCCCTGTGCAACTGCAGGGGAATGGGAAATGGGACAAATGGTGCGTTCAAGCCGCTGGTATTCGATCCCTCCCTTATGACCAGTCCAGTGCACAAAGCCATCACATCAGTGACCTGCACGCAGAGCTGTGACCACGTGACCGGAGGCATTCACGTGTACTAAATTAAACTGCAAACTGTTGATGAGACTGTGCTGACTATCTGGGAGCTGCATCCTACGCTACAACTACGCCCTTGTTGAGCGTCCTCGCTTACCGTCTTCGTCATTGGTGACAGTTATGGTTGCCACGTCCATCTTCCCAATCCTAGCTCCGCTCCAATGGTTTCCAAGTGGGCTACCAAGATAGACCTGGAACTGCTCTTCTGGTTCAAAGGCAGAGTCATCGCTGATATAAACACTGCAGTTCTTCACCTAAAGCCAAGTAAGCAGGAGAAAACAGCAAACGTTCATAAATCCGATGAAGCCACTTAAAGGCCACTCTGTACTTCACTATCTAGGGTTTAATGTCTGAGTACTGTCAATCCTGGAAGAAACACTTCTATTTTTAAGGCTGCTACTTCAGTGTGGACAAACCAGACAGCTACATGATGAGACACAGCAGTGAAGACATCTACAAACCGACAGGTCTCTGCTACAACAATTCTGAGTCCTACTGACACAGAGGATTTCATTTCATGTTTTAAGCAGTTTTATCATGAAACAAACAGCCCCTCCAGAGTCATGTCATGTTTCCAGGACCAGAAGAATTTCTGACTTTAAGCATCTACGAAAACAGTTTGGACAGCCTCTGTGAGCTCCCTCTGACAATGAATGCAGAGGCAAGGAAGAGATCTGAACCTCTTCTATCAATGGTTCTTCATTCTCCCTATAAGTCAGGCTCAGCTCACCTTCTCCCCTTTCAAGAAAGTGATGCGAGACTCCTCCGCATTTCTCCTCTCTGCAAAGTCCTCCATGACCTCTGCTGTCTGGCTCTGGGTGTAGCACCTGACAGAGGACTCGTAGCTCAGGTCCCCGGTGCGGAAGATGGGGATGTGCAAAGTACCCTCCTTCTCCTTCACCGAGTATGTATCCTTGGTGAACTGCATGCTTGGTACTGCAGGAGGTAATAAAAAGGGTCAAGCAGCGTTGAAGCTCCACAGAGACACAGGAGCTAATCGAGGCACATACACCCTGGGAGAACTGCTGCATGGAGTCTGAGAGCCAGAGAATAAAACAGCCACTTCACTGTGCCTCAGAACACGATTTGGTTTGAAACAAACAAGTGACTATTACTGCCATCAACCCTCTATAGAGCGCAGGATCAGCAGACCCTGCAGCGCTTCAGAAAGAAGGCATCTCTCCTCATCACCTCTCAGTCACCTAACTCCAACAGTTGATGAAACCTGTTCCTTCCCTACCATTTTGGTGCTCTTGCAATGCACTGGAGAACAAGACAGGGCTGGTGGTACAGGGATGGTGTGCTTATGAGGCATGTCAGGAAGGGATTATATCAGGACTCAGTACTGCAATGGATGCTATGTCTCAAAGCATTATCCTACCGCCTGTGGACAGACACAGAACAAATAGTTTGCAGCAAAGAGGGCTGACCTCAACAAAAGATACAAAGGCAGAAATGATTATACGACAAAGTTAGATTATATAGTGTGTGCCTTCCTCAGGCGAGCAAACATGAGAGACGTTAAAACACAAGAGAAAATAAACATGCAGTAAGGCTTTCTCACATAGTAAGGGGGACTTTAGCTCACAGAAAGCATGAAACGAGGACTGAGCTCTGAGCAGAGGAGGCAAAGCATGGCTGAAAGTGAGGGGCACTACAGGAAAAGTCATTCTGCACTTCTGAAGACTGCAAGTTCTTGTGGACAGTGAAGCATGGAAGGAAAGAGGGCAGCCAAATGGAATGGGAGGATCCCAGGAATATAGGCTAAATCCAGCCGAGAAATAACCTAACTTGGACTAGCCTCCTGCTGCGTGGAAGCGTGAAGGAAGAGGCTAGGATGGGCTGGATGGACCTGCCATGGATAACTTACCATCTTGGAAGATGTCATTAATGGCCACGATCGCTTGGAACGGCTTTGTCAGCTCAGCTCCATGGGGTGAGCTGAGATAAACAACAAAGGTCTCCAGCCCTTCTATCACTGGGTACTGTGCATCATCCAGGATTGTCAGAGTGCAGAACTAGAAGAAAAGCAGACGTCCTGCTTTTAGAGATGCAAAGCTGTCATCCTTGCCAGTACTCGCATTTGGGTGTCTAAGGTAAAGCCATTATGTCAGGCCTTTTCTGAATTCATTAATCAATGGAAACAATGTTCTAGATAGATCTGGCATATCATTTCAGAGAATTGGCAGCCATCTTTATCCTGGGAGGGGTGGCCTGACCAAATCTTCTCTGGCTGGAGTGCTGATTAGATGTGAGTCTCTGCCTAGCAGATTAATTAACAATTCTCAAGTGGCCCTGAGAGGATTTTCAAAACAGGCAAATAGCAAATACAGAGTATGCACATAAACAAGAGAGAGGTGTCACCAGGCAGAGCAGACTCATCAGGAGTCAAAGTGGCTCCTCACCTCTTCCGTCTTGCCTGGCCTGAACTCTATTTTTCTGGAGCTGGGGACATAATCAATTCCCGGGCTGGCAGATGGAGGGTCTGACGTCCGAGTGGCACACCACACCGAGATGGGGGTTGAGAGATCAGGTCCCTGTCGGAGGACTGGAATCTCAATGTTTCCTGAGTCACCAGTTGCATGTGAGAGAGAACCAAGATGAGAAAGCAGCCACATACCACAAAACCATTCCCTTCCCTTCAGCATGCCCTTCTCCCTTCACTACTGCTCCTGCACCCAGCACAGGCTATTGCAGAGAACAACCCCCCAGCCTTCCCCACAGGGGCAGAGGGAAGAACAGAAACACTCTGCAGACCTTTTACAATTCTGCTGCTGTGCCCTAAATCGCTCCTTCTGATACCTCTTTCTGGTGAAAGCACGCTTTCACGGTAAGCACCCCAACGCGGTGTGCAGCAGCCCTGGGAGAGCCCCCGGCTACTCTTCACCTGCAGCCTCGCTGACGGTAAAAGTAGCATTCCCCAGGAACACTGTAGAGGCATCGTTGGGACCACCGATGAAGACGCTGGCTGATGCCCGGCTGCCAATGCGTGCGTTATCTGAGGCATCTGCCAATACGATCTCAAACTCCTCTTCTTCTTCGTATTCACTGTCATCGATCAGCGTGACGTCACATGTCGTCACGGTGACACCCGGACCAAAAACAATGCGGCTGTCATCCGCCATCCCCCGGGACTTGAAGTCGGAGCCCGATTCCAGCATATAAAGGCTGCTTCCCTTGGCTGATTTGGGGACAGTGTAGCAGATGGCGGACACAGTGCTGCTGGTATCCCCTAAGACACAACAGGAAAAAACCCATAACTCTGTGGGAATACTTTTACCCTATTTCGTGGAGAAACTATTCACTTAAATAATAAAGCAGCATTCAGAAAAGAGGGTGAGGAGTAAAAAAGAACACCACCCCTGCTCTAAATTTGCATAAAAACTGGCTTAGGTCTGACTTCCAGGCATACTCCAAATCTGCACTCTTGGTTACTACTATCAGGAAACGGGTGGCACTTGCCTATTAAAGAATATACAGTACAGTGATAGGGTCCACATAAAACACAGTATCTAGATTGCAGAGAAGCAGCAAATAAATACAAGGGTTTGCTCCTGCTCATGCTGGGAAGAGAAATTAATTCAAAAGTAAGGAGCTTTAACTGCACTGGTGAATCTTACAGCAGAGCTGGGAAAAATAAAAAACCCACACCCATCTGCCCTGTATCGTTGCTTGTTATTTCAGTTGCGCCAGAAAGCTACTTCCAAAAAATCAAAGAATCACCCCAAAATCATAAACAAGCAAACCCCAAGGAACACCACGTGTTTTGGGGGGTCACTGTTATTTGCCTGCCAACAGGAAACAGTCATTTGCCTGAGCCTGGCAAAGGTATATACTGCAAAGACTCCTCAGCAGCTTTGCAGTAATCCTAGTCATGTGATAAAAGACTGCAGGATACAGGCACTAAACCGCTTTTATTATCTAGAAAGTACAGAATTAAAATCCAAGCTCCAGGCAGCCACACATACTTCACAGTCTGTCTACAGGTGTTTCACTTCTCTCTGTCCCCAGTTTACTGTTGGCCACAGTCTCCAGGGCTCCCCATCCACTCTCTCTGCCATGTGGGTTCAGACTCCGCACGTCTCACCCACAGCAGTGCCTGCAGAGCCGCTTTCCCTCCCGTGCCGCAGAGCCCCGCGGCAGCACAGAAAATCGTTCTGCCCGCCTCGACCCACCTTTCCTTTCAACAGGAGCAGAAAGAAAACCAGCGCTCTCGCTGATATGGTACGTCTTCCTGTCGAACTGCAGGGTGGGCTCGTCCTCTGTGTCAGTGATGGTGACCGTGGCCCGGGTGACGTTCCCCAGCAGAGCGTAGGCTGGCATGCTGAGCTCGACGGTGAAGCTCTCTGTGCTCTCAAAGACGTTGTCATCATTAATGGTGATGGTGCAGGCCTTGGTGTCCTCCCGCTCCTCAAACTGCACCTGGAAGGCAGCAAGTGGCCTGCTCTCTTTGGACTGGGGTCTGAAACTTTCTGTCCTTCTTGCCTTGCCCTTGCCTGAGTCACATACCCTGTGCATGGGTGGCATCAGACACCGACCTTAACCAAGGATAAATGGCGAGTGGAGATCAAAGGCAGCACCAAATGCAGTGCGTAGACCCCTACCCCTTCTGGTCTCATTCATGGTTTTAGCCCTTTGCATGATGAGGAATGACATTCCTACTCAGGCAAGCCTGTAACCTTTGTGGGCTGCCAGAACACTGCTGCAAAGTGTATCTGCCAACATAAAAAACTGATGAAAAAAGAGACCCTCTTCTGAAGCAAATAAACCACAAATTCTTAGAAAGGAAATACAGTCTCTGTTGTGTTTTTATCAGTGTTTATCAGTTCTTTCATCCAGGCCTGATGGCACACATGGTCAGACCTTCCCTTTCCTGGTGTCCCCAACCTACCTGCCCCGCGTACTCCACGTAGTCCTGCTCTCCCGGCTGTGAACCAGAGCCAGAGGTGGCCGTTCCCTGCTCTGTGCGGCACAAGACAATCGCATACTGGTTGAGGTTACCAATCCGCCTCACGGTGACACTCACAGAGCCTGCGCTCTCTTTGACGTTGTAGCTGGAAACGTATCAAGCAGATACAAATAACAGGCTGGGGAGCAAACCCTATGTGTTTACGCTGCCTCTGAGCACCACAGACTCAGGCTGACTGTTGCCTCCACAGAAAATCCGAGGGACACTAATAATCGGGGTCTTGGGCAGGTGGCAGCTATTCAGCAGCCCTGCTCTGTGGTTTAACCCAGCAGGAACTTCTCACTGACACGCATGTAAGTTCCCACTTCCACACTGGCTGCTGTTGCCCCCCCCCC
>NW_010972920.1:2916186-3070174 GCF_000737465.1 Haliaeetus leucocephalus | reverse complement strand
CCCGTTTTTATTTCCCCCTCCCCCCGGGCGGGTTTTGCCCCCCCCCCCCCCCCCCCCGTTCCGTCTAGAAATCAACAGCGTTAATTCAACAGGAATGCCACGTGTGGTGCTACGCTGCACAGCAGTGAGACCTCAATCCTGATATGGTGCCAGGGAAACCCAGGCAGAAATGATGGTAACTGCCCCAGAATTTAATTTCAATGCTGTAGGTCCAACCACATATCACAGAGCTCAACCTGCCTCCCTCCAGATAAGACCCCATCTGTCATCATAGTGCCGTAAACCCCTTGCCACTTACCTGGTGTATGTAAAGCTGATGAGAGACCACTGGACGTGGAAGATGTTGCCACTGACCACATTGGGTTTGCTGTCCTTCACTAGGAACTGAAAGCTGTCCGTGGTCTCCTGAACCTTCTCCTCATGCATCACGTACCGAATGAGGCCCTGGTTCACATCCTCTGCCGGAAGGAGACATCCAGTGAGCCAACCCAGAAATTCAACGGCAGTTTTATAGATGAGCAGTGCGGCGACGTGCATCCGCATGGCCGCAGGGATCGGGTTTTCCACATGGCCTTTATGCTGTAGCAGCTTTTCTAACTTCCTTGGTCTTACCTGTGGTAGAAGCCAGCCTACAACCTGTGACAAGACATTCCCTTGCCTAGTCTTTATCCATAGTGGCTCATACTTAAAAGTAAGGTAAATTTAAAGTAGCTTTGATGAAATGCAAGAAATAGGGATTTGTTTGTGCAGCAGATATTTCAGCTCTGTTCTATAAGCTGGCATGTCCTAACAGGGCTCCTTCTCACTTGCTGAGACAGTTCAAGCTCTCTGACCTTCTGCAGTATGTTTCCCAAGCTTCAGCCCTAAAATAATGTAGGTCTCTTCCTTTTTTTTTCCTCCTTTCCCTGAGCACACGGGAGGCCAGGCATTGCTGGCAGGGCCTGATGAGAAGAGACAGGCAGAACTGCTGACTGCATTTGTACAGGATCTAATGCAGTGTGGTGCGAGGCTCTGCGAACGGCAGTAGCAGAAATGCTAAAAAAGGGAAATGCTGCCTGGGGGAGGCTGGAGGGAGCAGCAATCAGAAAGAGCACAGTGGTGTAGGAAGCAGGTACTCCCTCAACTCCCCTTCCTAATGGAGAGCCCCTCAATCCTGCAAGAGTGACCTTTCCACATGTTGTTGACTGTGCACTGCTAGCTAAACATCTACCAGACCTTGTGATGATGAGGTCCACATGCAATATCTACAACTCCTTTTTACTGTCCCAAGTCAAATCTCCAGCTCTAAGAAGTCCAGAGAACCTGGGTGTGCTACAGCATACATGTTGACATCGATAAGAAATTCTAGGATTTCTGCAATTGAGAGCAAAGTTCATTTCTTACTTTTGACACACTTTTGAGATTTGCCCCTTATCTTCTCCCATCCCACCTTCCCCCCACACCCCCCAAAGCTATCTTGACAAACTGAAGCAGCTGAAGGAAAAAAGCAATAGTATACAGCCCAAGTCCATACCCTGCGTAAAGGTGGTCACAGTTGTCCCTGGTTTCAGCTTGTTCTCCACGTAACCATTTCTGGGACCAGTTGTTATCTCATAGATCAGCTGTTTGTCATCTGTGTCAGGATCTGTCGTCAGTAATTCCTTCTTAGTGATTAAATTGGTTGCCTGGATGAAAGCCAAACCAAGGGAGTAAAACTCTGGAGAGCCAGCAGTGCAAGTCTGATTGACTGTTCATCTAAAAAGCCCAACCATCCCTCTGTCAAACAGTGCTCCACGAGGGAAAAGCTAGGGGATGTAAAAGCACAGAGCGGCCTTGAACAGACAGATGCCCCACAAGGTGTTTGACAGCACAGGAAGGATTCAAATTCTGCCTCACATCTGGTTTGTTTAATAAAAAACCACTGTGGCTCAAAGAAAAGCAAATGCAAAACAAGCTGCCCAGCCCTATCTAGCTATGTCATAGCTAAAAGCTATGACAAATCTTCTGGTTTCACCTAGAAACCACTGCTCCATGAACTGTGCTCATGCTCAGGTGAGGCCTGGCTTTGCAAAAAACATTTGCAAACAGCCTCAAGTTGAAGGATTGACTCAGGACAGTTCATGCTGCTTTAGTGAGCCTGCAGTAAGTCCTCTTTCAAATGACCTCACACGGATGTGCCACAGTTCCACCACATTTTGCTTTCTCTTTAAAAAGAGAACACCTATAACAGCAGGAGAAAAAGAGAGAATTGAACTGCCTGAGGCTGCAGGAGTGCTTTTTCTGAAGTCAGGAATTTGAGCTGAGGTAGCCACTTCTTAATACAATTTCTTACTACAGTGTCTTCCAACCCCTTTTCCTGGGAAGAACTGAAGTATTTCTTTGCAGTTAATGCTGGGTCCTCAAAAACAAGAACGAGAGAGAGAGTTTCCTGGGGTTTTGTTTGGACTTCAGCAAAACAAAGGCATGTCACAGCAAGAAATCCCTATACCAGATTTCTCTGAAAGCCATATATCTCTACCATGGCTGCTGCAGCACGTAATCAAGACTTCTCCGCCATCAGCAAAGCTGAAAATATACCCTGGGGAGGAGGGACAAGGGGCAGGACATGTCTGCCCAGGAAAGCGGGCAGGAGCTGTATCGCACTGCACAGCTTGTGCGAGAGCCAAGAAGAGCCAGGCTTGATGGTCCGGCTGATGTATGGGAAGGAGATGGTCCAGGAAGCAATTTAGTGCCCTGGAGCCACGTTGCCTGGTTTGGCTAATGGAACTGCAGTGCAGGCATCCCTGGACACCTCTGCCTTTTCCAAGACACTTCATAGGCACAGAGGAACACCTGTTCTCTGTCGCAAAAATAAAACTGCTGAAGGATCAGGAGGTTCTCCTGTGAAGCTCCTTCTCCTGAACAGCCTCAGAAACAATCTAAGCTGAACCCAGGCAGGCAGTTACCTTGCCATCCATGTACTCGAGCCACTGCAAACCCAGGTTGGTGACAACCCTGGGTGTCCCATCATCCACAGAGAGAACGTCCACTTTGAAGCGCTGTGGTGCTGCTGTCACAACCTGACAAAAGTTCAGAAAGACGGCCGTTACTTTGGGAGTGAGGGCCTCATGCACCATATTATCAGCCTTGCTCCCTTCAGCTCTGTTGGGATCAAGGTCCTGGGGTGAATTTGCACACACAAAGGCTGGTACACCAGGGAAGAAGCGTATGGCATCACATAACTGAGAATACTCAGCCTTTATCTTCAGTAGAGCAACAGCAGCCAAGTCTTCCCTTCTCTGAGAGGAAGTAGCTTTCTATTAGCTATAGAAGGTCTCCTTGACATCCCTTCTCCTCCCCTTACCTTCTTCCCCCCATCCTCCATAATGAAGAAGGGATTGGTCCCATCAGACACAGTGAAAGTGAAGCGATCCTTCAGCGAGTTGCTGCCATCATGACTGTAGCTGATGCGGTTCTGGTAGATGTCGTCCATCGTGAAGGTGGTGGCTTGGTGGTAACGCTGCCCGTTGCTGGTGCGTTCGATCAGGCCATGCTGGGGGGGCTGCACGACTGTGAACGTAATTGACTCAGCCTGCACCAGAAAGACAGGAGTGGCAAAGCTGATGACATGACCCCAGGACCAGGACAGGCATGTTCTTCCAGCTCAAGATGCCTGGAGAGGGACTTTATGCCGGGACAGCTTTCCTAGCACAGTGTTTCTAACCAGCGGCTGAAATGCATTACCACACACTGAATTGATTCACCCTGAGCCCTGCCCTGTCTTTATCCCTCTCCCAAGCTGGCTATCTACAGAACAACCCCAATCAAGGAGACCTAGGCTAGACGCATCACAGCCAACTACTGGTTTGGCTGCTCTGAGAAGGCTCCCACCCTTGTGACAACTCCCTGAACACAAGAGCAGTCCCCCATTCTGCAGCCATTCTAAGCAACGTGCCCCTTGTCACTTCTGTCAGGGTGGAAGCAGCGATAACCTTTGGGGCAGGATCTTTGGATCGGGCAATAACAGGCAGCCAGGAGCAATCTTGCTGTTGGGAAACCGCAGCGCAGTGAGGTAGAGCCAACATGAGACCGCTTAGTCTCCAGCCAGACCCAGGAGGAGGAAGAGGAAATGTCATTTTCATCTGTGCTAGGCATAAACTTTGTGCCAAGGCTAGGCATAAGCTCAGTAGAAATCCACAATGTTCAGAGAGAAGGTGGCACAGGGCAAGGATTAGCTCTGATCACAACTTCTAAATGTTTTCCATGCAGGTTCGTTGCTTATGTGTCTGAGAGACATCCCAGATGAAGCCATTTCTCAAGCCAGGGATTTGCTTTGCTCAAACACTCATTCATCTATTTATATACAAACTGGGCCTCCCACAAGCTGTTTGTCTGATGTTGTGATCAGGCAGGGTATGATCACAGCGAGAGATGACACTCGCTGTAATCTCTCTCTCTTTGAACACAAGCCCATTTTTCTGATAGCCCAGATGTGCAGCACAAGAGGGGAGGGCGGAGGCGAGGGGGAGTCCTGCCTTACCTCTGTGTCAGCATCTGTTGCTTTAAGCTCAAACTCTGTGATGGTTTTTCTCACCCCTTCCTGAACTGTCATCCCGAGGCTTTGCACTACAGGTAAGGAGTCATCCACAGGCTTTATGGTGATGTCAAAAGACTGGCTCACCTGGAACAGGAGGAAAAGCCTCTCTTGATGAATTCAGTCTACCAAGAGTGCAATTCCATTGAAACAGTAACACTTTAAGGAGACGATGGTGATCCAGAGTTTGGGTCACTTCATTTTGGCCTTGTCTAGCGAGTAAATATGAGCTTCTAAACTCAGATCATATGAGCATGACCTCTTCTATCCCTCCCCACTAATTTATTCTCCCTCTTTCTGTGATATTTATGGACATCCACTTTTCCCTCCCTCCTTCTTCTTTGTCCCTCTCCCTCTACTTGCAGCTATGATTTTTCTCTTTCAGAAAGTAGGAAGGAGACATTTCTCAAGGGTCTAACTGTGCTTCTGTGTATGTTGTCAGTGCACTGGATCAAAGCTGAGCTCCAGGAGCAATTGGTAAGGAGGTGAAAACCAGACGCTGAAATCTTGGTAAAGCAGTCTCATGAAGCTCCACTGCAGGTGGCTCCCCCTTACCTTCACAGGGCTCATTCCCTTCCCTGTGGTCCTTAAGCTCTCTCACAGCAGGGGAAGTAAGAGCACCCACCGTTGCCAAATGACAAGCCCATGTGTGGCTTGTTTCATTTCCTTTGCTACGTCTGTCTCTCGCAAGCATGCAAGAGAAAAACTGACTTCCATCCCATCCTATAGAATCAATAGCCTGCTCTGACTCAAAAAACCATGCTGGGACTTACTTCATTTGTTCCATCAGACACAGAAAAAGTGAACGCATCCTTATGCTTTTCAGCATCACTGGTGTGGACATACTGGATGCTGCGAGAGGCCAAGTCTGCCTGGCTGAAGGAGCTAATTCTTGTCCCTAGAAAAAGAACAATAGGGGAAAATGTGCAATAGAAAGAGTGAGGCAGGGAAAAATATAGGGAGCTGGACTTATCTAGCCATAAGCATTCAGTCTTGGCTTGTCCTGCTCCAATTCAGGCTGTACCATAAACCTCAGCTGAGCCAGGGATTTAGCTGGCACGGAGCCTCCTAGAAACTCTGCTCAACAACTTTTAAATTGTTGTAGTGGCACCCCTTCTGCAAAAAGAAGCATAGACTTCTTCCCAGACTTATAATTTTACGATGGCACCTCACACTGTCTGGACACCCTCTTGGGGATGGGCCTCTCAGGGAAGAGGACAAGAAAGAAGCTGTGGGAAAACGGTAGATGTAACACTTTGATTTTCACTGCTGTGCAGGACTGATCTAACCAGGACATCACTGAGTATGAGCAAAAGTTTTTTTCCTGGCCACACAGCAGTTTTCAAAAATGCCTTCAAAGTCTCTGCTCTCTTTTCCCCTCCTTGTACCCCTGCATTTAGAACAGATTAAGTCCCATTTTCAACACTGACTTATAGTGACATCTTTACAGGCCATTAGGTGTGACACAGACACAGAAAGGTACTGGAAAAGCATTTTAAAAAGCACTTGAACCTTTAAGTATCACTGCTGCATTTGACAGATTTACTGCAACAACAAAAACCCCCACAAAAAGTTTTTCACCAGTTTGGCACACTAAATGGCTACTGACAAGTATTGGCCACACTACAAAAGATACCAGGATCCGATATAAATAAATGAGTCAAAACTGGATGGTTAGCCAAGGTTTCCTCAGAGCTCATTAGCTTTAAAGGTTTGTGTTCTCTTTTGAACACTCCAGTACTCTCTCCTTAGGTTTAGGTCATTTAAATTGTGAGAACAACTCATTCCCAGTGTGTGGCTCTGTTATCTTTCCTAGTCCATCACAGACATGAAAAAGCATAGAAATCAGAATCATCACATTTTAAATAACAGGAGGAATAAAATCCTTAATCCAGCTCTTTCAGGTCTCCAAAGCACAAGATTCACTGTTTAGTTTGCAATTTAGACAAAAATATTGCAAGTTTTTAATTTTCTCTCAGCGGGGCATTTGCTTATTATAACTTTCATTCATTATTCCTACCCTTTCAACGTGTTTGCCAGAGGACTTCTTACACTGTGAGAAGATGAGGCGAACCACACGCTAAAACTGAGCTGTACAGGGACTGTCTGCATCTTGAAAACACACAGCAGATATTTCCAGTTTAATCTCATGCTAATGAGAAATCTAATTCTAAGAAGAAATATAATCTTAGATGAGTACAATCTAAATCAGAAGAGCATATGACATGACAGCATAGATTTAGACTAATTCATCAGAGAGGGGTAGGACACTCATACTGTCAGTGGGCATGGAAGGCAACTCTAAAATTCCGATCACATTTGCAGGTAATTATTTTCTGAGTTTCACAGGATTGACCAATTCCCCCTCCATGAACTACCAGAATTCATTATCCAGCATATCCATCACAGCACAACGTAGCTTCCTTTTAAACTAACTCAGCGGTTAGTTCCCTTCCTCTCTCCAAAGTACGGGTGAGAAAAGAGGCTGGTTTTTAGGGATCAAGGGACATACTGGCCAAGAGGGGGACAGAAAGCAGACTGTCTGTTTACCAAGGTGGGCTCTATTACCATGGACATTAGGGGAATGAATTCTTTGGGGCGTTGTACTATATGTGGTCACAGAAAAGGCTGAAGGTTTGCCTGTCATGGAGATGCAGCGATAGGTCCTGAAAGAGGAGAAGCACACAGCGGCAAGCTGGACTGATCTGCAAAGTCCACCAGGCAAGGTTACCATGGGGCATAAACGCACCCAGAGGCTGAATAAATCCTCATCTGTGATTATTGGGCTGCCTTGCCTCCACTCACCCTATTCTCCAGCTCTCTGGGCTAATGACCATTTGATTTCTAACAGGAAACATAATTCTGTGATGCTGCCTCCAAGCACATTTTTCCTGCAGCAAATCTTTAGGGCTCAAAAGCCCTCCAGTGCTCTGCTGCTAGGAGTACCGAACTGAGTAAAATACTGTCCTGCTAACCTGGGGAGGCTGCGTGCTCCAGATGCCCCAGCTGTGGCTGCTTGGTGAGCTTGTACTGGAGCTGGGTCGGCTCACTGTCCCGGTCAGTGGCAGAGAGCTGGAGGGTCGTGATCTTCTTTGCCGAATTCTCATCCAAGACTAGCCCTTTGTTAGCGATGATGGAGGGGGGAAATCTGTCTTCTGAAAGGGTGAAACGCAAAGCTGAGTTAGGAGACAGTCACCCTCCTTTCCTTGGTGTTATTCAAATCGGGTTCTTGGGCTCAAGCAAGAGACAACATACACACAAACACCTCCCAGACTGCTAATTCTGAAACAGGTACTTGGCCTCGGCATTAATCGAGGGCACGGTAACACTATAATGTCTTAAAGACAGTCTAGACAGTATAAAGATATCAAGGGGAATTTTTCTACCTTCTTCAGTGAGTTTGTTAGAAGCCAAAGAACAAATCCTTACATCCGCGAAATCTCCCCATGCCCCAAACTTCAAAGGCCTTTGAATTAACAGCGAATAAAAACTGCATCTCAAGAATGACGTCTTAACTTGCAATATATGCGGGATGGGAATCTATGAAGGCCTCAGCTCTGCAGCAAAGAAAACACAACTTCAGCACTATCTTTTACCTAATACACTAATAGAAAAAACCTGGTCCATCAGTTTGTTGCCATCTGCATCGATCACATCAAAGGTGAAGGGGAAATTTCCACCAGGATCCCCTTTCTTGTGACTGTACACCACTTGCCCTAGAGAGAGGGACAAGAGAAAAGAGGTGGTTTATTACAGGCTGCATCATTTAATTCTTAGTTTGGAACCAGGCTGGCAGTATAAGCCGAGGGACTTTGAGCTTGACAGAGCTCCTGGATTTGCGTTTCATTACTTTTTCTCTTTATTCTTTTTCTCCTGCTGAGAGAGACTTTTTAGCACTTGCTTAACGATACGTGTTTCTGTTCTAACATAACAATCTTATCGTCCTTCTTTCCCTTTCCCTTCCCTGCTTCAAGTCATCCTCCCTCTCTCATAAAGATCATGGAATCACAGAATATCTCAAGTTGGAAGGGACCCATAAGGATAATCGAGTCCAACTCCCTGCTCCTCGCAGGACTACCTAAATGGCCACATATTACTTGCCAAGATTATCTAAAATCAAGCACTCTCACCTTTATTTATATCAGCCTGGGTGAAACTTGTGAGAGGTCCTTCGACAGAGATCTGGACTGGATTATCAATTTTGGTCAACTGCAGATGGCCCACGCTGGGATCCCTCTTCATGACAAATCTAATCGTTGTGTCGTCTGAATAAATAGCTGCTGCTTTCAAGTGCTGATCTGTGAGGTATGCTGCAGAGCCTGGACCAGAGAAAGAAAGTCCACAAACAGCTTCAGCCAATCCAGCTAAGTGACTGGTTTAGACTGGACCATACAGCAATACCAAGCAATACCATTATCCTCCCTCTCCCCGTACCAACTGGGAGCTGCAGGCCCCTGTTGACAGCTAATGTGGGTGGCTGCTTCTTCGGCAGCTCCACGAAGAACTCCAGCCTCCCCATCTGCGTGTAGAGACCATCCGTGATGGAGAAGCCAAACTCGTCTGTCTGTGCTGCTGCACTGCTCTGAGTATAAACGATCAGCTCATCCAAAATGTCCTGGTAAGTGAAGGACGAGCCCATGGACAGCACATTTCCATGCTCCGGGGGCTCTGCAGCAGTCTGCCTCCTACGGAGATGACCTGACAAACGACAGATGGATGAAAATTATGGGGAGAAGACAGCCTGCTGGGGACTCTTTGTGCGCCAGCTCTAACTGGGATGCACAGAGGTGGACATAGCCTTACTGGAAAAACTGAAGGAAGTTATCTGCTTATTGCCAAAACTGGCAAGAATGTGGCTATGTACATGAGATCTGAAAAAGGGTGCACAGCCCTCACTAGTTTAACATGGCACTAGCCTTCACGTGACACCCTGCCTTGCTTTATCACTGCAAATAGATGCTAGTTGCTCAGCTTTTTGGAACTGAACCCTGCAACAGGAAATGGGGTAACACAAAAGGGAACGTCCCAGGGAAATGCGTGCAGCCCCCCTTTCCCCTCTACCACAAATAGCGAGGGACAGCTCTCAAAGAATAGGTCTAGTCTGAAGCACAATCCCTCTGTGGCTGCTGGTCCAAACACAGACTAAATGTGCTTTATACAAATATGCCAGGCTCCTCTCTCGCATCAGGGGCTGTTGCACACACACAGATACAAAGGCACACAGACACACAAAGATGTTCTCTCTCTCTCCCCACCCCAGCTTGTCAGGACTTACCATGTTCAGGACTTTCGGTAACCATGATGACAAGCTCACTGTTCTGGGTGTCCAAGTCCTGCAGGTTGAGGAAGGCCTCGGTAACGACCACACCTGAGCCCTCATGCACTCTGACAGGCTCCAGCACCATCTTTGGGGGCTCATCGTTCTGCCGCTGCACAGGTCCCAAAGGCATATAGTTAAAAAAGGGAAATGGCCAAGGGGAAAAGACTGCTGCCCACTTGAATGAAATACAAGCTCCCAAATTACAGTACTGGTGCTGATATCCATTAATGGGCTAGACCAGCTTCTCCAAATCTAGCCAGCATCATGGCCACTTCTAAGAGGGAGGAGACACCAGAGAAATAAGCCCTGAAGAAGAGGTTGCAATGCACAACTGTTGTCTGGTGTCACAGGCAAATTATGTGGCTGTACTAGGGGAAGGAAACAGATAGGAGGAAGGAAGCTCCCTTTAATCCCCTTCCCACGTTTTACAAAGGAGTGAGCAAAGTTTGCACTTTAAAAGCCGTGGGTCTATGTGAAAGGAGAGGGCTCTTGCAGCCAGAGAGCACAGGCATACCTGAATTGTGATGTTAATGCTCTGCACCTCAGATTGACTGAAGCCATCGCTCACATAAAAGCTGAAAACATCACTTGTTGGCTCAATGCTTTCATGGACGCTCTGGAAGTAGTAAATGCTGTTCTCTAGAACATCTTGAAGGGAAAAGGATGCATCTGCAGTTGCAGCAGACTCACTCTGTGGGCCATAACTCTCACCTGCAAACCAGAATACTGCTAGTGAAAGGATGTTCAATTCACTGGTAAACTAAGAATAAAAGCAGCAGAATTAGGAGAAGAATGGCACATTGTGAAGGGTGCAGAAGGATGTTTATTCCTACAACATGGGTTTCACACATCTAGAAATGTGTAGAAAGCAGCATCTGCTGCATTAGAGTAGAGATTAGGGAAGCTGCAGTTTTATGCATAGTACAAGCAATCCCACATCCTGGAATTACTTAGGCTTTCTTCAGAGACGAAACAAGGGCTAATGTGCCATCTCTGGCCTCAACACAAACTCTACATCAAGCTTCACCTTGCAAAACTGAGTCTCACACCCAAGAAAATCACCCAGCTGTTGCCTGTTCAAGGAGAGAGGCTCATCATTACCAAAATGGCACTAACTGGAGTTCCTTCATAGGACACAATTAGGAGGAATGATGTGTAATGGTTAGCAACCTGTGCTCTCCAGAAGAAAGGCAATCACTGTTGTAACAAGTACTACACTGGCCAACCCATGGTGATATTTTACAAAGGCAAGTTATGATTTAAGTAAAATGATATATGCCACTCCTGGGACCACATGCAGGATTAAGCAGACAAGTTTCCTGGATGAACATCTCTGGACAATATGGTATAAATCCTACCTTTTCTTGATAATACAATGAGATAAGAGAGCGTTACCAGCCATGCTCTGCCACAGCTCTCAGCCTCAAAGCTCGCTGGGACGTTTAGAGGAATTTAGCAAAGTTTGTTCTGTGTAACAAGGCCAGCCAAAATAAAACATGATGAAAATACAACACATGGGCTTGAAAAGCCTCTTAATGCCCCAGTCTCACAACACAGACCAGTCTCCAACAAACGAGAATTAGCAGAAAATGCTCCCCTGAGACAGATTATCTCGTAACGCTGACCTTATGAGCTCTTTATGATCAACTGATGCCAACCAGCACTGCACTGAGGAGCTGTGGTGAGACAGATTAGAGTGTGCTCCAGCATGGCACTTCCTATGTTCCCTTTCATCAGCCAGGAGGAAGAAGAGATAACCAAGCAGTTTACCTGTCTTAGTGTTTTCAATGTAGCCATACATCGGTAGAGTGATAACTATGACCCTCAGGTCTTCCTTGGCAGCAGTACCATAATCAGCAGCTAAGTGGTGATGAGCCAGCAGTGGGACCCTGCCCCCCTCATCCACCTGGAAAGCAAAAGCATATGACAAAACTACCGCCAATGGACACAACACACGGCAACACACAAATTGTTACTGAACAAGTCTGCCTCTGTGGAAGAGGCTTGCCCGGTCTCTGAAGTCCTGTCCCATCCTCCCCTAGATCTGTTAAGCATGAAATCAGCTGGGAGGTGAGGTGGGATGGGAAGAACAAAGCCTGCCTGGCCCCCAGGAGGAGCCTGTGAGTGCTTTATCAGGGCAAGAAGAGAACTGGCAGAGTCACGCTGACCTCTTGGAAGGCGAGATCTGCATTTCTTGTTGAGCGGAGCCTTTTGAAGGTAAGGGAGGGGGAATACAAAGCTGGAAAGGAGGGAGATGACTTCAAAAGTCTTTGATAAGGAGTCTGAAATGCTGTGTGTCAGTCCAAAGCACCAGATGCTTTCAGACTTCTCTTCTGCTCATCTTTTACACGCAAGCTGGTGAAATAAAGGACGCAATATTAAACAAGGATAAGTCAGACTTGTTCCACTGATATCAATGGGACGACCTAGGGAGAACCCAGCTCCTGACTAGAACAGATGTAAGCAGATGAGGTTCAGGGATGCAGCCATACTGTCAGCCTCCTCTGGCCTCCAAGTAATTTGTTAACCCTTTGCACGCACAGGATTGCATGTGCAACACCACGTTTCTTCAGCGATTTCCCCTCAGTCCAGGAAAACCGTTCAGTTCCTCACATCTAAGACATTCTTGTCACTGTTCCTAGTATCTTGGGTAGCCACTTACAGTGATATGGTCAGCAAAAGCAATGAGCGATGGCATTGTCTGGGCAGATGTGATAGTGATGGTGAACATCTGTCTGTCAAGCCGGTTGTTATCAGCATCAAAAACAGTGAAGTGGAAGATGTCCGTAACTGGCTGATTGCTGGTCTCAAACGTGGTGGAGTAGCTGTGAAAATGAGAACACAGTCTGGGTCAGGGAGTCTCAATGACAGTCAGGCAAATACATATCATTCCTGCATTTAGAGGTGAACGCACACCTTGTGAAAAAGAGGTGGTATTTCAGTTCCCAACTCTCCTTCACATTCATTCCCTGAGTTCTTTTAAATCACTGTTCTAGGTGTTGCCTACCTAAAGTATCACCATGACATTGCGGATACAGAAGAAACACCTGTAATTTGAAGCTACACCAACTACTGACATTTCAGACATGCATAAATACCTAATTCCGCACACAGGAAATGCTCTCATTCATAATCTCATAAGATACAAGAGCCAAGAAAAGAAAAAAAATCTTTGACACATTGTACTAACATAATATAGCCCAGAGATCCCTGCGGAAAGCCCACTGAGCTTTTAACTGGCATGGCTTGAAGGAGAATAGCTCTTTGATACCTGATCCTCTGGCTGTTGATGTCTTCCATGGTGAAATTATAAACCTTGGAAAGCTCTTTATCATGAGAGCCTGACATCCGTAAGAGGGTGCCATATGCAGGCAGAGATATTAACTGGATTCTTATCTCCGAGTCAGGAGAATTGTTGTCCTAAACATGAAGAAACAAACCAAATCAAAACACGACAAGATTAGCTTTTGTTTCCATCCACTAAAAATGGAAGGAGGAATAAAATGTTTTATAGGGAAATACATCAAGCTAGCTGGGTCAGACCCACAGCTGATGAATATTAAATGAAGCTCTATTGATGAGAACAGAGTCGAGTGGGTTGACATTTTCAGAATCTACCACAAAATGTATTTTAATTTTCTCTCAGCTCAGAGAGGTTTTCTTTGTGTCCTTGTATCTCATCAACACAATCACCTAGACATAAACCTGATATTTTTTAATTACTTTGCACTCCTAGTGGACTGGACCATTTATGTAATGTACTTTTCCTGACTTTTTCTTCACAGATAAAAAGAGCCAAAATTCAGCCAACAGCTGGCTGGCACGGGGAGTAACTGTTGCCCACCGCAGGTTCAGACAGAGACACAGAGCTAAGTTCAGTTCTTTGTAAAACAAAGGTTAATGTGGGGCAATGCTGCAAAAGCTAGATTCACGTTAAATTAAAAGCTGATTTTGGCTCTTTTTAACTACATTAAGTACAACCACCTCTACGATATCAGAACTTAGATGTCATCTTTCTTCTAAAAGTTTTTGCTGGTTGCTTGAAAGACAAGACCCAAAGCAGAAATCATCATATCCTCAGCATATGGGTCAGGAATGAAATCCTCTTTTCCCTAACTGTTTGCTTACTCAGATTAAACCTGAACAGTATCCTTGTCAGCCTTCCTCCTTAAGGATAGAACAGGACAGACCCCAGACTTGTATCCAGACTGATCCCTTGGAAAAAACATTCATCTGCCTTCTTATCCTACCTCACCCCCTGCAGTTCTCTAATCATCTCTCTGACAGCCACTACCTTACGTATCTCCAGCCTCACACGTGCACTGCAATCTCTCCTCCTTAAGGGGAGCATATCTGCATACCTGAAATCCACTGCTAGTGCATTTGCTGCTAGGACTAAAACACTTTTCTTCTGAATTTAACCAGCAGGATAACTCTTGTACAACACACAACCCCTGGGACCAAGTCCAAGCTACCAAGGAGTGCAGCATCTTGGGTTGCTTAAACCTCCCCCCTTCAAATATGTCCAGAAAAAGAACCTGGCAATTTTGGAAGGGGGGTAGGAGGGTTGAAATTTTCAGGGGATTATCTCTTAGCAAGTCCACGTGCTTTATTAGCAAGTCTGTTTGATACAAAAATCTGGGATTAACTCAGTTCTCATGTTTAGCATGGCAGTTCACCTCTGTTACAGTCAAACATGGATAGCCTTAAAACCTTGTTTGATGAAAGAGTCTATTATCCCCTTTTTGGCAGCAGTAGTCAGGACACAGTCAAAACTTGAGCTCTCTACCAAGAATCCACACTGACGGCAGAGAGGTATGTGCGGCCAAGGGTCCGTGGGGGGATAAGGAAAGGGAAGCTGGCAGCATTCACTGGGTTTAGAAATAGATGAAAGCTTACGATATAAGCGAGGTGCAATCGAGAGAGAGTCACAGAGCTTTTACTAGCCACGGTGATTGCCAACAAGCAGCCCGGGGCCAGCTGCGGACCGTTGTTATCCAGCAGAGACACTTCCACCCTCAGCACTGTGGTCACTGTAGTGACACCGTCAGTGACAGAGATTTCCATGCTGTCGTCTGCTGTTGCTGAACCATCATGCACATACTGCAGAGCATTTCGAGTGACGTCCTCATAGGTGAAGGTGTCACCTTCCCAAAAAGAAAATGCACAAGTCAGAAAGACTCTGTTCAGAGCACCAATCCAATTCAAATGACCTAAGGCCCCAATTTAGCAAAAGACTTAATCATGTACTAAACTGGCATTTAATACCATCCTTACAGGGATGTGAGTTATGAAGACATTTATTAAGGAGCTAGTATATATGCAGGGCAGAGGAAAAGCTGTAACCTTCACAGTTTCAGAGACACAGCAACTCTTCTTGATTCCCAAGTAGTGCACAGATCCTCCTTTCTTCCCAGCTGCTTTCTAACCTCATGCCTGTCATAGCTAGGTAAGGCTTCCTCCTCCACACCTTCTGCTTCTCCTTCTGTCCTACAGATAATATTTGTTCATCTGATCACACACTGGAAACCGCTGCCACCAAAATCAATGGTAAAACTCCACAGGGGCTTTGAAGTGCTGGATCACAACAGGACTTCAGTAGAAACATTTGCTAGGTCACTTTACTAAATTACTTCAGATACAACTTACGATGTAAACCAAAACATCCCTTTTGATTAGCAGCTGGTTACAGTTATCACAATAGAGTGACTGTCAACTACCCCACACATAGTCGGTACAGCAAATGCGCTGACTCAGCCAGGAAGTAAACAACAAATGGGAGAATGTCTTTCATACACTCTCTCCTGCAGTCACACACTTCCAGACAGAAAATTCACACACTTGTGTGTGACAGAGGCATCTGCCTCCTCCTGGTCAACTAAACCAGCCATGTGGACAGGCACACACTGACCCCTTTCCTGCGCCAAGGAAGACTTCTGCTTAACTTACCTGCTCTCATGCGCTCCTGCACGCCTGCGCTGTACTTGAGCACATTGCCATGATGGGGAGGTTTCACCAGCTCAAAGAAAAGACCCTCAGGAGCTGTATCCGTGTCACTCACGGCTAACTGGATCCCTGTGCCAGGGGAAGAGAGCACAGCTTCAGCATCCTCAGACGCTACACTGCGAATATCCCTTAGGTTTTGTGATGTGCTCTTGTGAATGGAGTCAAAAAACTGTATTTCAGTCAGCATGTAAAAAGTAAAATAATTCTGGAGCTGCTCTAGCTCAAGAGCTTGCTGGTTTCATGGAAATAGTTTGTCCCCTGATGATGCTCAGATCAGAGGTGGTATCAGAGAACTTACTGCCAGTATGGCTCACAAATGACAGCTAAGCAAACCCTCAGCTTATGAGATGTGCACATGTTCATATAGCAGGGGGATATCTACAAAACCCCCAGAGAACCTCCTAACACAAGCAGAAAGTGGCTTATCCTAAACAACCCAGCGTACCAGATCACACCAGTAACCAATAGTTCAGCAATTGCAGCGCAGCCTAAGAGGGAAAAAGTAGAGGAGCAGCAGGTCCCTGATCCTGCTCTCGCCTGCCTTAGCCAACGAATGGACCTGCCATACACTGGAGAAGTACTGCCATATCCCCAGGCACCTTTCTGAGGCACCACTGAACAGTTTTCTCGGTGGTTGCTTCTGCACCTGCACAACCACAGCTCCTTAGCTAAGTGGACAGAGGTGAGTGAGACCAAAACTCTCCCCTGCTCCATCCGTGTGGCCTCCTGGCAGTAAACGCGGTGGCTCAGGCTGAGCTCTGCACCCCATCCGTTCCACCGTACTCACCGATGGTGGCTTTGCCCCCCTGGCTGACCTCCAGGAACGGAGCTGTGATCTGGAAGACTGGAGGCTGCTGCTCCGCTGAAAGCAAATGAATGACAAACACCATCTCCGGGGTTGTGTGTTCTCCGTCAGTCACTAGACACAGACAAAAATCACACCTGAGTGTAGGGACGTATTTTTAGGGACTCACCTGGGAAATTAACTTTTCTGTACAAAATCGCCACCCCACATTGCTGACTTCTCTCCCACCTTGTCAGTCTACACCTTTGTCTACGGACATATACACACGATTCACACCTGCCAAGAGTATTTATCTTTTCCTCTAACTCAGCTCCTAGCAAGACAAATGTAACTTCTAAAAGTCTGTGTGTGTGCATGTGTACATACTATCTTCCATATATCTATCAGGTGCACTCATAAGTCAGAACATGGACTTCTTGCTGGTGGATCACTTTCATACCTGTGCTAGAAAGCACATGGAAAGGGAAAACAAGCAAGCAGCTTATCAGTAGCAATTTAATTGCGGAAATGTTGCCAGGCTATATTATATTGAAAAAAAGAAACAGCATAAAACTCTGATATCTGTGTTCACATTGGGAGAAAACGGGAGTGAATCAGGCTTTTAGGTCAGATTCCAGGCAACTAGCGGAAAAGGATGTCTCTACCAAGCTGCAGCTTAGCTTCTATAAAACACTGTTGAGATACAGATGAATTAATATTCCCCAGGCACGTGCATTTCCAGAAATTCCTATTGAGTGCCCATAGGTGTGCTTGCAGCAGAAGAAAGGCCAAGAAATAATGTGCAACGTGAAGGGCACAAGGATAAAAACTGCTTTGGCCAGGAAAGAGCAAATGGTTCACATACCTGTGAATCGGAAGTTCACTGACTCTGGGAGACCTGATGGGACAAACACAAGCACAGAGTAATGATGGTCAGGACAGGAAAGCACATACTGATGTGGATTTGAACAATTTTTGGAGAAAGCAAGTGCTGACATTCAACCAGACTGGAGTCTTTGCTCACGAAGGAAAGCACTCTTTCCTTGCCTTCACTTCAGGCAATGAGAGATAACATGCTACCCCCTCCTCCAAACCGTGAAATTCGTCAGTGGAGGGTACAACTCTTGATGTCAGTGGAGAGGACAGTGATGCACAGAACTACATCTACCACGTACTGTCACTTCATCACAGAATCCTGTGCATCAAACAGTCAAAAATGCTTGAAGTTTGTCCTGTTTTTGCCCCTCTACCTCCTGCTCCAGATTGTTATTCATCTGATGGTAGAAATCTTCTAATATCCTGGCTAAATTGATTCAGTTCATACTCATCAATTCTAGTCTCAATCTCAAGGACTAAACGCCCAGTGCATCAAAGGTCTCAAGCATGGGAGGGGCAACAGTTCCTAACCACACAGCAGAGCAGCAATTTGCCCAGCACAGCATCCAGTACTAGTGTTGGCAATGCTAAGTGCTGCAGTGAACACTGCCATATCCCCATAATTCACTGAATGTTGCTATACCAAACCACAGCGGAAAACCTCGTTGAAGCCACAGGAAACGGGTGAGCTCTTGATACACTTCTCCAAGGCAGATTCCTACTACCTTGGTATCGTTCAAGCCTCATGCACTCGCAAGCATGGATGTAACCATGAAGTCACTCCAGGACTGGAGGAAGACTAGCAGTCCACCTACCTCTACCAGTCTGACACAGCACTACAAAGAACATTTACTTCCTTACCTGCAAAGGAGAACGCAATGATCTCTCTCAAGTGAGGAGCTGCAGTCGGCGGACGATAAGCAATCTTGCCATGGTTTATATCTGCTTGGGTGAAATACCTGACCGGGGAGAGAGGCCTGTCTCTATGCTCCACGATACCTACGGAGGCAGAGAGCTCAATATTAACGGGAGGAATCCATTTTATTTTTAAAACAAGATACGAAAGGCTACAGCTTCTTTTTCTGTCCCCAGGTACTTCTTTTTACATCTTCAGTGGTTCCTGAATGAGTCGGATGGCTGAGACTGCATCGAGGATGGGTTCTTGGGACATGAGAAATTAAGCAAAGATTCCTCACTTAGTCATTTCTTCAAATACCTCTCATTAGAGAGGTGGAAAGCAGAAAGCAGTGCTCTCAGACACTAGTAAGAAAACTGTCTGAGCTCTCCAGCTTACTCCTAAACAAGCGAAAGAAATCAGGCTGAG
Organism: Haliaeetus leucocephalus; assembly: GCF_000737465.1. Taxonomy (NCBI): domain Eukaryota; kingdom Metazoa; phylum Chordata; class Aves; order Accipitriformes; family Accipitridae; genus Haliaeetus; species Haliaeetus leucocephalus. The sequence continues at coordinate 3,051,312 of NW_010972920.1, read as the reverse complement.
AAATAGGGTATTCAAAAGCTAATGAAGGAGGCCAAACGGGGTGTTTGAAAGCTAACGAAGGAGGCCAAACAGATTGACAGATGCCTCCACAGAATGATACTCTGAGGGAAAAATTAGATGTGCTTAGGAAGCGTGGCAATTAATTCAGCAGCAAGCTGCCATGTTCTGAATAGGTACACTTGCCTTGGCCAGGAAGGAGAGGGACAGTCACGTTGAACAGGATTTTCTCACTGGGAATCTCCGGGTCTACAAAGGAGAGGTGATGGGGCTCAATCACTGTCACGCGGTCCTCCAGCACCTCAATAAACACATCAGACCATGAGCATCAAGGCCAGAGACATGGGAATATTCACCCAAAAATACACTGAAAGAGAATTCACTTTGCTATAGTTAAATATAAGAGAGTCTTTGAATTTAAATGCTTCCTAGACCTAAAACTGACAAAGGATGGATGGGCTGAACCTTTACCAAGTCTCTCAGACTTGTACAAAATAGGGACTATTTGGGAGGCAATTACACAGGACGGTAAAGGTTGATAATAAGTAAAATTTGCTAAAGTCTTACAGGCCACCTAAACTTTCTTTCAGCTCATCATTACCAGATGTGTAACGCAGAAGCTGGGTACTATCATGCTCAACAGAAGAGCGCTCTATACAGGTCCACCTCTGTTAAGTCCTTTCTGGAGCATCCAAATGGGCTTATAAACCTATGAAAAAGAGACAAAGTCCTCTTCCTTCATAAAACTATGAGCTAATCCCCACTTTCAGGCTGTCCAGGAAAGTGGCAGTGTTTTTAGTGCACTCTGTCCCCTGCAGATGCACAACCTCAATGCTCACAGGTGGAGGAGTTTCTTTTTTGACCTACAGCAACTACGAAGAGATAAAGGAAAATCTGATTTCATCAAAAACTCCCTGGATGAAGATATAAGTCATTGCCTATGTAGTTTTCTAGTATAGTCTGACGTGGCTGGACTGGATTTGCTTTTAAAAGAAATCCTGAAAATGCCTTAGCCGTTTCCATTAGAACACAGAGGAACCAAAGCTTTCTCTTTTGTTTTAAATCTGTCTAAAAATGTTCAGATCCTTCCATTACAAGATTATCATTACCCAAAGGCAGGCAGTGTGTTACAGGAATTACGGTGCTGCATGAACAGACTTAACTGCACAAAGGCCGTTAACTTGTATGTGTTCATGAACCTTAATCCTGCGGAATTAACAGCTACAAGAAGTCACTGAATTAAATAGTTCAGCTCGATATGAAAAGCGTTTAGCTCATTTCATAACCATGAACAAAATATGGAGAGAACAAGCTAAATTAAGGATACAGGCAACTAATTTATCTGCTTTGGAACATGAAATGATCAGGTTCAGGAGCAAACTACAGGTTTTCACTGGCCACATCAAGTGCAGCCCACTGAATCGTGCTGGTTACATGTGTGTAAGACCACCCTGTCAAACCTGTGTCCCATTCTGCTGGTCTTGGGTCACAGACTGAATGTTGGCTTGGACGTTGGCAAGGTGAGGTTTCCTAACTACAGCTCAGTACACCACAAATGCCACTGAACCCCCAGTTCACCTCTCTCCAGTGTTTTTCACCCAAACACATCAGAGGAGAAACCACAGCCTATGAATGACTGTTGTGAAGCAGGAAACAAAACCTTGTCAGTCCTTCTTAGATGTGAAAATGTCCCATATCTAACTAGAAGCAAAAGCCACAAAGTTTATTTGTGTTATCAGCACTGCTATATACAGCTCTGTATAAAAAGGGCAGGCTTAAAATTAACAGTGGTGTCCCTTTCATACAGCCACTTTGGGAAGGGAAGGGAGGAGCACGTCTACATGCTTACAAAATTCTCTCTCCTTCACAAACCAAATTTCAGTTTGCATTCAGCTAAAGCGAAGCTCAGGCTTCTTTTACCAATATAGGGGAAACGGGTAATTTGGTTGAAGAAAAAACAGTACAGATGTTACATCCTGTAATACTGCCAAAGAGTCACCAAACTTTCCCTGACCTTTCTCAGCAGGACGCTCAAAGACAAGACTAGAGGTATGGGAAGACTTAACATTTTGTGCTTGCTCTTCAGTCGAGAAGCCAGTCTAATTCTGAAGGAGTTTGAAGACGGATGAACAGAACTCAATCTCGTTGATGCAAGGAAGTGCAATTTTATGATGGAAAGATTTAAGGTTATGGTTGCTTCATAGTTGCCTCCAAGGCCTATTTGTCTCTCCCAGAGGTAGGACGTGCAGGTTGCAAGGCGCCCCTCAGTAAAATGTATTTTATGGCACTATTGAATTTTGTGGTGTGTAATTAGCTATAAAATCCAGCACTGCATGGCACAGTCAGACATCTCTCCCATCAATTTTGTCAATAATGACAACAACAAAAAGTCAAGAGCAGAAAGATACATCGCTGGCTATTGCTCCAAGTCGCAGTCTGAGCGTGTTTTATTATTGCCCGTGAAAGGTCACTACTATTTTAAACCCTGACAGGGCTGTTGTGTCATGGACTTTTCACTAATCCCTCTCCCACTGCTTCCTTTGGCCTTTCCTGGTCTGATGCATAGCAGTTTGTGTTGGCTTAGAAGTCCTTCACCTCCCCATAGGAGGGTCCTCCCGGGGACCCATTGCCGCTGGGAGGTCTGCCACATCTGCTCTCCTGCACTGCATGGGCCTCTCAGTGTGCTTTTGTCTGTCAGAGAGCGCACAAGGAAACAGGATTTCTGTTCGATAATGCTGAGCATACTGCTGGCACCTCATGTGCTCCAAATAAATCATCAGGAATGAGTAACGCCAAAGATGACTGCATGCTACATTCCAAGTTTGTAAACCCAGCTCTCCCTCTCCCTGCAGGCAGCTCCCGCCTGAAGGTTTGGCCTCAGCTCCGTTCATGGTCCTTGCAAGTCCTCATCTCTACTTTCTCATCACAGCCTGTCCTGTCTCACTCAGCTCAGGACTTCTGCTCAGTGGACGATGATCCTGGTCCCCCTCTGAAAGCCCCATAGATGACAACAAAGCTATGAGGCACTGTCTCTCATGGCATACTCCTTGAGAAGCTGGCGACTCATGGCTCAGACAAGTGTACTCTTCACTGGGTGAAAAACTGGCTAGCTGGATGGGCCCAAAGGGTTGTGGTGAATGGAGTTAAATCTAGTTGGCGGCGAGTCACAAGTGGTGTTCCCCAGGGCTCAGTATTGGGGCTGGTTCTGTTTAATATCTTTATCAATGATCTGGACGAGGGGATCGAGTGCACCCTCAGCAAGTTCACAGACGACACCAAGTTGGGAAGCAGGGTTGATCTGCTGGAGGGTAGGAAGGCTCTACAGAGAGATCTGGACAGGCTGGATCAATGGGCCGAGGCCAATTGTATGAAGTTCAACAAGGCCAAGTGCCGGGTCCAGCACTTTGGTCACAACAACCCCATGCAATGCTACAGGCTTGGGGAAGAGCGGCTGGAAAGCTGCCCGGCAGAGAAAGATCTGGGGGTGCTGGTCGACAGCCGGCTGAATATGAGCCGGCAGTGTGCCCAGGTGGCCAAGAAGGCCAACGGCATCCTGGCCTGCATGAGAAATAGCGTGGCCAGCAGGAGCAGGAAGGTGACTTTTCCCCTGTACTCGGCACTGGTGAGGCCGCACCTCGAGTGCTGCGTTCAGTTTTGGGCCCCTTTACTACAAGACAGACATGGAGGTGCTGGAGTGTGTCCAGAGAAGGGCAACCAAGTTGGTGAGGGGCCTAGAGCATAAGCCTTATGAGGTGCAGCTGAGGGAACTGGGGTTCTTTAGTCTGGAGAAAAGGAGGCTGAGGGGAGACCTTATCGCTCTCTACAACTGCCTGAAAGGAGGTTGTAATGAGGTGGGTGCTGGTCTCTTCTGTCAGATGGCTGGAAATAGCATGAGAGAAAATGGCCTCAAGATGCAGCAAGGGAGGTTTAGGCTGGATATTAGGAAAAATTTCTTTACTGAAAGGGTTGTCAGACATTGGAATAGGCTGCCCAGGGAAGCGGTTGAGTCACCATCCCTGGAGGTATTCAAAAAGCGTGTAGACAAGGCACTTCAGAACATGGTTTAGTGGGCATGTTGATGGTTGGACTCGATGATCTCGAAGGTCTTTTCCAACATAAATGATTCTATGATTCTATGTCTAAATCAAACCCCCTGCCTCTTGGGTCTTGGTTCTCTGTGCGTCCCAACAGGTAACCTGGGTGCAGAGCCTGGAAACTCCCCTCTAGCTCCTGCACTCAAGATCCCTCCCTACAGAACCAAAGAACAGGAGACAGCAGAAGCAGAGAGGAAAGCTGGACTTCACCTATATGTGTGATGGGGACACATGGAGAGGGCACGCACCAAAGTCAGAGAGCTCACAAAACCAACTTTAGACTTCAAGGTCATCTTTTCAATTAACACAATCAGGGAAATAACTACATTAGAGAGACCACTCTTATCAAAATGGTCATTCCCAGAGTTGATGCTGCAAGAAAAGGTGATTCAGTTCCAGGGAGGCAGATATAACAGGCTTGTCGGAATGTTTTCCACATACATTACAGTCTGTGTTCCTGATGTCACAATGACGGATGAAAACTTTCTAGTGTGGGTGGGCTACAGTTCTGATAAAGTTTACAGTGGAATTACTGGCAAGATGTATTCATTATGGTCTCTCTAACCCACAGTTTTTCACTCTTGCCATTCCTAATGGCTTCTCAGGAAAGGGTAAGAATTCCATAAAAAGATGTAAAATGTACTTTTTCATCTCTCTCCCTCTCCTTTCCAGTCTATACATTCATCACTTTTAATACTGAGTTTTCAACGTTTTATGGGTATTCCCCCCCCCCCCATTTTCTCTTCTAACCTGTCTTTTTTTTTCCATTTCTACTCCAGCTATCTATCTGGTGCATATACCCTGTTCCATAGATTTAGTTCAATATTTGAATCAAGCACAATAGCATGGACAATAGCAAATACAGGAATCAACACTCAGTGGTTAACTGCTCTATGCAAGGCTCTGGTTGCCGTGCGCTGCTGCAAGGAGAATGGGAATACAGAAACCATCAGTCAGCGGTGTTGGTTCACACTTACGGCCATGTGCAAAGAGGAGCCGAGGGAAAGCTGAGGTGCTCTGGGTGTTTGTGGCAGAACAGCAACGTTGAACACGTGGCTTTCCAAGGTGGTTTGTGGACCAGCAGAGCTGGACACCTGGGAAGGAAATATCACATGAATGGATACCTGACAGAGAACACCACTGCATTCCTAGACCAGTTTCATACTTTCTCTCTCCTCTCCTCCTGGTCTGGGAAGGCAAAGATACACATTGCCAGCAGATACCAACCCAAAGCATACACGAATGGTAGTTGATGGGAACTAAGGCCTTTAAATAACAACCAGCTTCTCCATTATTGCCTGTACAATCTAGAAATTGTTTACTTAGAAAGATATCTGTGTGTCAATTCCCTACCTGCTATTCATTCCTGGTTCCCCCAGTCATTGCCAGAGTTTTGCTGAATTGTACTCCAACAGTCTGTATGGCTTAGTGGAACTTTTTGTCACAGGAACAGAAAAAATAATGGGTTTTTAAACCTTCCTCCCACCCTCAAAATGATGACCAGTTGTGCTGACAAGGTGAAAATAACTGTTCTTTTAATAATGGCACTGCCTTGGCAGTGACTCCCTGTGATCCCAACATATTCCAAGACAGGCTGCACTCCTGTTCCACAGATACCCATAAAAATTTTCCATACACCACTATAACACCAAAGATAAGTCAACGGTATCTAACTCATAATAGCAAATCTGCAGTAATGACATATAAAGCAAATAATATTAAATTTGTAAAAATTCAAAGGACCAAACCCATCCCCCAGAGAAAAGCCTGCAAATGTTCACAGCAATCCTGAGATAAGGCAAGCACCCAAAGAAATACAGCCCCCTTCTTTGTTAGACTCAGTTACAGCTTTATCTTTCAGTAGGGATGGAAGTCTGCACTTGAATTCAATAGAGCACTTTGTGAGCAAGAGCAGACTTCAGCACAAGCTTAATTTCAAGAAAATGAATAAAAATGCATGCTCTGGTGAAATAAATGAAATTATTTTAGCCTTTTGCTGGACCTGTTCTGAGATGCTGTCATCTGAATGGTAGTTGCCAAAATACTGATGAAAACAATGTGTTGGCCCTTTCTGAGATGCCCCAATCCGTGGTTCAAGACTCAGACAGATGTGTTATGGTCTCCTGATGTGACCCAGGCAATTGCGGCTTCCTTTCTCAGTAGGGCTCTCCATACAATTATTGCTACCGCTCCAAGATACTAAAACCAAACATTTAACTCATGCAAAACGCATACTCTATAAGAGGAATGTAGCAATTAAGCTAAAGATTAGCTTGTTCAACATTGACGCTCACAAATTCCTCATTATCACTTATGTTAATTACTTTAGAAATTACCTTAATTGCCTCTCTGGTGCTACAGTAATAGCTTCTGACTCGTAAACCAGATGTAACAAATACTACATGCAAGTGTTCACGTAGGCTTAGCATTATGGGAGGCTGTTAAACCTCCCAAGCAAACAGCAAGGACCTGTCTGAGGAATTTTATGGCTGTTAAACCTATGGGGAAGTGGGATTTATTTAGTATTACATCTGCTGGGGAGTATTTGTACCTTTTTGTCTGTTTGCAAGAAGAAGTACTCTACAGCAAAAATTAAATTATTAGCTTAGGGATTGCAGAAAGTAGGAAGGCTGCTTGGTTTTGGAGCTTGCAAAACAAACAATTTAAAAAAAAGGCACTCGGAACACTTTGCGCTTGGAGTAAATATTACAGGTTTTATGATAGGGTGATGTATTTGCCATGCAGTATCAAGGGGTAAAACCTCCTGTCTGAACTGCAAATAGGGCATCAAAACAGCCAGGATACGAGCTGCGGTTAACACACCTTGTGCAGGGACGTCCTTTCACAAAGGTCTGGATTGCAGGGATGCCTTAGGAGAGTGTGGGCCAGAGGACCTCTGTAGGGATCTCCTCATGCAGATTTGGCACCCAGCTGGAGGATCTCTAGGACAGCCAAACACGTGGCTATCTGGACCCACCTCCCCACTTCTCCCTTGACTGCTGGGACAAGCCTCATCTCAAAGAAGGGTGGCAGAAAGGAGGCAGCAGGTTACAGGACAGGTGGGAGTTACCCTCTCTGTTACCTGCTGTGTTACCTCTTCTAAGGACTGCCAGGCAAAAAACAGTTCCTGTTCCTATTTCTTCCCCAAAAGCAAGCCCAAGCACATCCGTAGGGTGTCCCCAAGGGACAATCCTACCCCACAGGCAGAAGGCCAGTGGAGAAGGGATCACTGTCACAGCAAGAATCAGTCTCTGGACACACTGTGTCATGTTGATGGGATGTTACAAGCCTGGTAGTTTCATCCTGTGGAAATTATAAGTGCAGATCTGTTTGCCCATTCCCTCTGGAGACTCTTGATCTCAGAGAGCTTTCCTGCTTAGTCAAGCTAGCAGGACACGGTCATTGCTTTTCTACAAAACCCCTTCCTCCCCGAGAGAATTGTTCTACAGAAAATCAGGCCAGCTATTAGTTTAATAGCTTAAATGTTAGATGCTACTTGAAAGACAATTTTCTCCAGATCTGCAATATGGCCCGTGATTTGACATCCAGAAGGTTAATGCCATTGCATGCGGCTCAACACTGTGGGTGGGTAGCTGGCTGGCTGGCTGCACTGCCACAGATTAAAACCTGGGGATCCACATGCAGCAAAAGCTTTCTTGTGCATGAGTAAGAGTCTCCCGTGAATACAACGATGGGTTGCATCCACCCTGACACATGAGCACATGCATATTCATCTACAGGTGAGCAACTTGCACCTGTATACACATAAGTTTGTATGTAAATACAAATACATACTTACATAGGTATTTGTGTGTGCATGCAAATATTCATGTATGTGTACCTATTGAAACTTTGGGTTGCATGACACAGGGAAGGGCAGACTGAGTAACCTCAGAGAAAAATGCCAGCAGAACTGCTGTGTGACCCCCCCCGCATGAATATGATGAGGAGAACCTGGAACTGGAAGGAGTCACTCTCTACTTCAGATCCAGAGTGCCTGTACCACACAATGCCTTCGTTGATGTCCTGCTGGGTAAAAGAGGTTGTAGGTGACGAAGCTCTTCCATCAGGCAAAAGCTGCCACGAGTCTGCTGGGCCATCTGCTGGCATTGGGACCAGAAGCACCACTTCACCTGGGAAAAACAAAGATGAAAAGCCAGGGCACAACTTGTGAGAAAACAAGGAGGAAGAGGTGCCTTTTCACCAACTAATGAGCATCCAAGACAAATGTCCACCCAGTCTTAGTTTTTTTCCATCTAGTGTGACTGACAGAAATAGCAGTAGAGCTCCTAAAAACCACTAATGGACCTTGCCCACATCCCACTGACATAAGGAAATTTTATCTCCTGTTTTGGCAAAGGGCATATCAAGGAACTCATGCAAGTACACAGAAGAAATACATGGTCAAGCAAAGAACAGGATCTGCCACTTTAAACTCCCCAAATGTCATTCTGTCCACTGACCAGCCCGTTTCAACCTTGAAATCTGCCCATTTGATAAACTGAGCAGAAAAATAGACGCAAAGGACACGCCTCACTTTCTGGAGCTCCTGTGAAGGGACAAGAGAGAAGTGAGACACAATCAGGGTTAAAAAGCATTGCAGCAGACTATCCACCTTCCCCTCAAGGGTACAACTTAAGTATCAGAATACAGCATACTAATTTTTTCAAGGTCAGCTCTTTCCTCGCTCTTTTGGGGACTTATTATGCCAAAAATAAGTCAACTGACTTCTCTGAACAGAAATTTTCAACTGAAAAAGAACTCTTGAACAGATATAGTGAAGGACCTCTGTATCATAGGCTGTCTAGAAAGTCAGTATGCCCTGGTTTATAGCTCTTACTCCAAAGACTGTGTAGCTTTTATATCTGTAACATCCAGCTTACTTCTGATTTTTGTATTAGAAATAGATTCTCAGCTGGACCGAAACATCACTGGCTTCATTGCAGGTATGACAGAGAAGAGCAGGATGGGGGCATGTCCCACTGGTTATCAGCTTTCCTCACAGACGCCTGCAAAGGTTGGATTTTCATGTCACTAATGTTCAACAGACTTTAATAAAATTACTCAAAGAGCCAAGTGCTACCCATCAAGAGAAGGGTATCAAAACGTTGGTCATCAATTTCATTGATGTGAACATTTTTCCTAACCACACAGATAAGTGAAATTTAAACCTGATGAAGAGCTACAGTATTGAAATAGATGGCATATTTTTCTATTTTACAATGTAATTGACTTGTTTGGGAGTTAACATATAATCTGTGAAAAAATTATGTGTATCCCCTATCTTTACTATTCTTGACTATATATAATTTAGCTGCTCTTTAAATAACTTGTTAGTTGTATATTGTGCTTTTCTACTAGTCTTTGAAAGTATCCCTCATGGCTACTAATTCATAAGCCACATATATTATAAATCACTTCAACTCTCCTTACAGCATTAATCATTCTGTTATGCAAAATATCCATCCTAAGCTCTCCGAGTTCATTTCCCAAAACCACCCTCAAACAGTTGGAGTAATAAAAAAAAATAATTCAGCCAGCTGAAATATCACACTTCCATTTTATCATCAAACTCTATGCTAATATTCCCTTATCAGTGCCCTAATTACATTCCCAATCCCACCTTAATCTTTCGTGTGATTTCTAAAGATGCTAATCACATACCCAAAGGAGTTAGGGCCTGCAAGTTGTTTATCCCTCCCAAAGTAAGAGAAGAAACAATTATAACACATAGCTGCTTGAAGCAAGACACATGTCTGTGTCTTCTTATAAATTAGTATTTAACGCCATCAGAAGGAACAACTCTGTAATGTTTACTTATATAGTTTATGATTACCATTGCATTTGAAACTTTTTTTTTTAAATAGAAAAGCACCTGTTGATAGGTTACACATGTGAATGTACAACTTGTGCACGCTCAGGCAATTTATTGAAATATATGGAGACTACAGAGCTGCAATTTCCAGAGCTGTCTAGAGGATTCAGGCACTGTGGTCTCATTCATTTTAAGAAGAGTGGACACTTGCATCACTTTTCATTGGCTTTAGAAATTTCATCCTCTAAGAATGTATGTCACATGGAGCAGCTTAGGGTATAACAATACCTATTCACATAGATGTGAGTATTTTTTCCACGTAACAGAACTGTGTTGAGGCATCTTCTGTGCTGGGAGGAGAGCCAGGGAAGACACTAGTTCTATTTCTAGAGACAAAACAGGAGGTCCAGCATTGAGAGATCCTTAGAAAGATCAACTGCTCACCGGTGCTCAATTGTACAGAACCAAATCAAGCCCTGCAGAAGAAGGGGATCTGGACAGAGATCTTCCCTCCCTAATTAGATCCCTTTTGTTTGGTTTCAGTGTCTTGAAATAAAGGGCAAGAAGCCTTCTTTGTCCACACACTTGTGCTATAGAAATGTAGTAGCTAAGTCTAAAGTGGTTTTCTTTCCTATCTAAAAATTGAATTATGTATTTTCTACAGGTATGAATATCTTTTCCATTAGTCAAAGAGTAAAACAGGCTGATAAGCCTTCCATGATTCAGGACCCATTTTCTACGTTTCTCTTTCTTATTTTTTTCCTCCTTTTCTGTGAAATAGGATTTTAGATGAAATTTTGCTTATTCCTCACCTGCAGCTACAAACCCATTTGTGTTATTGCAATTAATTACAGTAGAGATAATTATGGTGATACAAAAACAGGATTATAAATTTTGGTTAGGGTTAGGCAGCAGGAGACAAGCTCCTCAGGGAAAAATTCTTGTTTTCATGTAAATGCTTATTAAAAATGAGAAGACAGTCCTTCATCTGCAGAAAACTAAAGGGGGAATACAAATTAATTACTTCTCTTCTAAATTGCAAAAATAACATAATCTATGTTTCTACCAGGTACTGGCAGCTGTTATGGAAACCAGCCTATCCTCACAGCAAAAGGCAAAAAACTAGCACTGATGTTGCTAAAGGGATCCTCTAATTTTATCCAGCTCAGCAAATTAAAAGCAACGATATCATTTCACAGAAGTGCAAAATATATTATTTGAAGACATGGTTCTAGTAAAGAAAATGGTGATTCTGAGCGGGAAAGTAACATTTTTCTTTTGTGTCCATATTTCCTTTCCCTCCACATGTGACATCTTCTCTTTCCCATCCAGTTTCTCTCAGCTTGTATCTGAGCCACAAATCCCAGTACCTTCCACACTCCTTGGCCTGGGTCCAGAAGATATTCTATAAACTGCAGTCCTACGCATGGGGTTGCTTGTGAAAGCCGTTGCTCTGAGAGATGAGATCAGAGCCTCTCAAAAGGAATTTGAAGACAAGAATTATATACGGCTGCAAATGTCATCAATTTCTGTTTGAGTCAATAACCCCTTCCATGAGCAGAACTTAAATCAAATGCCATGGAATTTAGGGAGTTCTCCAGATCTTCATGGTAAACTTTTGCTCAGCAGTTTCTAGAGGTAGATATTACTCTATGCTCCTCTTAAACCAGACATTCAGTGCAGAATATTATCTTTTGGCTGTCAGTAAGATTCTGCTCTCACAAGGCTGTAAATCCACCAGAATTTCACTACCACTAGAGACATGCAGTTGCAGAAGTTCTGATTACTAGGCAGGACAATAGTGCTTCATTACTTTGCATGCCCATTTGAACTGGAAAAAGATGAGGTTAGCAGCAGCTATTCAGCGCAGTATTATAAGGAAATGTTCCCTTAAATTCTATTTGTTGTGGGCAAAATACCACGGAAGAATCACACTCTCATAGGTCTGTGAAGAACACCCTTTTCCCCAGAAGTAACCAGAACCTTGCACTTTTATTTAGTGGATGGACACCTTGGCGCATGTGGGGTGAAAAGCAATGCCCTATAGCTGTTTTTTGACAACAAAACTCCAAAGGTATTTACCATGTCTTGGCTGGTCCTTGATGATGGTGTAGGTTATCTCGGAGTCACGGGCACCGGGTAGCTTGGCATGCAGAATTGTCTTGGAGATCTGTAGCATGCCTCCCTGGGGCACCCAGACCAGGGAATTTGTCACAAGCTGAGGGCTTCTGTCATTCTGCATGCAGGGGGACAGCAGAAAAAGGCTTAACTGAATGTCAGCCGTACTGCACTGACGGAAACAGATTTTCAAGTGGAAAGGATCAAGCAGAGTATTTTGGAATTTTTTTATGCATTCAACACTGGTTGTCTGCTTCAAGAAATGGTTGTGCATGCTTCACCTATGTCCCTTGGACCCAATTCTCACCCTGTAGAACTGACCTTGTCCTCCAATGTTGCTAAGATACTGTTGTTGACCTTAAACCTTCTTGACCTCAGTCTCCCTCCATAATTTTGTCTTTTACCACCATCCTCATTCTCTCTCCGCTTGACTTTTGTCATGTATTGACAGAATTTATCTCCACGGCACAGTGGAAAATTCACTACTATCAACATCCGAAAAAAAGTGTCCAGTCTACTACACTTGTTTGATTGGATCCACATTTTCTCTCACATCTCTTAATTTTATTTCTAAAAATACACGCCTTTCAAGGGTACTTATAGAACAACAGCTTCTTACCCATTCAAAAGTATCTCTCTATGGCACCTCCGCTAGCTTTATACACATCTGTAACTGTTATCACCTCTCCATGAGCAAACCCAGGTTCCAGACCAACCTCATGCTTTTCTACAAGATGGGGGGAAATCGAACTTGACGGTATGCAAATGCTAATGATGAATGTTGGCAGAAACATGAACTATGAGGTTTCCATCCTTTGCTTGAACAGAAGCAGTTTAACATTCCGAAATGAGGTATACAAATTTCACTTAGTAACTACTGGACCAGATCCACATCATTTTTTTTGCTAAGTTAGAACATACTTGTAGAAAGACTTTTAGATCAAATATCTTCCCCCCATGTGGGGGCTTACACCCATGGCCAAGTCACCTCTTAACCACTTTTGTAAAACTGAAGTCTACCTGAGCATCCCTCAAAGTCTTTTGCTACTTGATGGGTTTTCTAACCTTCAAATAATTCCTGCAGCTTTTTTCCCCAAATGAATATTTATCCGATATTTATTCAAGCTTCTTGAAATGTGGATTTCAGGACTGGATGCAGTAATGACTTCACTAATATTTTCGTACACTTCAGTAACACTACTCTGGCATTCAAGGATAATATTAGCCCTTTTTGGCTCTAAATTACTTTGTTAGCTCATGCTCTGTTGGACAGCCCCCAAAATCTGTGTGACCTCTTCTGTGCCATGGTTCTTTCTTATAAGCCCAGTTGCTGTAAAAGTGACTTCTTTTCTTGATTTCTGCAGATTCACCTTGAAACTGGCTGTGGTGAACTGCATAATCTGTCAAAATCTTGACTGCTCCATGTAAGTGATCATCTTCCTCCTCATTTAGTACTCCACATAATCATGTGTCACCCCAAAAAACTGATAAACAACTCATTACTATGTTCTTCTGAATCTGCAACAGAGACAGTAGAGAGAGCTAAAACCATGTTTGTGAAAAAGAATCACATTAAAGGATGATTTCCCATCTCCATTTTGACATGTCTGCTGAGCAACTTTCACCCATTTAATTTGTACTACACTTATTTTGCACAGTGTTAATTTTTAAATGCCACATGATCTTAGACTGTGTCAGATCAACAGTTTCCCAGCACAATGGTTGCTTTATTTTTTTAAAGAACAGTGAAGAAGAAAAGCAGACCCTGTGCCAGTCATGAGAACCCTACCAATATATATGATAACTTTCCTCTGACCTTATTGATTCGATCACATCATGATGCATATAGGCCTAGCAAAGCATAACTCTGAAGCAGTAAACAAACTAAAAAGGTCAGAAAGGTCCATGGATTTATTGTGTAAGGAAAGAAAAGAGAGCCTAGCCACACTTCAAAGAATGACAGGTGAAATGCAGTGTTTGAAAAGAAAATGTTTCTAAGTGAATGCTAATTAAACACAAGGTTGTTATTTTGCTATAAACGTGGAACTCTTTGGCTTTTCGGTAACTACATGATTGAATGTTCCTTCACTGGCCACATTAATCCAGTCCGGCATTTTGTAATACCATTTCCACCTGGCTTTGATGCTGTGATCCTGCTTGTTAATAAGAACAGGTTTGTGAGATAGCTGTTTTTGCTTGGTAATCTTTTTAAAAATATGTTTAGTGACAAGCTATTGTCTGATCTGAGTGCTCACCCTGTGTTCAGCAAAACAACTAGAATCGCATTATATCTTTTTTGTTTTAACTGATACCTGAGCACACAGTTAGCAAACTCTGGGAATGAATTCACAGCCCAGGAAAAGTGTCTTCAGAGAGCCTGGGCAGGCTAACATGCGCCTTGGTCCATGCTTCAGTTACCTGCTCCTCAGGAGGGCAAGATGCAGTGCCTTGCAAATAGCTTGGAGACCTCCCTTAGATGGATCTGTTCCAGAGGTCCCCTAAAATAAACATCTTTTGTCTTTTTCCTGTATTCCCCTTAGCCTCTCAGAAAAGAAATGCTTCTATATCCCATCAGCAATAGGCAGATCACATGCGGGTAGGTCTGACCTCCTCTGACTTACAGTACATAGCCTGCGATTATATTTTCTAGGGCATGGGCTCCTTATTCCCCATTGGAGCACCACTGGTGGTGCTCTGCCAAAAATGAAGCACCAGCAGGTCTCAAATTAACTGCACAGAAGCTGTAATTGTTAGAGAACATCAACAAAAATATACAGCGGTGCAAATCATTATTAAGAGCTCTCAAAATAGAGGCTAGCTGTTCAGACTGCAGTAGGTCAAACGAAGTATTTGGATGGGGGCAAACAGGGAAAGGGAGGCTGTTAGTAACCAAAGGGACTAAAAAAAGCACCTTGCACCAAACAAGGCACACCTGTTGTGAAAAAACAAAAACCTCTAATTCATAATATTTGGAAGGTTTTGTTGTTCTTTGTTTACGTTTTCACACTTTCGCCGCAGCGTGCCTATGAATTAATGTCTGAGAATTTCACTGCTTGAGCCCATCGAATAGGAATCTTAGAAACGTCCTTTCACACCAGGACTTACTATATAAAACTATCCAGCAGCACATTATAACAGGCCTCATGTACTCAGATAAGCAACGTGGTTAAAAAAACACGCCTTGAACTCCCACACCTCCAGCCAGGGTCCTACCAGGCTCTTTAGCAATCTTTCGATGTAAACCAAGGAAAAAACCCAAGTCTCTTTGCATGTGTCTCAACAGCACCTTTTCAGAAACAAACCCTGCATGCATTTCAGCTCCCAAGGCTACTTCACAAATACAATCATTAGGATGAGGCAGGAGCTGGGTATCTGCCAGCTCTACCCTCACGCTAAACTGCTCTGCTCTCACCTCTGTCACCACCCTCTTTCTTCTCTGTAGGCAAGTGCTGCACGGAGAGACTTGGAAAGATAATAAGAGACAAAGGACCGCAAAATCAGCTAATAAAAGAAACTATACTCAGCAATTCACCCTCACTGGCATTTACAAGAACCTGCTTAATCAATAGCAAAAGAAAAAAAAAAAAAAAGGTGTTACAAACAATGCAGATTGGTGTCCAAGCATTTTTACATTCCTTCTGATCTTATACAGGCTCCTTAGGGCCACATAAGTGATCTGGGTAAAGAAACCACAGGCAGGGCTGCTCTTATTCCAGGAGTCTAATAAGTCAGCACCAGCCTTGAAAGCAACCCCCTTTTCATTCCCAGAGTGATGTGTGAGTCATGTCACTAATTACTATTGTGGCTTTAGGAGCACCTGCAGGGTCCAAATGGGATCAGTCCTTCCTTGTGCTAACTACGCAGACGCATGTAGTGTCTGTAAGCCTTAAAATTTTCATGCCCAAGTTGCTGTGAAAGATCTAATGCAGCAGAGAAGAGGACAAAAGAGGGGTAATATCATCTCCTCCTAACTCCTTTTCATGGAGTGGAAGCACTCAAAGATTGTGTAATTCTCAGATCCATACATAAAAAGACTGCAAACAGCGGACTTCTTTGACAGCTCTATTTTTCATTACTCTCTCACATTAACTAAGGGATAAGGAAATTTTCAGCTTTTTTTCCTTCTGTTTTACTACAATACCACAATACCAGAACTAAGATGTTTGCAAGCACTTCAGCAACTTTATTTTTTTCTAGGCTCCACCACACATACTATACGTATTTTACGCCTTGTTTGGCTGGGGTTTGTTTCATAAACAAATGGAAAAGCACCACTGTTTCTAATTCTACTGCTGTAATCTCTATAAAATTTAATACCAAGTGCCACTTCATGTCCAAATACAGAAGAGACAAACAACCATTATTTAATTATGAACTGCAATAAAAGCAAGAAAGAAAAACTAAAACACTTCTTAATAATTTCTAACTTAGGTATCTGTGCCCTGTCCTTAGGGAAGTTATCAAATAGCAAGTTGGATCAAGTGAAAGATTTCAGTGGAGCAACGCTGAGTGAACAGCAGAGATCCTGACCTTGGGAGACACCACCGCCACCAAAGTACCAGTGATAACACCTTATTAGCCAAGTTGTTCATGTGCGACCCTTTTGTGTCTCCCATCACACTCCCATCAGCCCGATGATTGGTTTGCCTATCCCGTCAGCTCTCCCTCCCCACCATTCACTCATTGTCTAATTCATTGCCCTTACCAGTGCCAAACTCTCACCTGCAACTCCAGAAAATCTTTTTATCAAATAACTATGGACTTCGAATTGTCAAAGCTGCACAGTTTCTGCTGAGCCATTCCTGTCGCAAACCAAAAATTCAGGTGACCTCCAAAACTTAATCAATCCACTACTTTCTCCTGCCTCTGACCACAGCCTGTTGGTAATGCGGGATTAGTGACACTTCAGGGGCATTCACACTTCTCCAGACTTCTAACTTGTCTCTGAGGGTTTATGTCACAGCACGTACCTTGGGAGCAATCTTAATGTGGAACAGGATGTTCTGGAAGTGGTACCCATCGTTCACTTGCAAAAGAACTGCATCATCCCGGGTGTCAGAGCCATCGTGAGCATAACGCAGCAGTCCACCAGCAAGGTCACCCAGGTGGAATATGTGGACTGCAGAAGCCGAGTCCCCAGGAGGTTTGATCAGCCGCCCGTGACGTGGAGGCTCTAAAACCATCAGCACAACATTCTGAGGATTGTCACTGTCTCTCACGCCAAGCAACAGTTCTGTTATAGTTCCAATTTCCCCTCTGCGGACAAGGAGGGCCTCATTTCTGAACACATATGGGGCCTGAAACACAAAAGCAGCTCTTAGGTGTTTGCTAAATGTTAGCAATTTGATCATGATCAAAGTCTGGAATGAAAAATGTGGGGTTAAGGAAATTAGCACACCTCATTCCTGGAAACCTTAGAAATCCTATTTCTAAGCAACAGAGAATTGCTCTCCACACTTTCCCCCCACAGCGGGCAGATCTAAGAATATCTAGCAGTTTAGACTGATTTAGTTACATTAAAAGAAGATTCTCATGCCACAGCAAGCTTAGGAAAGGAAAAAACCTTAGGACATTTATATAGAAAGCAATTTAGTTACCAGCTAGAGGCTGTATTCCCTTTGCTGTCTGCACAGATAAGAGACAAAGGACACAGCTTTGCCTTATTACCATCCAGGAAAATTCAAATAGAAATGTGGACCCCAACTGTTTTGGAAGGTCTACATATTAGAGGTGTGTTGGCAGGCCCAACTGGAATGCAGGCACCTGAGATGCTGAAGATTTGGGTATGTGAACAATGAGTTCAGGGTGGGTGGGGATGGAGACACATCATACTCTCCCTGTGTATAACCTACAGCTTTGATAACTTACACATCTTTCAGAGCACTGATGCTTGAGAATAAGACTCCACACAACCTGCGTGCCTCAATTATCTCTTTAAAATGAGTTGCAGAGAGGGGAAAAAAAGGAAGCAAGGAAGAATGCCAAGAGAATAACCTACACAGGATACTAATAGCAGTGAGCCAAACTGGGAGGCAGAAGCTTGAGTTAGTGCTTCTAAGTAGAAATGAGTCAATCAACTAACACTGAAGAATGTGCTTTTGCTTGTCTCGAACTGATAGAGTCCGTCTCAAAGACAGCAAAACTGGCTGTCATCAGCATCATTATTTATTTAATTTCAAAGTCTCCACACACCCATATTCATGCTAGAATGAAGATCAGCTAGAGCCCACATTTCTGCTGGTTTAAATTAGTTCTCTAATTCTTCGTGGTCAAGAAAGTTTAGATCTGCAGTCTCTATTGATCCCAGTAGACATCATTTGGCATCGGTAATACCTTGCCTCAGGAGGGAGGTGAACCGCAGAGACAAAGTCAAAGCCCTGGGAACATTCATCAGAGAGCTAACTGCTGCCATCTCACCTGTGTACAACTTATCAGGGTTATTAGGGATTGGCAGGCAAAATTCCTATTATTAAACTTCACTTATGTATTCTGGGGCAGTGACTGCAGCTCTTACTTAGGTGAATGTCCTACTGAGGTAAACAAGAGATTAGACTGAGCAAAGATTTCAGCACGAGCCAGAATCAATATACACACAACAGGATCAAAATCCACAGTTTGTCTTACACTGAAGGACAAACTAGAACACTTCTAATTTTCAGAAGTTATGGAATGACTAATATGGAATATAATGATTAAAAGCAACAAAGTGCAATTAAAAAACCCTGTAACTCCTAATTCTGAAGCTACCACCTCTCTAGGATCCCAATCCAGAAAAAACCCAAGCATTGCAAAGTCTCAAGAGTGTCAGAGAACCACAGAAATTATGCATCTCGGGAGGAGTTGTTTCCTATAAGGAACACTAAATACATTAAACTGGAGACCTCCCACAGGCCCCCAACATGGTACGTAGGGAGCAAGTCAGCAGCTCACCACGTTTTTGAGCTGCTGGCTACATTCCTACTGCACTCAGCACGAAGTACAGAATAGCACCAGCGCCTTCAGACACAAACCCATCCACCAATGCAATGATTAAAAGAAATACATTTCTTAAATTACTCATTGTGAGGAGGAACGCTGAGTCAGGCTTGTAGGCAGGAAGGAGTCAGCACTAAAAAAGAAAGGATGATAGCCAGATTTCCAGTTACAGTTTTATCAAGTCATTTAATGCCCCTCTGAGGATGTAAATGGGCCTTAAGAGTAGTGGACTCTGATTTGCACTTTAAAGTCTCTTTATACTGCTAAAATATGCCAAGTAGCCACAACAACCTCAGTTCAAGCAAAGCTGCCCGATTGAGCTTTCAACTAGACAGTTCGACTATGGAAAAAGCTGAGTGCAAGCTGCAAAGCCTCCTCAGAAACTTGGACCTCGTTAAAGGGAGTCCATGGTGAACTTGCTGCCAGCACGACCAGCAGCAAGCAGCAAGCTGGGCCGGGCAGCTCCAGCACATCCACTGCCCTCGCAGCAGCAGCAGAGGAACACCTGTAGCTTGAATGGGAATCAAAGCCTGTCCGGAGGGATGTGATGATATGACCTGCTGATAGGCTGAGTTTGGCACATGCAGCTAGGCTGGGCTTGAACTCCTCCTTTCTGTAATGCTCTGCCCTCTCCCTTAATGTGTATTTCACACACCTCTTCATACCTTGCCTTTTAGAGAGCCCACCTTTGAAAAGGAGTTGCGATCATACTGCCTGTACACCATCTCTTGGGTGAGGCTCCTCCACGGTATCATGCTACAGACTTTAAATAACAGTAATATGAGAAACATGGACACTTGGCAGTACCATCAACTTGCCTGGAAGTGGTGAGCAGTTTAAGGGACACACTTTAAATAGCTCATGCTGATTTAATTCCCAACTGTCCTAGAACAGAGCATTTAAGTAAATGCTCTTGACTGTCAAAGCATCCCTACCATAGGGATCAATCATTGTTCAATTGCCCTGCAGTAAGAGACTGAACATCTAAGGATCCAAAGAATAATTTAAACAGCAGGGACTCCTTCGCCCTCACTGATAATTGCTCTATGATTGCACAGCTACAATTCCCCGCACAAGCAAAATTACATGGGCCAGCTTCTTCAGTCACTTACCTCAAGTCCAGTTCTTCCACATGGCTCTTGGCTGCCTCCCAACTAAGTGAGAGTTGAGTCTAGTTTGCCTGACCTGAACTCCAGCTCAAGTTCTGCCCAGCTCCTTTGTTACCACTGGAAGAAACCAGAGCTCCAAACGGTACAAAATTTGTGGTTGTTTCCAAGCTTTGTTACATTACCTGTGTTGAAAATGCTTGAATGTTGACCACCTCAGGATGCGAGAAGAACTTTTGATCACCGACCTTCAAGGAGAACTGTCCTTTCCTAAACAAGTCCCCAACAAGCCAAAATATAGGATAATATAAATTAATGAAGTGCTCTTGCAGGACTCAATAATGATAAAAATATTATATATTCAGTAAAAATGACTAGCTTAGTGACAGAAGGTTTAGCTCAAGTTTTTTCAGCCATGTTTTTATAGCATTTTTTTCTGAAGATTCACAACAGTCACAACATGTAATAAAATACCTTTAACTATGTAATAATATACCCTCATTTCCCTTTAACTAATGTTACCCACATAGGATGGCATTTCCAAGGTAAAGTACCAATTCTAAATGTCAGCTATTCACTGCTAAAGAAAAATGTCACTTATCTGGCTTCGGAAGAGAAGATCCCACTTTTCAGCATTTTTGTTTCCTATTTACTTTTCAATAATGCCACCCAATAACCTTGAACATAAAGTAGCTATGTTTCTCAAGACAAGATCCTGACATTTCATTGTGACTACGAGGCAGACAAAAAAACCCACCATGATACAGAAATACATGCCATAAGTCTAGTGAACATGAGCTAACCCTTGGCATCAGAAGGACACCCTGAAAGTCTTATTGAAAACAATGGATCAAAGAACACCCTAATACTTACAGGCAGAAATTTAGAACAATTCCACCAATATCAGTCTAGTCCCAAGGTTTTATGGTGATGTAAATCAAGTGTGAAATTTGGCAGGATGACTGGCTTATTGCCTGGCAGCAGGAAAAATCTGCTTCCTTGCAACATGCTTGCAGTGTGAGCATTGCCAGCTACTAATCACCACTAATTATCCCAGGACACTAACGGAGCTCATATTGCATGCAAAGAAGTAATGGCTGAATGCAGATTATGCCACAGAGCATAGTGGTGACATCATTTGAGCATCCTCCTGACAGTATCGAGAAATTGTTGTAAGAACCAGACTAATATGCCAGTTTTAAACCCATAGCAGAGTATCCTAAAGATGAGACAGACTCCTGCACCCCCAAAGCACAACAGGTTTGGTAGCTTGATCACAGTGACCTCTTATACCATAAACAGAAGTTTTGCACCATCGTTTATACTATGGTACAGTGTAAGTATATTGGTAATTTATTTAACAGCAGTGAGAAGCGTGCTTCACTGTAAGAAAGTTTCCTAGGAATAAGGAAATACCTGTTCTCAAGGTATGTCAGGGGTTTTTTTAAGGCAAGAGCTCTGAAAAAAGTTTCAACAGAGTCACCTGGATTTCTCTTTGCTGTGCACAAAGCGGACTCTCTTCTCCTTCACATCCTTGTAGGTGAAGTGGTCGCCTTTGCTCAGCTGCACCTCTTTCCCATTCACCACCATGACCAGCCTGCCGTTGGAGGGAGTGCTGTCGATATGGAACAAGAGCTGTCCTGTGTCACCATCCAGATCACGCACACCCAGTAAGGAGACGTCTAGGGGCTTTACCGCGCCAATTCCTACTGTGAGGGTACTGTTCACATGGAAGCTCAAGGGATGCTTGCTGGCTAAAAAGAAAGAAGGGAAAAAATATTACTGAATGAATTACAGCCATGGGCTGTGTTAGCATCTTGTCTGTCACTACCATCTTTTGGATAACACACCAGACCCTTATAATGCCCTGTTCATTACTGACCTAGGTGGACAACCACTATATCTCAAGAAGAACTGCAATCCATCCTAATCCCCACTATGATTTTGAGAGGCTTGGGCACGTCACTTCCCACCTTGAGCTCCCCATCACAAAACTCAAAGCCAATATACATTGGCCTGCCCTGCAGACAGACTAGTAAATCTTCATTTGGAACAAAGAAAAGATAAGTAAGTACTACTGTCGATTTAGTAAGGGATTTCCCCCAAGATATTTATTTGTTTTACAGTGATGATAAACGATGCTGTGATTGGAAAGATGTGCCTCCATACCTAACAGGTAACTTCACTTAGAAAACCACGTATATGCATATTTTATGAAACAAAAAAGTTGGAGAAAAATAGCTGCCAACTTTCAATACTCAACAGAAAACCGCACAAAACTGAATTCCAAAAATGCCACTGAATGAACACTACTTCTAGCCTTAAAATCTGCTGGAAGCCTGCCAGCTCGGTTGCTTTATCATGAGAGACACTCACCTTCTTCGCACTCTCTGGTCCACGTATTGCCATAGAAACCCTGGCCACAGGCAGAAACACAAATCTTATTCTTCAGAAACGTGGTGCTGTCACAGAGGTGGCACAGGCTGTTGCTGTCACACTCCAAGCATCCAGAGGGACAAGCTGAATCGGATGGAAAGCACAACCCCATTGAGACACTGCAAAAACAATGCAGCCACTGGTACACAGGGCTGTCCCCCAGGGTCGGAACAGAAACATCGCTGCTATTTGTGTGTTACCTACCTGACAAAAATAATCAAAAAGAAGGGGCAAAGAGTTGAGATAAAAAATTTGTTAAGAAGTTCCTTCCTCATTTGACCACTGTTTCCCATTAACTACAGAGCACCTGAGATGATCTTCCAAATGGAAGAAACATGTTTTTAAGTAACTGTTATACTAACTTGAAAAAAATACTGCAAATACACATTCAAGTCCTACACAGCTTGTTAACCAACAAATACAACTGAAACCTTTCTAAAAATGTGGGTTTAATACCTGGGGTTTTTTTTACATACAGTGTGTAAACACATACACACACACACATACACCAGCAGCCATCTACACTGAATCTCATTCCTCCTGAATTAGGTATGTCTAAATGCAGATATAGCCTGTTATCTAATTCTCAAGTTGACTGCATCACCTCAACAGCAAGTTTAACACAGGATCCAAGCCCTTCCTCTTCACCCCAGCCTTGCAGAGAAAAAGCAGTGTATAGAACATAGACTACAACCCTGGTTCCTCTCCACCACATCACACTCACTTTGCTTACCTGTGCACTTTCGCTGTGCATGGTCTGCATAATATCGCTTCCCACATTTGTGAACACAATGAACGTCCAAGAGGAAAAACGGGGCTTCGCAAAGGCTGCACTCATCGGGTCGGCGACACTGAAGGCAGCGTTGATCACACCCTAAAAGTCATACGTAAAGAGTTCATCTCAACACTGCTTTCAACTGCTTCCTGCACTGTGCGGTAACACCCCGCAGGAACCACAGCTCTATTGCGTGCGTGTGCTGGAGGGCAGCGAGGGACCTGAAGGTAGAGCGTGACTTCTGAATGCAAGACGTGCACAAATTGGAGACAAGCAAGGAAACATGTTGGCAGCAGTGATTAGAAGTAATGCTCAAGAAGAACTCACTCTGGCATGTCTCTGATTCCTTGTAGAAAGCTGCAGGGCACTGTTCCACACAAGCTCCTTCATGGAGAACATAGCCCTCCATACACTGCAGGCAGTCGGTCCTCTGGGGACCTTTACAAGCATTACAGCTCCAGTCACACTCTGGAAGAAAAAAAAGTCAATGCAGGGCAGCCTTTTTGTATAGGTGTTCACACTATAGAAGTGCTTAGCACTTGGGGTCTACAAGCTATGGGAATATAAGCCCTAGGAGCAAAGAGCACAGTAAAAACTGTTAAAGAGATACTAAAAAAACGAGAAAGCATGATTTGTACTGAATGACTTATTACAACTCAAGATATGGGGTTTGTTTTTTTTCCCTCTTGGACTTAACATGTTCTAATTATGTCAAATTTGAGCAGTCTGGGCTCTTGTTCAGCATTCAGACCTGCTAACACTGGCACAGTTTTGCTTCCCATAAAGCCTGACTGTATCCCGTAAGGAGCAATGCTCCTTTTCTGCCAACCCTGAGTTTGTTGCTCATTAGCAATTATCCATGCCACTTCATCAATCTCGCACTTTCAAATTACTCTGACCAAAAGAAAATGAAATCGTTGTCCCTCACAGTCCAAATGTCCCCCTGGAAATTCCACTGGCCAGAAACACACTGGATCCAGCTGGGGTCAGATCTGCCTTCACATGCCCTCGTACTACCTCCCCTCCAGTCTTCAGCTGAGTCCCAGTCACACACATGCACCCAAGGACTACTCAGGCTGCCAACACTACTGTTTGTTCTTGGTGGCACTTAGAGGGTCCGTATCAGCAATTAATGACAGACAAACTTGGCTGATGAGACAGACAAATGACAAGAGCAAGAAGCAGGGGAAACAAGGACTCACTGAGGTGAGCTGAACTACTCCAGTCCATGCAGCATGTCCAAGACAAAGCCAGGACAAGAGTCTTGCCTCATTCCAACACCCTAAACACCAGACAATGTCACCTCTCTGAAGAACCACAACGCTAAGGGGACAGATGTTACTCAGTTAAGCTAGGTTCAGGTACTGAGAGAGCCAGCTAGAAATGAACACTGAACAACAAGTCATTTGTATTATATCCTAGTCTTAGTGGTGTCAGCTACAATAAAGCCATGTTATCCTCACTTATTTCCATTATGGAACACTCTCCTTGGGAGTTCTGGAAATCTTTCAAGTCACGTGTCTTTTAAATCACTCCAAACTGTTGTTTCTGCAGTCATCCAGTGATACAGTACTTAATAAGACAGAGAGAAGCAGGTAAGTACACAAGGCCTTATAAGCACTCTAAAAAAGATTTAGCCTGGTAAGCTCACTCGTTATTCAGCTGACCCATGACTAAATGAATTGCTGGACCTGACCCTTGAAAAGTTTGCTGGCTCACTTACTAAATCATTTACAAGAGACGGATTTGCAATAATCTTGTTTCACTGAAAGGCTGAGGTATGTGACAGCAGACTGCCGAAATAAAGAAAAAACTGTAAAAACCTTGGAAGTAGCCTGTCACTGAACAACTCCCCCCCTCATGCACACTTTTTAAAGCAGGCCGCCTGCACAGATCATGCTGCAATGTGATGGATTCTTAGCCAAGGCACTTGCAATTTTTTTTTCTTTTTTCTTTAAACCCACAATGTATTTTTCACCTCTGCAAGTCTTGCTGGAAAAATCCAGATAATACTGCTGAGCACAGCTCTCGTACTGGCATTCTCCAAACAACAGGACCTTAGCTGGATCTCTGCAAGACGTACAGCCAGTGGCTGATTCACAGCTCAGACACTGGCTGTTGCAAGCTGTGGAAAGACAAAGACAGAGAAAATAACTGTAATTACTGATGCACCAGGCAGCTGCACAAGTAAAAATGGCATTATCCTGTAGCCTTGCTACTCCTCTGTCCTCTTTGATGAGACACCTGTGGAGAGTTTTTGCTTCTTACGTTCCTTTTCACAGCCTCCAAAATGTAAAAAGCATCCTTCCATCTGGAATAGACTGTTACATCTCCACACACTGCTTCTTACTCTCCTTTGGACAGGTCAAGGTAAAACACTGACCTTGAATTCAAATCCCCAAATAAGAGCTTTCCCTGATTTTCTTATTCTCTTTAAACAACCCGTGTTTCGTATGATTCCAGATTCAACTCGTAATGCACAAATTAGGAGACCATAATAGACTGCTGCAATCCAGTTAGCAAACCTTAGTGGGACCAAAGGCCCATTTAATTTCACTTAATGTTTCCACTCTTTTATTTGCACACAGTATGAAATTCTGGAGCTGTAGGGAGCAAATAAAGATGCCAGGAAAAAATAATTCGGGGATTTACTGAATCTAGGATCAAAGTCCAGAGGTTCAGAATATTTCCACTCAGATCTTTGATGTCTAGGGTCTAAACTTCTCAGGGGGCTGTACTAACAGCCAAGTGTATTCAGTGCCGATGTCAGTGCTCTTGGCTATTTCACAGCAGAAGATTTAATAGCAATGTACTACGAAAGACTGAGAAATATTTCCTAGCCCTTTGTCTATGCACTGAAAAGCTCACTCTGGTTCTGGTGAGACGAAACGTTACAACTATAATATGCAGAAAACTTATGGAGGTTCACATGTCTGCTTTATACAAACAACCGTAACTGCCCTGCTAGCAAGTACAATGATGGCATATGCAAAAGGGACTGATAAATTCCCAGCAAACTACCCCTGAGTGTTGCTAAATCCATACGGAGTCAGAATCTTTGCCCAAGCTCAACATTTACTTACGATAAATCAGAAAAAAGCTCTGGAAACACAGCCCCAAGTGTTGCAACTAAAGAATAAAGCATAGCTGGCCATTAAAGGAAAAAACAAACAAAACCTCTCATAGGATTTAGCACAACTACAGTTCAGGTGCTAAACACCAACATATTACTTGTGGTAACATGTTGGTGATATGCTAATTGTGGAATGCTAATTTAGTGATATGCTAATTGTGGAAATCCACTTCAATTTGCTTTTAATTCAAGACAGAGTTTTATAACCACAAAACCTCAAAATACCAAAGTAAATGTGAAAATACCCACGTTGCTCTCATTGAAGTGAGAACCCAGTGCCCTTCAAAATAGCTACTTGTTTTAGCTCATCTAAAAAATGTCACAGAAGGTCTGTATTTTATTGAGGTACAAATGATTTCTAACAAAAAGTTTACCTAAAGAATCTAATAACTGTTTTTAGGTGCTCTGGTGCCAGTCTGATTTCACTTAACTTAAGAGCACTACATGGAAAAATTACGATTTGTAAGTGCTACAAAAACCCAACTATTAAAAGTACTGTAAAACATTCCATGAGGTCTACATCTATAGAAATCAGGTTACCCATGAAGGCATGCCAGAACAGTAAGCAAAACCTGTATTTGAAAGCAATCCTGTTGCTTGCTTTACCAGCATGACTCCATATCTGCATTTTTAAGCCCATGAAGAACTTGTTAAGCTTTGCACTTTTCCTTGGCCAGTGTGTCACTGAGTTTAAAAATATCTCTAAGAGTTCATACATGCACTCAGCATCTCTCTGAACTTCATTCCAAACCCAAGTTCCTCAAAAGTGCAATGCAACTAAAATAAACGCTGAGGAGAGACCAAATTTTCTCAGCCTAACAGCCAATCTCCATTTAAACAATTTTCATTAGCTCTAAGTGGCAGTCTTCCAGCAGCCTAGGACAGTTTATATCTACATGGCTTATCAGCAGTACTTCACTTAAAAAGGCACAAGTGACACTTGGAATGACAAAAATCCAATGCACCAACACACTTTGCCTTGAGCCTCCTGCCACAAGGATTACATACACTTTTTTAAAAGCCATTTGCAATAAGGAGATTAGAGTAGTTGAATTTGCTTGCAAAAATCTATTTGCGCTTGAGCTACTGAACCAAATCCAGGAAGGGTACAGTCCTCAGGAACATTCCACTTCTACCACAATGCCCTGAGGGAGGAGCCATCAATAGGAAAGTTTTCATTAGAAAAGGGCATTTTAATTAGGAAGGGAGGTATTCTGGTATAATTAGCAATAAGAGAATCCATACTACAGGAGAGAACAGTGAGTATCTTGTAGAGCTTGTAGGAATTTAGTCAGGACAGTGAGAATCCCATGATTCCTTTTTTTTTTATTCATGTTTTTTTATTTTCCTTTTTTCATTATTATTGAATAGCTTTTTTTTATGTCAACAGAAGAATGGTACAAAGTCTTCCACATATTTCCTTGAACTTATGCAAGGTGTCTCCATTTCTGCTGATAAGATGGAAATAATAGTTTCAGGAGAGCCATATATTTCAACAAAAGGCAGGTAAAGCTGACAACCATATCAGCATCCTCCTATAAGACCTCACCAGTAAAGAAATTGGGTCTAGATAGGATGACATTGATACCTATACTCAGTGCAGTGCAACAGAGTTGTTGTATCATAAATCAGGATAATTTAAATCAGGGTAATGCAGGACTTAACAAATTTGAGCGTTCAGGTTCACAGCAACCAAACCACCTAAGCACTCACTCATTTTCAGGTGCGTGTATTATAGTGGGTCAATTCAAGGAGGTTTTTTTCATATTTTTTATGTCTCTGGGCCATGTAATTTTGCATTTTGGAACATCAAGCCCAGTAATCAATGTGAAGAATAAACCAACTGACGTCAGGGCCAGAGTGAACATAGGATAATAAAAGGAAAAGAGAGGCCCCGAGAGATTCGCAAGGGATAGCAGGAATAGGATAAAACGTTACTGGACCAGATCAGTTGTATCAGACCATTAGAAGGTAAAAATACAACAGCTCAAGTCAGTTGTGGCTGTGCCTACCACACTGTACCTTGTTCCTACTGAGGTTTCATATGTGGAAAAATGTAGCATAAATGCTACAGTCTTAATATAGCTTCCATGGCAGGTACTGGCAGGTAGTGCAGTGGGGAGGGGGTTTGCCGTAGTAAGAATTGATTAAAACTGGTCTAAACTTGTCAAGTTTTCACAAAGCCCAGAATCCACCAGTACTTTTGGCCACTTCTCTATGTACCACCTGGACAACAGGGAAGACTACACAAACTCTCCCGCAGTTTTTAACTACAGGACCCAAAGCTTCTTGTCATTTGAATAACAAAACTGCAACTGTGTTCAGCTTTAAACCATGCTGTAGGCTCCATTTCTAAGGCAGCTAATCACCTCTATCAATTCACGTCGAATTTTTAGGCACTTGAAATCTTTCTTTTCCTGGCAAGAGGAACAGTAAGTGAAGGAACAAGAAAAGACATGTCGGTGAATACATTGTGGAAAGGAGAGATGGCTCGGAGAGAGACACTCACGTTTGCAGGTCTGCCTGTCATCCCTGTAGTATCCTGGGGAACAGAATGGCACACACATCCTGGTGTGGGAAAGAACCAGGCTGGTGTTGCAGGAAGAGCAGGAAAAAGGACCCCCGCCAGTGCAGGTTTTACATGAGGGGTGACACCCTGTAGAGACAGCAAGAACAAGTGTTTCTGTTCAAGGAAAAGTAGATCTTTGAGCAAGATTCACAAGTTTAGCAGAAGCACTCTCAGATGCTGAGCATGGTGATATTGAATACCAAAAGTTCCTACCAAGTCTGAGCCTTTATTAGTACACAGCGCTCAGGAGCAGAAACACAGCCGACCCAGCTTGTGACAGACAGACTAAATAGGTTTATTTGCTATTTGTGCTCTGTGTGTCATGCACACTAGCTCTCCCCCCTCCTCTCCTTTCTCTCTCTTTTTACCCTTTCATTTTCTCTTCAACCTTCCCTTCCCCTCAAGAACAACCCTACAGGATCTGGCCAAGACATGTCTATCAGAAAGGAGTAAAAAAAAAAAAGGGCAAGCATGTATCAGTACCTCCCTCTCATGCTTTCGCTCAACTAGTTTCAGGTCAGACTCTCTTGAGCCTGATGCGCTTTGCCCATTTAGGAATCATCTAGTGCTTTCCTGACAGCTCCACACCTCCCTGAAGATTTACATCCACCCCTTCGGCAGGAGTTGCACAGCTGCTACCTATTCCAAGAAGCAACACTGACAGAGAACAGTCAATCTGTATGCACTCTCCCTCCGTTTCACTCACGGCTTTGTAAGCCTCTGTCATATTTCCTCCCTCTTAAGGTCTCCTGTTTTTCAGGTTGAAACACTGTGGTCTACTCAGTTGCTCACTGTACAGAAGCTCTTCCTTCCCCACATTCAGTTCTGCTGCCCTTCCCTTCTGAGATGGGCAGAATGGCTCACAGCATGCAGCTCCTTTAGACAGCGGCAGAATGAATTCTTCTATTCTTTTTGTACTAGCACCTAACATTTGATTTGCTTTTTCAACGTTGCTGAACACTGGGATGCCATTTTCACAGGCTGATTGATCATTTCTTCAAGATCACGGCAAAGATGCCATCATTCTGTATGTGAGCTTAGAACCGGGTATCCCTGTGTGCATCATTACATCTGCCTATACCAAACTTTCATCCCTTTCTTTATTGCTCAGACACTCAGTCTTACAACATCCTTCTGCAATGCTTCATAGCCAGCAATCCCACTGACTGCCTCGAGTAAGAACGTATATTACTATCTTTTTCTTTCCCTGCATTTTTGAAGAGATATTTTTATACCACCCCTCTTGTTTTCTTTCCCTGTTTCCTTTGTATCCCTTTATTTCCCGCTTCTTGTGCTTCTTAGTCTGATTGAAGAAATTTAAAATACCACAGTGGATGATGCCAATGTATCCTATCAATTTCTCCGAAGGGGGTACGTACTCACAAAATTATTCATCTGTTTTATTTCTTGATAGGCCTTTACCTAAAGATTGATGCCATCGTTGCACCTATCGGGCCAAATTAATCACGAGTGCAAGTGGGCAAAGAAATCAGAGAAGCAACTGCATTAAGTTGTGCTGGAGATCTTCAAACCTAGCACAAAATGTAGTATGAGCTTTGACACAGCCTGAATAATGCAAAACTTCTTTTAAATGAAACCTTTATACCAAAGGGAAGAAATGTTTATCCCTACGCTTAAATTTCCAGGAAGACAAAATATCTCTCTCAGGGGTCTTTCCAATTAAATGACACAGACTATATTTCATACGTCTCTGAGATTTCATTTGTCAGAAACAGGTAAATAAACACACAGCTCCCACAGTGCTTGAGAGAAGCTTTGAAACATTAACCAGCAGTTGTTAGACTGGATTAGTAAATGCCACTTCCTGAAAAAGGCGCATCTAAATCTTAATTCTAATGTGCAGAATTTCTTGGTTTGATTTCTTTCTCTTAAAATAAATTGCAATACCCTTTGCTCAGCGCTGGGCTTTAACATGTCTCTGTTGGCCATGTAACAAGAAAAGCAACCTACTTCCTTCTAAGAGTCCAAAAAATATAAAGCAGCTCAGACAATGATCGGAATATGAAACCACATCAACAACAAAAACTGGAGGAGATCCAGGGATAGGTGAAGGCGCAGAAGGCTAGAGAATAAAATGTGCTACCAGTGCAACTTCACCCATGCAGCTGGAGCGCTGCATCTATCACGCCAGCCTAAAAGACTGAATGAAATTGGCTTTTTGTTTTACAAGCTGCTATGAATGATCGCTTTTTGGACCATTACTGTAGCAAGACAAGCCTCAGTGAGAGACCTTATCTAGGATGATGTTTCATCTCAGGTTGCAAACTTCCTGAGAAGTTGCTACCAGCTAGCGTTCTGCCTTCTGTAAGCAGAAGTTGCATGGCCCTTCGAAGCACATATCCAGAAAGTATTTTCCAGTTTTAGCATCCCAGAACTGTGCTGGTACCACACAAATTGGAGACTTGGTGATGGGCACATAAAAAGGCTCTGTTGGAAGTCATCCTTTCTTATGCTTAAGAAGCCCATCTCTTCCTAGGAGTGATCTCAGGGTAGCTACCCTACACAGAACATAGCATACTGTCATCCTATTCTCTGTGCCACCACCTTTCAGAGATGGGATTTAACAGAGAGAGAGAGAGAAAAATTCACCTTTACCTCCTCCTCATAAGCATACTGCTGTCTGGTACTCATTACACTTATTAATTGTATTGTAACAGCGGGCTAGGTCCCAGTAGCCTCAGCACGTGCTCAGGACAGTATAGCACTGTCTGCCTCAAAGAACTTCCAGTCTGAAAGCAGACACAGATTATGGGGAGCAAGGAGAGAGTGCTCCGAGCCAGCGGGCACAGTTATTAGCCAGGAAGGACATGCCTAGCTCCCAGTGCAGTGTCCTGCCAGCTGGACAAAGCTTCTCTACTTAACAGAAACCATTTCATGGAACATCTCGCAAGGATCCAGGTGGTCCCTTGCAGCTACTTGAGGCCTCCGTAGGGACTACTCACTTTTGCAGGCACCGTTCTCGGCATAGTATCCCACTGGACAGTCAGGAATACAGTGATCCCCCAGGAGCAAGTGGCGGGCGTTCTGGCACTTCAGACAGATGCTGCCGGTGTCCCGCAGGTTGGCCACACACTGACGGCACAAAGGGTGGCAGTCTAAAGGAAGCAGGGAATAACAGACTCTGTGATCACAGGTGGACAACACAGGACTGCTAAGGGGAAACACATTCCTGAGAGCTCAAGGAAGACATTAGGGATGTAACTTTCAGAGCCCCTTCCTGCTATCTGGTGCACAAGGGCTGGGATCAGGTGCTAAACACTGCACTTCCAGATGTCTGCAAGAGAGATGACCAGAAATTACCACATTCAAAGAGCATTCCTTTCGTCTTACCCTCATCCCCATCTTGTCCTCTTCCTGAGCATCACAATCAGGAAAAGTTTTCACTTTTCCTCAGCAACCACGTTCTCTGCATCTCTCCTGCCTCATTCAAGCATCCTCTTTCCCATCCTTAAGTGAGCTTCAGAAAGCTTTGTACAAAGCCAGTTCAAAACTCTTCGTTTTCCCCAAACCCTTCTCTGATTTTAGGTGCTTCTACCTACAGGTTTATCTTTAACAAAGTATGCTGGCAGCTGTAGGCATTCATCTCCCTCTGCTCCCACTGCTGAAAAACGAAGAGCACTACCTGTACAGCTGTATGACCTTCTCCTGTAGTTCTTACTGTTCAGATTTTCCCACACAAACGAGACATGCATACCCTAAAGAGGCCACTGCAGACCTCAAAGCCAAGCCAAGAGCAGCATTCAGAGTTGCATGAGTGCCTCAAAACCTTTTCCTTTTTTCATTTTTCCCCAGGAGCACACAAGCTTATGTCTCCTGACCTCTGCCTGAACTTAGGTGCTTCAAAAGGTTTTACAACAAGCCTTTTGTACGCACAACAGTGCAGTGTAAGGAAACCTGGAAGCCAAATTAATCCTCATTGTGGTAATTCGGAAAATTATAAAGGAAATGACAACTGTCTTGAAAGAAATGTAATAATGAGGCTTGATTTGATTACCTGGCCTCTTGTCAGATTTCTGCTGAAGGTTCAACTTTCTGTCTTTTGTCTCTTCCAACAGCATTACTACAGATTGTCAGGCAATCTAATTTTACAA
Organism: Haliaeetus leucocephalus; assembly: GCF_000737465.1. NCBI lineage: Eukaryota > Metazoa > Chordata > Aves > Accipitriformes > Accipitridae > Haliaeetus > Haliaeetus leucocephalus. Next base: position 3,018,182 of record NW_010972920.1, on the reverse strand, counting down.
GCTGAAGACAGGCTCACATTGGAGTCCAGGGGAATTCTGCATCCATACCTGCAAGACTATAATAGTGACTGGAGTCTAACCCTAGCTTGACTTCTCCTGTACGTCACACACAGATGATTCTTAGCAAACACTGCTGGAAAAGCACAGATGCAGCTCAGAAATTACTGCAATTCTGACTGCATGCAGGGATTCAAAGTCCTTAAAGCAGCTGCCTCCTCCACCTCCTGACTTTACAGGACATATAATCTACCTAGTTTCTGCCCCACACTCTCAGCCTTGCGGATGAGGAATTAACAGCCAGAGGGGAGGTAAAGGTGTGTGAGAAGAAACATTATGCTTAAGACAGTGACCCTGCAGGTTCTTAATCCATCACTGTCAGGACAGTTCTAAAAAAAGAAAAGCAGCACATGAGGTCATGCTCCCAAACTCAGTGACAATTCTCAAAACCTCCTCAGAGGTGTTACAGCTTACAGGGGTTATCACACTGCAGCTTCTGACTGCACAGGAGAAGAACTCAATACCCAAGGCATCATCCCATAAGTCTTTACAGCCAAAGATCCCAAACCTGTGCTGATATCAGACTGGAAAGACCTGCCATCTATCTGTAGCCTCACTGAAGCCAGAAAGGATCACACGCAGGTCACTGTAGAGAGCAAGGACTAAAATATCATCCAAAAGGCCCTGAGCACCATATGTAATTTGTATGCACAGGACTGGAGGTCGGCTGAAGAGTTTCATGCACTTATATTCAATAAAATTAACATAAATCCAATTAGTTTCTCATGCTTCCACGTTTACCTGGCAATGTGTCTACTCCCCTTATTGTTAAAATAATACTCCTCCAGTTAATCTCTTGCCGGAGTCACTGGTCTCTAATACAGAGCTTTGGTAGATATAATAAGTAACCAAACTCACTGTGTATGGTCAATAGGTTCCATAAACAGAGCATAAAAATGAGACAGAGAAAATGTAGGGTGTCCAAATAACCCGTATCTACTGTAAATAACTAGACTCTCCCAAACTAACGTTTAAAAAGCCAAGTATCTACAAAACTAGGTGCTGTTGCAGTAGAGGCTTCTCTTTACAGCCTCTGTGTTTGCTCCTATATATTGAAAGAGTTCTTTTTCTCAGCTACTGTTTTAGGATAAATCAGCCCCATCACTCTCTTGTTCCTCGGCAAGCCTGGAGATCAAAGAGCACACAACACCAAAAAAACCCCCCAGAACCGATGCTTATGGTGAATTTGAGGGACATTGGGGAACTAGTGAGAGAGTAAAGGAAGAACTGAAGTGCTTTGTTTTGGAAAAGATTATTTAAATTTTTCACTGCAGGCTCCCTTTGAAGCAAGGACTACCAGAAGCAGAGTGTTTTCCTTATGCTTCTCAGTAATACCGCACAGCCATATTCGTTTCCTGCTTCTGCCTTCTCCCTGTCAATCTCCACTCCAGCACAGCTAGCAGGCAAGTTACTGCCCCTGGGCTTTGGGTTTTCAGAGGCTTCACGTCCCGTGTTTGTTACAGGTCAGTGCGACACAGTTACTTAATTCCCTTAGACTTCTTCCAGTGTCCAAACCTGATTCTTCAGTGCAGCATGTCACCACCTTGCTCATAGTCCCAATGCCTCCCTTCCCATCTTTTTGAGACTACTGACTTGCCTCCCACTGTCCAAATAAAACTTTTTCCTGCTACCCTTTCAACTGGCTCTAATTTCCTCCTTGTCAATTCACCTCTACGCAAAAAACACCCCAACCACCTTACCTATCACTGACCTTCCTATAAAGTAATGTTCATTGTAAAGTATAATACAATTACTTACACAGATTTCCATTTCCAGAGTTACTTTACTTCCACACCCTCTTTAGCTTTCTCTTAGCAAGCCAAGAAAACAAAGAAAATAGTGCCCTTCCTATATGGAAAGTATCTATTATAAATTGTTCACTTGTCTGTCAAGACAAAGAAGGCTGTTTGGGGAGACAAAATCATCTCTAAAGTGTTTGTGAATGCTCATAAAGGAAACCAGAGGCATTTCTACCTCTCACTTCCACCATTTGCTAAGCAATCAACCACTTGTACTGTTTAAATACACCTCCCCTCTTAAGGGCTCTTTAGAAAAAAATTTCCTGATGCAAGTTTCGTACTACACTCTAAGGTAAAGTATGAGGTTTACAACAGAGCAGTAGTTTAAATCAGTACTTAAAACACCATGCAATTTACAGGCATGTCAGCATGCAAACATTCTCTAGCACCTTACAGTAAATCCAGAAAGAAAACCAATATGGTTGATTCTGAAGGACGCCTAGCACTGACCATGATTTTTGGTTTGATTTGGTTGTTGGAGGGTTTTTTTTGCCTCTGCTTTAAAAGACACAAAAGGGAATTTGTCACACAAACAAGTGAGGTGAACTCCTGGTGAAATGCAACCACGTTTGCAGGGATCTGCTTGCATCTTCTGAAAAGGGTGGGAGCTTCCCTGCACAGCATAAAGTGGGAAATCCAGCTGGATGGTGCCTGGCACAAATGAGCCCGCACCAAAGTAGGGAAATGATCTTCTGTTTTCCTCCTCCGGCAGCTCAGCTGTTAAATTCTGTAGAAGGTTGCATGCCAGTGACTAAGTGGAGCTAAGCCCCCAATTTCCCTCTTGCTCTGCTCAGCAAAACTCCATCTCTTTGTGATGATATCAATGTCTCGCTTAGAGTACGGCAACAGCTCATTAATTTTACAAGGAGCTGAATGTATTTCTTGTTGTCAGAGTGTCCTTTCTGGAATTTTAAGAGCAAGGCAGAAAGGCTTGTTACAGGCATCCTCCTGAGCAAGCTCTTCTGATTTATCTTGGAACATTTTCACAACTGCACACAACCTAAGGAAGCAAGAGCCTGAGCAGCTGAACATGGGGATTGGGAGTTCCCTTTCAAGGAAGATGTAGCTGGAAGTTAAGATAGGACCCTGGGGGATACTGTATCTGTGGGTGTTTTGAGTTTCATTTCATGCCAGCTGCCATTGCTACTAATTCTGGTAGGTAGTCCTTTGCATCCTTTTACGCCTTAGCTGAGCACCCAGTAGAGCTCAGTCTGTGAACCCCTTGCTTCGGCCACTGCGCAGTCCCTCTGGATTTTTCTAATTGCCCTTCCACCGAGTCAGGAGAAGATCAACGAGGAAACCTCAAGACAGGCATATGATATATTCAAATCAGAAAAGTAAAGGCAGGATTTTATGAACAGGACAACAGTTTTAGCGACTGCTATTTTTTAGACTGGTGACTGCAATATTTCCTGAAGCTGAAGTTGTCTTGGATAAGAGGGAGAGGGAAATCAAAGACTGTTTTCAAACTGGCAAAACACAAAACACAGAAGCCCTGAGACTCAACAGGGGACTGCTAAAGCCACACATTCCTGTACATACACTTTAGCTATAAAATTAATCAATTGAGCACTCTCAAAGAAAATTGGCACAAATTCAGCATGCCCAAACCAGAGCTTAGAAAATCATTGATCTTTTGAAACTTGAGGCCATTTTGTCTTTCTTTTGTTTACATTTGAAAGCTTATTTGATAAACTGCTGAAAACAAGATCTCTTTTTCTATTAACAAGGCAAATGTTCCAATCCTCATTCAGGTAACATGTACAACAACAACATTAATTCACAGGCAACAGTTTCAAGTGACAGTTGGTTTTCTCCATCCTGTATGAAAGATTTTCGCCTGCAGGTCCATAAAGTATGACAGGTGGCTATAATGCACAGCAGTCCCTATAAGTCGTAACAGAGTTCTGCCTGGAGGGTCGGGAATTAAAGATAAATGGGAAGATAATTGTAAAAAAATAATTGCTTTGGGAAGCAAAGGAAAAAGCTTTGTTAGATTCTGATGCAAATCATATATTATGCAAGTGTCGGGGTTTTAATGTTCTCTTTTATGGGACAGCTGCTCTTTAACTGGTAATTAATAACTTGCAAGGGCAAATTTAGCGTTTCAATCAGTACTGAATAAGAATGAGTGAAATTTAACAACCTGGATGTGGAGCTCTTTATCTCTAGCAGAACTGGCAACACACATCTTTTGCTTAAACATCAGACATAAATTTGGCACACACTTCAGACTGCAGATCTGAGACCAAAGCACAACTTTTTTTTTAAAGGCAACAAATAACTATGTTCCTCTACAAGGATTTTCAAAACTTCGGTTAGACAAAGAAACATCAATGCATCTATATGTGCAAGACCATGTGAACATTAAAGGTTCCCATCTTACAAGGAATAGCTGTACTGGTCTCTCGAAGGCAGGACTGACGTGAGTCACACAGCAAGACTAAGGTCAGAGCTGGGAGGAGGAAAGGTGTCTCCTTACGCTCTTACTACGTTGCACCTGGAAAGCCTTCTCTCCTGTTTTGGGAGTACAGATCCAAACACTCAATACTGACACTCAGTGATGCCAGGCACTGTGAACTAAGCCTTGAAAACGTGTTTCTACTTGGAGAAGGCAAGTCTCCAAACAGTGGACTATGTTCCTGACCTACAGGGCTTTGAAATAAAGCTTGTTGGTCTGCAGGGAAAGGATGCACCACCAGACAGCAATTGCTTTGGAGCCCAGAAAGCCAAGCAAGGTTCTTTGCAGATGATTCACCACTGTCAGCGTAGTGCGCCTGGAGGTCAAACCTTGCCCTCCACATTGCCTGAGTGAGTCCATTGTTTCCAATTTCTGCTCCTCATTATTGCCAGGCACTGTGTCATCTACCTAATCCCCTGGGATTTGGGGAGCACACTTATTGCTCCATGACACCTTGCCAAACTTACAGGTAACAGCAGTCTAAAAGGGATAGTTAAAGCACATAGCACACAGCAAGCGGCAGAGTAAACCCCCCCTCAGAAAGAATCCTGGTTTATGATAAATGGTACTAAGTTTTTCCAATGAAATTTACAGCTGGAAGATCACATTTCCACCAGCCTTTTTTTGTAGGAAGCATAACGCAAAGTAATGGGAAAATAAGGTGCAAGAAACAAAGTGCATACAGCTATGATGTGACAGGACATTAGTAAGTATCATTGTAGCCCCTAAAATTTTACAGGGCAAAGACAGCTCTTTACACTGAAATGCTGAACTATTTCCATACTGTAATTACTTGACTGTATGAAACATCTTGATTCCCCAACCTGATTTCTTGTATACCTAAGGAGCTGTACAATGGTTTTAGGATATTTTCATACTCCTCAGATACTTTGTTCCCCCCCCCTTTGTCTCTGCAGACAAAACAATAACTGTTGTTTAAAAGGAAGATGAAGAAATGGTTCATAAAATTAATCTGTGGAGAGCAAAGAAACAAGTCTTTCATAAAAAAACCCACAACACATATATGTAAGCAAAAAGAAGTCTCTGTGAAGGGGAATCATCTATACTAAATTGAGAACAATACCCTCTCAATGGATATATTTATTACATCTAATGCATTTTTCCCTTTTCTTATGATTCCTTATCTCATTTGGAACTGTTCAGCCTAGATTAAGCCTCACACACTGTATCTTTTTTGATAAAGGAAAAAATGGCCTGATAAAGCTCAGAAATTGTTGGAGCAGTACCCAGGGTATGTTTACACATGTCTGGGTGATGGATTAAAAGCAATTTTTCTTTTTAAACAGATAAATGCAACCTGTGTCTTCTGATGATAGGCTTAAGGGTGGGCACCGAGCACCCACAAAGTATAACCCCTATACAGAAATCCTATTACCTCCCAAAAATGCGCACGGCAATGCTAGCTGTGCCAATTTTTCTTTAGGGCCCCATAAACTGCTTCTCGAATCACAAATGTTTCCTTAACTCACTTTACTGAAGCTCTGTGCAGGACCTAAGCAGCTTTCCTGGCTCTGGGTCCCCGAGGCTTGGCTCTACAGTGACAGGCAGTACGCTGTAAAGTCCAGACTGGAGCAAGACACAGATAATAAGTGCTTGGCCTGGCAAAGGTAAGCACATAGCTGCTCAGCAGAGCAGAGCTGCAGCCCATCCTATTGTTAAAAGCGTGTTCATTATGATATTAATAAGTATACGAATGCTCTGATGATTCCCAGACATACTGCTCTATACATGTGATCTCAAGTCTTCACACCAAACCATGCAGCAGAAAACCTGGCAAAGGAGAGCCTTGTCTCCCTCTCCCTACTGCCTGCCTTCACAATTTGCAATTGACTTCATGCAGCTCTAGTGAAGATATGTATAGCAGGAGTGGCAAGCGGCTTTGCTATATACTATGCACACTGGAGAGTTTCCTCATGGTATTTTCACCTGTGTGACATTTTACTCATAACAGGAATTCTGTTTTCTTCATGGTGTGTGCTCAAGTAGCTGGTTAATGCCACAGAAAGATCACCACACTGTATGACCCATGCCATCTCCTCTTACTTACCCACACAATATCCCACCAGGTTGAGATACTGCTCTTCCTTGCAGCTAGTTCTGCACTTTCCACTAGCTAGGGTTGCATGGGGATGGCAGGTTAAGCACTCCAAATCAGAAGGGCCACGACACGTCTTGCAGGATGGGTGACAGGCTGGGTAAGAAAATCAACACTTGTTACGCTCTTGGTATAGTCCACCTTACACTCTCCTCTCCCCAGAGAGCCAGCCCCTACAATAATCATTTACTCCTAGAAAACACAGACAAAAAATGATCTAATAGCATCAGTGACTGCAGATTTGTGGTTTGGAAGGCTCTTACATCCTCATTTTGAATAAACAAGATGATAAATGAGTTGTCAATTTAAAAATGTGATTTGTTCTCTGCATTAATCAAGGTATAGATCTATACAAAACATAAAATATAAAGAGAGTGGCCCTTTTATTCCTCCCTCCACCATATGCTTGTGCACATAAGAAAGAGAGTGGGATGTACAGGGGACATAGAATCATAGAATTGTTCAGGTTGGAAAAGGCCTTTAAGATCATCGAGTCCAACTGTCAACGCAATACCACCATGCCCACTAAACTATGTCCTGAAGTGCCACATCTACGTGTTTTTTGAACACCTCCAAGGATAGTAACTCCACCATTTCCCTGGTCAAATTAACAACAAAAAAAATCCATCAAAAATTAAACATCTTGGGACTGTATGAACATCACAGCGGCATGAGTTTGATATTCACGAGTGGAAAATCCAGGAATGATTTTGGCACAAAGCCCTCCCAAACTGAAACCTACAAAACCTGAATGCCGTGTCAGCTCATTAGCTATTCCATCTGCTAAAAGATCAACAAAAAGACTGCAGAAAAAGTGGTTAAGATTGCTCAAAATCCTTGCGCCTTTAACGACAGATGCTGTATTTCCAGGATTTCCATGCTACAGATCTGAGGGAGACAGAAATACTACGGCTAATGATCTGTAAAAAAAAAAAAAAAAAAAAAAAAATCTTAAAAGCTACTTTTAAAGCTCTTCTACAAAGAAAAGCACACAACTTGAAAAATCTCCCACCTCAGGATTCCCTCAGGCTACATACAATTGCTCACTCCCCACACGGAAGCTGGGTATTTCGCAGCTGCCACAGCATAAGGCTCCGGTGCTTAAGACCTAGCACGTCATGTCCCACCACCTTCTCAGCTTTTCAGATATCATGCTCATGAATTCAGTGTTCAAAAGGAAGAATCAATTTTCTAGACACACCTATATTAACTGAGCTTCACTGTTCAAAAACTGCAGGAGATCTAAGCTGGCAGCATACAGAAAGATGCCTCCTTCCTGACACTGAAATTTTGTTTCTAAGACATTTACATAAGCCTGAAAGCGCATAATGCAGCATTCAGCAGTTACCTCAGCTCTAAGGTGGCAGCGCACAACCTCAAAATTGATGAATCTTTACAAAGGCCTGCCAAATAAATGTATTTATAGAGTTGTTCCTTGGGTGAGTAAATTGAATAAATAGAGCAATGGACTTCAGAAGAGGTTTCTCTCTCTAAATTTGAGGCCTCCCAGGGAAGAGACCAGTAAATTTCTCCTACTGCCAGAACAGATACATGGATGCCTGACCCAATTATAAAACAGCAGACAACTTTCAGATGACTTTGAAGGGACTAATTAGATTTCAAAGGCCTGCGTTTCCTCACCCATTGTACTTAGCAGCTCATAATGAATGGCGGCATACTCTAAAAGCCGCCATTTTCTGCAAGTGGCAAACAGGATTTAATCATTCCAGTCACTCAGAAGGTCAGTAGTCACAGTCATCTGCTTAGATGAGATCAAACAAGCTAAATGAAGGCCACTTGTGGGCAAGGCTGAGACAAAAATAAATAATGCTGTCCCCACTACCGATCAGGCATATTCATAGATGTAATGGCTTTTCTCCTGCACCTGCAGAATTCCTTCCTTCTAAACTCAGCCCTACAGCCAAAAGTGGATTAAAAAATAAAGCTAATTCATATGGACAATATTCTTATCTAGCCTAATAAAAGCAGACCATTTTTCAGCGTTGTCCAGTAAAGACTTCTTTTGCCACAGTGCACTGGCTAGGAACATCATCCAAGCCTACTGAAATGAAATGCAAAATATCTTCAGGGAAACAGTCCAGAGGAGCAAAACTGGTTATACTTTATGATTCAATGTGTACGCCTCTCTCCCATTAGGAGGAGATTCCATTTCCTGAAATTGGACCATCCTATTCTCCCCTGAAAATACTTAAATAGCCTCATATAAAACTGACAGCATCTCTAATTACATTGAGAAATGCATTACAAAACGTGCATGCAATGAAATTCAGTAGTATAAACTGCAGGTGCGTGCACTATGCACTCACAGTAGCAGCGATCTTTGTGGCTGAACAGCCCCTCTGGGCACTCAGAGAGGCATCTGCCTTCAAGCAGGACGTGGGAAGACAGACAAGCCGTACAGTCCTGGGAAGTGTTCCCCACACAGCCTGCACAGGAGGAGTGGCACTCTGCAGGGAAGAGAAAAAAAAGAAGACAGAGAGAGCCAAATTAGTTCTAGCTTAGCTTGGTCGTTACTGTCCTAGAGTATGGCTAGACTGCTTTCTCCCCAGGGACGACAGGAAGGTATTTCCTTTACAGGATTCTCTGCTTGCGAAAGGTAGAAAGGGCAGGAGTACGAAGGCTGGATAGCACACTTCTTGAAGATAAGGAGCAACCACAGATAGCTGCATATTTAATCTTTCTTTGCACCCACACAATTCATTACTGAAATGGAAAGCTGAGATGCACAACACCGTGTAATACCGTTCACCTCCCTGAAAGAGCTCTGGGCTTCTGCAAACTTACCAGATTCTGAAATCATCTTTCACTATTACCCTACAGTTACTCCGGGAAGGATTTTCTATCCAGCATCACTGCATGGTTATCACCAGCCATTCTGGAGCAGTAAGAGCAAATATACATAGAGGTGGGCTTGCCACCTGACTTCACAGCTAGCGAAGTGAATGCTCATTACAAGGATGATTCAGCAAGAATGAAAAGAGTGCAGTTAAAATGTTAGACTTCTTCACCTTTACTGGTACTGACACTAAAACAAGCCATCTTAAACTAAGTAATCTGATTAAATAACTATATAAACTCATTCGTTAAAAACCTAGTATTTATTAGAGCAGTGACTCGAGGCCACAAGTTCCACCGTGTGAGTCTCTGTTGAACACACAGAGAGGCTTCCTGCCCTCTAGGAAAGGCACTTAGCTGTCTGTCAGAGAGCCAGAGAGAGAAGTCAGGGATCCTCATCACAAATGCAACGTCTCCAGGACTATCTTTGGCTCAAGTGACTCAAGTCATATCAGAGACAAATTTCTTACAGTTTCATCAGGGAAAGCTCAAGCATTAGAAAAATATAAAGATATTTCTGTGGTTTGGTGAGAAATTCACCACCACATAGGTAAAACCTTCGAAACCAGCATTTTAACCTACATGTGAATGTGCTTCTGTTCTGCGCAGGTAATGTAGGCATGGTACCCATCTGTTGTGGACTTACTTTTTTGAAAAGCTGCATCTACAAACTTTGCATGAGTACTTTACAGGGGTAGCTCAAAGTTTAAAATCTTGAATCTTCGCACCCTTCTGCAATAAATCAAACTACTATTCTAATGCTGTTACTAATACAGCAGAGCTAGTAACATATGGGGCTGTGCCGGCATTCTTGCCCAATGACATAATTCAGCACTATCACCGAACTCTGCTCAGGCCTGTTTGTACAAGTCTGTTCACCCATCCGAGGCAGTGGTATATGGAATTCTTCACTCAGTTTCTATACCGTAACCTGGACTCAGCCAAGAAAACCCATTACCTGCCAAGGAACGGCCACTGCGTGGATTGGAGGCTCTACATTAATGCCTTCAGGAACCAATCTAAAGCACTGCACACCTTATGGGCTGTGTGGGTCACTGTTAAAGACGGAATCATTCCACCAAAAAAAATGCCACTTCTTCCTTTTTTAAGATCCCCTAGAGCAAAAAAATGAACTTGTACAGACTCTTTCCATCAAGTTGAGATGAAGAGATAAAATCAAAATAAATGGATTTTAAATTGTACCCACTTTTAGAAAATGTTTTTTCAACAGGAAGAAACAGCCATCAGTAGCATTGTTGCTATTGTTATTACTGTTACTGAAGTGCTGTAGAGTCACTGTCTCTATGACTGGTCTTTCCACACAGGGAAATCACTGCCGTTTCTGAAAGTATCATTTCTCCTTAGGTTTAGGGTGGACTGTGCTGGCGCAAGGTGCTCAGTCTAACCTCTCAGCCTGCTTCTGTCTGCATCATTTTCAAGATATTGCAATACATTTGTTGTACAGACATCCACACCAGCTGCCACAAGGTCTGTACAGCCAGGCAGACTGGCTTGCGGATCTACCCAGTAAACATTCTTCGCTTGAGTCCACAAGAGTTTTCTCTCAAAGCGGTGGGAAACCACATATATCCCCACGTTAGCCTCTATTCCAAATTTTAGCCTTCATGGAAACGCTTCCTACTTGCTATTTCAGGAGAAGCGATGGCATGTGTGCTGCAGGGCATGTATCAGAAGAACTTCCTCAAAAGAAAAGACTGCTGTGGGATGTCTTGACCTGCTCCAAGGGCTAATAAGGAGACAGCTCAGTCTTTTCTGAAAAGGATTTAAGGATTGATCCTGCTTCAGAATAAGTCAGTGGTAAAAATCACATTCTCAACTTCAGTGAAAAGAAAGCTAAGCTCTGCAGACTTGAACACAGTTGTTTTAGAAAAAGTACCTGAATTCTTTAGTCACAAATTATATGTATATTTTCCCTCAAAAGTACTAGTATATGCCATTCTGAAAGTTACCGAGTTTAAACATTCATGACTGTCACAAGGCAAACACAGGAGCTCAAAGCACGGAAGAATTGAACGTTGTACAAGATCACCCTCAACACCTAAAATCCAGTGCAGCCCTGTGCCGAAGGCTTTGAACAACCGTTCCCATCCTCTACTCACGTTTGCAAACTCCTGTGCTATCCATGTAGAACTGGGCTTGGCAGTGAGAGAGGCAAAGGCCATGTACAGCTCCTTCCATGGGCTGGTGAGGTTGCAGTACATCCTCTGGTGCCCTGCACTGCAGGCAACGAGAGGCCCCCGGGCCAACGCAGGTGCGGCAGGATGGGTGGCAACCTGTGCACAGGTCAAGAGAGCAGTCAGAGCCGCAGCTTTGAGGACAGCTTTCTCAGAGAGATGGACAAGGCCCAACAACTTGGGCATCAGGTCATAACATGAGAGAGAAAGGGAAGAAAACACTGGTTTGGACCCTCTTGTTCATCCCTCTTTCCAGTTTTGTATTGCTGTAGACAGTCCGATACTCAAAGAGCTAGCAAAGAGCATACACTTCACAGCAACTCACAAGCTAAGAAATCTTTTCCATTAACTGATGGGGTGCTGCATTTTCTATAATGGAACAGGGATTTTAGAAAAATATTTTGACATCTTTTCCTCCACCCCCAAATAACAGCCCTTTTCTTGAATAAAGTTGATGAACAAATAATGTGGGGAAAAAAATGCAGTACTGTGCCATAGGCAATCAATTTTCCTTTAATTTCTGGAACCGTAATGGTGAACACAATCTCACTAGGAGAAATATCAAGAAATGACAGTCTGAAGGGCTCGTAGGAAGCATAAATTAAATCTTCCAAACTTTCAGGTTTTCCATTGCTGCAAAAATGACCTCAGTCTTAGCAAATCTACTAGGTGTGTGCAGAATTTCATCCACCTCTTAACTCGTGTCAAGAAAAACTTGGAAGCAATGTACGTTTATTTCAACAACACAGAGAAAAAAAAAGTCCCCAAGATCACTAAATCCTGAGGGTGTGAAGCAGAAAGTATTTGAGAAGATTTGCTTTTTCTCAAAGTAGAAAAAAATCAGCAGGCAAACACAGGAATTACTCATTGACCAGTTCAGCATAAGATAAAGGATCAGCATCGTAGCTGGGTAGTCCGAGCACAGCCCAACAAAAGCCAATATAGATACACTGGTTTACAGCAGCTGGGGAATTACTCCAAGTACATAGCTTACCCTTGCAGACGTTGTGATCCTGGTAAAAACCCTCTCCACAGCCCTGCAGGCACTGACCCCAGCGCAGTGCCAGAGGAAAGGAACAGGAGGTGCAGTGAGTGGCCAGAGGTCCCTCACATGTGGAGCATGAATCATGACAAGCTGATAAAGAAACAGAGCACACAGAACTGAAATATCCCATTTTTTTCTCCTTGAGAGTTGTGGTGCTGACTACCACAGCCTCCTCCAGCTAACTGAAAACTCCCAGCTGGCATGATATTCAGCTATATGAACTAATGAGAGCAGAAGTGCACGAGTATTAATAACTACTAACAATAATACCTATCACTCACACAGCGTTTTGAATATATATCTCAAAGTGTCTTAATATGCTTGGCAAGGCAAAGAGGTTATTTAAAACAATCTATCACGAGTGAACCAAAGAAAACAAAAAATCAAATTCCCTGTCCCCACTCGCACTTCTGTGCTCTTAACATTCCCTCCCCCCAGGTAAACATCTGGGGAAAAGCAGACAACATGTGGAGGGTGCCTTGAGAGCCTTACAAAAGGTCATGCAAATATGCCTCTTACCTCTGCATCTTCCGTTGCTACTTGGGAAATATCCATCTGGGCACTCTGAAATGCACTTCCCATCATGTAACAACTTATCTGAAGCACAGGTCAAACACCTGGGTTGGTCTGAATAGCATGTTTCACAGAACTGGTCACAAGCTGCCAAAGATGACAGCTCATTAATAAAATGCACTCAATAAGCAAAGAACAACAGACGCATCAACCTGGCCACATAGATAAAATCAAGTAAGCCAAACCATGCCTTGTCCTTTCTTTGCCAGAAAGGCATCTTTAAACATTGCTCTCCAGCACAAGTAACCTTTCGTAGTTCCCTGGAATAAGTAGTGACATTCACGGAGGTAGATGTGTGAGTGCAGACAGGTATTCACTGACCTGTATCCCATCCAGGACTCTGAGTAAGTACAAATACCAGAAATGGGTCTACACCAGCACTCCCTCCGTGCCTGACACAACCCCCTCCAGGTAATGTTCTTCCTCTTCACCAACCATCTGTGAACAGGCAGCACCATTCTGAACAATTTCACATATGAAAACCATCCCATAAATCTTTACATACCTTTGTACAACAAGCATCAGTTATCAGACTGTTCAGGAATTAAAAGATGGGAGAAAAGTTGAAAAAAAAAAAGCAATTCTTCCCCCCCCCCCCCCGCCCTTTTCTTCAAGTCAAAGTTTTAAGTGTGAAAATGCATCTAAAATTAAGCGTAATAATGTTTCTTATCAATTCATGTGGTCTATATTCTCCCAGGCAGTCAGTTCTGAAGCTAACTGACCTGAAGTCTAAGAGTGCTCTAAAACTGGCTTCCCTAAGTCAGTAGCACTACTGTTGCCGTACATGCAGAAGAGCCAAGCATTTTACTTAACCAATTTTTGTTTCTTTCCACCAGTCAGACAGCCTCCCTTTAAAACAGCTTAGAGCTCTCTGGTTGGGTATCAAAATGCATGTTTTTGGTAGAAGACAAAAGGCCCGAATCCTGAAGGGTATGAGGAACAGCTATGCAGTTTTGAGAAATCACTGGCAATAAAAATCAAAATTATGCCCAAGCCACATCTAAGCTAAATTTCCTTTTTAGCTTAAATGACTTTCAGCTACAGATTTAAGATTTCAAGCCTGCACACTTCAAAACACAGGTGAGTAAAATTTACTGGTATAGACATCAACCAAACTAAAGGTGAACCTGGTCAAAGTGAAATTCATGCAGAATCTGCCAGAGTAGCAACAATTTTGTCAACATTCTCCAGGTTTCAAGGCCTCTCTAGCTAGCTGTGGCTCAGATAGACCTGCATGAAGACAGACAACCCCTGCATCATTCTACTGACTATGCTGGACAGTCCTTCAAACCAGCTGGAGGTGGTTGCCAGCAGAAACCCAGACTTGACCCGAATGGTTGCGGCGAATTTTAGATTCTTTATTTGTTTGAGACGTTTTTCCCCTTCATGATCTGTTTGACTTAAGACTTCTAATTCCCTCCAGCCATCTCTTCCCTTTTCTCAGCAAACCTTCCCAGCAACCAAGTCTCATCTGTTGTGCAGGTATTAGTTATTGTGATGCTGAATTATAATCAAATTTACAGAAACCTGCTGGCAAAGGCCATTTTTCTTCCCACAGACAAATGGATTTGTCAAGCCCTCAGAAACTACTCAGTTAGGCTTTCAAGCTGTTCAGTGAAGGAAAAAACCTTAAACCTTTCAGCATCTGATTAGCTTAAATGAATTAATAATCTTACAAACAAACAGCAGCTTTCCTCATCTGATATTTATGCACAAGGTGCATCTGGCTTCTTAGACATGAATAAAATCACAGCTGCTGCAGGGCTAAATGAAATATTGATTCCTTTTTTGCAGAGCATTTCTCAAGCTTCTTGCAATTGGAGAAGAAAACAGGTATTTACCGCTGCAGATTCCATCCTTTGTATAAAATCCCTGTCCACAGCTGGCCACACAGAGCCCTGCTTTTAGCACGCGTGATGCGTCTTTGCAGGACAAACAATTGTTCTCAGCAGCACCCCAGCATGAGGAACAGGACTCGTGACAAGCTGCAGGAAAGAAAGGTGCGGGATTAACAGGCAATCAACTTCCAGTCATCTCTTTAAAATGAGCAGTTTGCAGTAATTCACTTTTTTTGCAGTTTTTTTCTTAAATTCACAGGCATTCACTGCTTCAGAAAAGGAAAAGAAAACAAAAAACCACTGCTCTTCTTATGTTAGTATCTTTTATCCAAGCCATCTCAGGGGTACAATTTACAGCTTCATTTTGTACATGCAATATTACATGCTGTATACATCAGAGCAGTTTCTGTAGCTGTAATCAGACTGGGAGGAGTGTTGGTAACACTGTTAAGTCCTGTTTGTTCATCCTGGTGCTAGGGGCTGTATGAGCACAAAGGGAAATGGGAAGAGATCCCATCATATGCTACTTAAAAAAACAGACCTGCAATCAGATCCTTGCAGTGACTACCGACATTAACCCAGCTCCATGTAGAAACACAGAATTAGACTGCAGGGCTGCAATCAAGGTCCTGCAAAATTAAACCCAAGACAGCCTACTTCTGGAAACAACTCCTTCTGCCCTTCCAGGACTCTGCACTGGCGCAGAAGGAACTGACTTCTGGCTGTTGGCCGATCTGGTCAGGCACGGCAGAAATCCTCACGTGCTCAGACTGAGTAATTCATGGGGAAAGGTGGGCAGTGGGTCCCAGGTCCAGTACAGCGGGCACTGCATAACTTTTCCTTGACACTGCCAGCAGAAGAGAAGGGGCATTCCCTCACTGAGTTGAGATAACCAGCTACTTTTCTCTCTGGGTGAGCCATGTATCATGGTTGGGACACAGTAATGTTTCAGATATTCCTGAAGTATATCACGTTCCTGCAATGTAAGTAGTATAAATGCCCTCTCCGTGACATCTGGGTACAGGAACACATAGGCAGAACAGAGTGATCCTCGTGCATGATGACATTTTACAATTAAACTAATAACTGTATGAAGACCAATTCTGCCTCCCAAAACAGTTGTTGAACAAACCACCTTATTTGAAACTGTACAAGTTCAGCTGTGGGGGAGATTCAGCCCACTGTGGTTACTGTTTATGAAATGCGTGACGCAGACTCATGTTAAATCCTGTGCTACCAGTGCTTGCAGGAACTGAGCAAATTACAGTTCTTTTAGCTATTAGATTTTTTCTCAATTACACCCAAATATGTTCCAAAGATATTCTTAAATTTATTATTTCACAATAAGGCAGGTACATGCTTGTGCTCCCAGAGCACGGCAGGTGGGAGAAAACAGAACCTTTTGACATTTGCCCTGTATCCGCAAACACGTCTGAAGTTGCACCCACCCAAGAAAAACTCATCTGCAAGTAGTCTCAGTGGAATGCAGGAACCAGCAGACACAGCTCATCCACATAACTAAGAGCACATTTACATACAGAACAGTGACAAAAGCAAACACCTTCCTGCCAAAATAAACCCGCTAAGTGAGACACAATTCACCCTCTCCCCTATAACAGGCGGGAGTGTTTGCAATCCAGGTAGCTGTAAGTAAGTTTACAGCAAACTGGTGATCACCACTACTCCCATCTCACTCCTGTTTTGCATGGTTTCTATGCTGCTTCTGTCTGCTCGAGGCCATAGTTGCTCTTGGGTTTGTTAATTAATGAGATGGAGCACCTATGTTTGTGCTTATATATGAGTCACACTGCATAGCATAAGATAAAACACCCCATCTTAGTGGATCTCACTGCCCCCTAAGGCAAGGAAGTGTTATCATCTCTGTCCCATATAAAGGGAACTGAAACACAGAGGTGTGACATGACGTGCATGGGGTTAGAACAGGGAGTATTTAGGGGGCCAAGACACGGGACATTTGAGTTCATGCCCAGCATGTGGTCCTTTGACAATCTGGATGTTCCTTCTCCACATTTTCACCTTTGCTTATTTTCCCCTTTCTCGTCTTCTTCTGTTGCCTTGTAACTAGCTGTTTGCTTTCCCCCTTCTCACCCTCCTGCATCTTCCTCCCCCCCCCCAATTCCTGATCTGTCCAGAATGCTATGGCTCTTCTAGTTCCTGAACGCTCTTATGTGAGGAGTGTCTCATAAGGACGCTAGGTATCCTGTACACAAAAGGATCTTCCCCCCGACTCATAAAGCAACTGCCGTCACCACTATCAAGCGCATCTAATTGGGGCTGATTCACAACACGATGAATACCAAACATCCCATCCCAAGGTAAAGATTGTGCACACTTTTCTGCTCCAGTCGATAATTTCCCTTGCTGATAAAAAGCTGCATCTTGTTCCAGCTTGGATGATTCTCAGGGCACGTCTACACTCGAAAGTTAACTGCAGTGGATGAGTTCATGCTGTAAATCCTTAAGTACTGAAATGTCCTCACTTCACCTTCCAGCCATGAGTGTTTTGCTCCTCTCTGCTCACTCTAACTTTCATTTTAAAAGAGTGGGTACCAGGACGTGGATCCTCTAATTAAAGACTTCCCACTGCACAGCTTGACCCCCTTGCTGTTAACCTGCCTCAATATGTTGACACATCTGAATGTACCCAGTTATTTGCAAAGTTCTCAAGTCCTCTCTGGAGGTGCTGCTCC
The DNA here is from genome assembly GCF_000737465.1 of Haliaeetus leucocephalus. Taxonomy (NCBI): domain Eukaryota; kingdom Metazoa; phylum Chordata; class Aves; order Accipitriformes; family Accipitridae; genus Haliaeetus; species Haliaeetus leucocephalus. The sequence goes on along the minus strand of NW_010972920.1, from coordinate 3,000,531 downwards.
TTTCCTTTCTCTCCTGGCAGCCTGGCCTCCACACTCTGTTTCTAGACAGGCAGCCTTGCATACAGCTGTATTAAAAATGCACTTTTGATGAAAGCCAGGTCAGTTGGGCAAATGTGCTTTGGCTCCCACCGTGCACCATTTGCTGCCTGCACTAGACCAAGCGCTCCTGAGCGCATCCTCACCTCAATCTCTTCTCTCAAGCAGCTGCCTCAAGCTGTGCCTCTGTGTAGGTCAAAATAATGTCTTCACCTCCCGCCAGTTCCACACATTTTGCTGGATGTAAGTCTACCATAAACAATACCCACGCTGGAAAGGTCTTTGGCATGGCTGGACCCACATCCCAGGCTCTTCTCTGGAGACGGTGCCCAGCAGTATTGCCTCTCTGCCACAGTCTGCGCACGGCCGTTCTGCTGGGCTTTTGTCGTCACCACCACCACTGTCCTCGCCCACGGCTACCTGCAGCGCAAACAACCCTCCCTCTCAGCTTGCCTTCCTTTCTGGCTCTGGCTCTCTTAAGCCTTTCTATGGACACATGGCTGTAGGGCTAATAAAGCAGCAGACAGGCCAGCCCAGCCCGTTCCTCCTTTCTCTGCTGCCAAAAAGAAACTCACCACAAATGTTACTCTAAACACAGCCATGAAGAAAGGGAGTGAGACAAGAAGGAAAGGTATCTTAGACAAGGTGGGCTAAGAACACTCCCAGTGCCATACTTCTGGTGGTGAAACCTGTGACATCTAGGCTCAAGCCAGGTAATGATACAAACCAGCAGTCTGCAGGTTGGAGGAGTTTAAGATCTTACTTCACCTCCTCTCTCCAGTTCCCAGTTGGCTCTCACTGGCCCTTGGCAAAGATCCTGCAAATCCACTCCTGGCTATCACAGCAGCTTTCAAGTCTTCTAGCGAGACAGCTGTTGTGTTAAAACTGCTTGTCTTCCTAGATGGGACATGACTTCTTGCTACCTCAGCTATGGGTAGTGAGGGAAGATGAAGTACAACCTACCAGAGGTCATCAGACCTTCTGAGAAGCTGCAGTGAATTTGGCAAACTGATATGAAACAGATCCTCTGGACTCCGAGCTACTAGACAGAGACCAGGTCCAAATGGCTTCTTTGAGACCAAAAGGGACAGAAAGGGAGGAGATCTAACTAGCAGAGTTCGGAAGAAAGGAAGGAAAGGAGAAGGAACGCAACCCGATTTTTAGCAAGACAGCCACATTTAGCATTTGGAAGTACTGCAAATGACACACAGTACAGGATCGGTAACAATTTCCTCAGGCAAGCCAACAAAAAAAAAGGCTTGCAGCAAGAGGCTCAGCTCTGATGTGCTGCTGCAATCACTAGCTCTGCTATGCAAGCCCTCCCCGGGAACAGGCTCCACGGACTCCTCTGACACAGCCATTTCTGTATGCGAGGTGGCAAGCACCTCCAGGAGTTATCAGCTGCCAGTCTCCAGATGACAAACACGCACAGCCTAATTCATGCTCCTACAGATACAATCCTTCACTTCTCGTGCTTGCGGTGACAGGCACCAGGCAATTTATTTTCACATGTCTTGAGGACTTTTTTGTCACTAGTCCAGCAGCTACTAAATCCCAGCCAACATCTCCACTCTGTTTGCCATCAGATGGTACAACCGCAGCTGCAGTTGTAAGCAGTGGACCCCCAACAGGTAGGACCTGGGTTCGTACGGATGAGACGGCAGCCCCAACCCATTCCTGCCCTGTGTTTATACACACTCACGCACACCCTGCCCGCAGAAGCTTTGGCTCTTCCAGCACTGGGTCAGTGCCAGACTCAACAGCTGCTCCTTGCACAAACAGCCAGTCACCAACTCCACTAAAAAAGCAGAGGAAAAAGTGGAAGCATTCAATGAGCCACTGTCAGCTGAAACATCTTTGCCTACAGCAACTAAGTGTCTGTGTGAAAATAAATCAACAGAATGACTGCATTGCCAGGAAACTGTTTTCACCCTTCCTGGCTATTTTCAGTTCAGATTTGTAGGGACTGTTTTGCATTGCCTCCTCCCTTCTGTGTGGATACTGGACTTATATGCAAGACCCTGCAGCTTAACCAGACACTGCTGCTGAAGGAAAGATGTTCAAAAGATTATAGTCAACCTTCCAGTTGCAATAGGGTGTGCAATTACTCTGCCTCAGCTGACGTGATGGTATTCATCAAGATGCAGTAACATGTCTTTCCAGAAAATCAAAATTAAACAGACAAAACTTCCAGGGTCCTGCTTCTTGGTTAAAGCAAGAGCACTCCAGTGGCTCCTGAGCCAAGGGGTCTTTTTCTCTGCTCTGTTACTCAAGAGTTGCAGGGGTGTAATGTAGAAGTCACACAGAAGTGACACAGGCCCAGGCTTTTAGAAAATGAGAGCTCCTGCAAAGTGATGCTTCTGTTCTTTCATGATTGACCAGAAGTCAGATAATCAATTAAAGAACCACCCACCAAACTTTCTCTGATCTGCATCAGAGCAGCTATAACATTGCCAGGTTTGACGACAACAGGAGGGCTAACGCAAATGGCATCCCAGCAAGAACACAGTAAGAAGTCACTGCTTGGCTTTGAGAAAGCACAGATGGGGTCCGACTGCTCTGCGCCACGTCATAGCATTAACCACCTCTAACTTGCCCTCCTCACCATGAGCTGGGCAAGTTCAGCTTAGTCATGTTCTGTCGTTTATCCTCAAGGTGAGCCTCCGCACCCAGATACGGCAGAGAAAAACAACAGGTTGTGAATAAAAATTCAAGCGCTTTGCTACAGATGGAGCTGGGTCTGCTAGTGTCAAGTTACACATTTTGACGTTCGCATTTTGGGAGATCAAAGCAGAAACACTTGAGTTCTGCCTAGGCTTTTGAATAATCTTGAAAACATAAACAATTAAGTTAGAAAAATGCAGTGAGAGCACTGAACACTGCAAGTCCTTTGAGTCCTTCTGTTCTACCAGGCAGACATCTCTTATTTTCGCTTCCCTTTGCTTTGCCTTTGGTGGGGGGGTTCTTAACTGTTTCCACAGCCTATTTCTGACAAGGAAGACTTCATCTACCACTCTGCTCTAAGCCTGATACAAACTGGTCCATGATCTTCAAATACACTGCCACGTAACTGAACCTATTACCTTTTATTCTCAACTTTACATTCTCTTAATGGTTTTCTTACTTTACAGAAGCAGGTGGAGGGGCAGGGGCAAGAAACAATGCTTATGTAAGATTAAAATAGGGCAGGGATTAAACAACTGTATTCCAAAATTCAAAATAGATTCAATTAGACCAGATATTATAAAACATGAACAAAAGGAAAGACTAATTCATTGTGTTTTGTTACAAACAGTGTTTCCACAATAGGATGGAGTAAGAAACCTGGTTTTATAGGTCTTTTTCATCTCCAGAGCGAATTCCTCAAGAGGGAGTTTACTGGAACTATAGCGATTAACGCAGCCTAGTTCGTTCTTTTTGTGATTTTGGAACATGCTTATTGTAGATGTTAAAACCATTATGAGAAAAATATTTCTGAACAGTCTAAGGCTTGTCTGGACAATCAGATTAGAGATTTGTAAAAATAAAGAGGATACAAAGAAAGAGTGAATCGCAATGAATTATGGACCATATCTGAAATTTAAGACATTCTCCACTGGTGTGACTTTATGCAGAAAATGCAGCCAGGCAGAACTAAAGCAAATTGGTTTAATTCCCTTGAGGAAACAGGAACAAATTTTCCCAGCAACTTTCAGCTACAAGCATGTGTGACTGCAAATTTGGATGGAATGTACAATCAGTAATATAAAAACCAGTAATAAAAAGAAACATTAGCTTTTCCCTACCGCTTCAGCAGTACATGGGCACTGCCAATTAAAACACTAGGAGCAGGTGGAAAGGAAATGGCAAAATAAAACCAAATGAAGTAGAAGATTATTTGATACTTAAGTCTATAAATTCTTTTGGACCAGATCTCTCTTTTCTATTTATACACGCACAATGGGGCCCTAGTCTATGGTCACTGCTGGAGGACAGAGGTTTTTCAGACTTTGAAAACCTGAAACAAATGGTCAGCTCTTCAAGGCAAACCACTTCAGAAAAGGAAGCTGGACTTGGAATCTCAAGTGCTTTCCCCTGAAACCTGCCAAAAGCCCTAAGCCTGTATTTAAGGAGGAGGGCTAGTTCCAAAGAAATTAAAGTGATGGCTCAAGAAGTTAAGCATGTGCTCCACCCCTTTGATGAATTAGAGCTGCAGAAATAATTAGAAGCCTTCTAAAAAGGCCAACATCAAGAGGAGAAAAGTGTTAACTTTAGAGAAAACAATTAAACTGTCACGATGAAAAAGCAGCTGCCTTACAGTTTGGGAAAAGTAAAAATATTTCAAAGGAGCAGGGGAAGCTCATAAAAGCACTATCATACTTCCACTGAAGAGAAAACTGAAACTTCACGATCTTATTCTCAGTCTTTCCAATCACTAACATACAGGATTTAGACACATCTCGGTGTATTATAGAATTACTAACTAACTTTGTAAATATGCTTCCTGAGAACAGTTAGTCCAATCAACTTTCAGGAAGAGCGCACCATATGAAACAAATGAATGGCAAAACAAAGCAAAAGAAGTTTTCCAAATAGTATTTTCTGTGCACTTTTCTGACTTCTATCAATCCCCCATCCCTCCAAGCAATTTTCTACGCACTTCAAAGTACCAGCTCCTGAAAGGTCTGGCATTAGCCGCTGCAGTTAGTCTGCACTGAACTCAAAGAAAACCCCCAGGGATCAGATGGCCAGGCATGGCTCAAGGTGTTATATCCTTAGTAAAATTGGTGCATACATCCTGCTCTATACCCTTAACACCACAAAAACCACAGTCACATTTCCAAAAGAAAATTCTGAATTGAAAGAGGACAGTAGTGAAAAAACGCAGTGTTCAAAACCAGAGTTTTATCACAACAGAACTGATCCGCTGAGGAATTTTAATGAATATTTCCCCAAGCAGTAATCAATTTTACACTGTATGACTTAGTTCCTCTGTCCACTCCTTCCTTTACTCTAGGGTGAACATTAACACCTATGTCAACAGCAGATCCCTCAACAGAGAGTATATCTAATAGCTCAGGTACAGCTTTTGGCTGCTGTTTTGCTATCACAAAGTATTGCAGTCTTTTTTGCTTTGAGTTACCTGCGCAGAGGAGCTGATCCTGAAAGTATCCCTTCCCACACGAAGTCACGCACTGCCCGTTCTGCATTAGCAGGGATGTCTGGCATGAGGAGCACTCAAATCCATTGGTACAGGCTGAGCATGTTTCATTGCAGGCTTCCAAGAGAAAGAATAGAGAAGAAAGATGTATTAATCCCGAATGTCTTGGATGCAGCAAGACTCCCCTGCTCTGACAAAAAGAGATAATTTTGCCTCATTTTGGCAAAAGAGTTTGAGAATTTGCATTTTTCAGGGGCTTGCACCTGAAACCTCCTGAAGTCTTAAACCCATGGTTACTACTCAGTATGTGCCTGAATGCTTTTCCAGGCAAAGCCTGGCAATCTCTTTTTAATAAGCTTGTGGGATCCTACAAACAAAAGCACAGCAAGCCACAGAGAAGACAGTCATCTGACAGGGTATAACCCTTTGCAGAAATTACCTAGGCAAGTTCCTCCATCCTGGTAGAAGCCTGAGGCACATGTCTCCACACAGTGCCCATTCTGCAGCTGCTTCCTTGTGTCTCGGCAGGCGTTACAGTGATCAAAGGACTGAGAGCAGGTCAAACAGTCTGGGTGGCACTCAGCTGGCACAAAGAAATGACACAGAGGTAAAAACCATCAGCAGTGTTTTCAATCAGGAAGGCACAAAACAAGGCACGCTCCAAAATCAAAGTGAAATTCTTTACTTATTTCTGTTGGTGGTTCAAGGTGTATTAGTTTTGGAGTGGCTATTTTTTCCACGAATGCATGAAAGGGGCTAAAAATTATACTGCTGTGTTCTAGTACGTGAGAAGTTATTACACAGATTCAGATTTTCTAGACTATTGATACAAAGGATATTCATTGTCCACATGGTTTCTCAGCAGTAAAAATCGTAAGGCATCAGGAATGAATGGTCCGAAACAACCCGAATTTGAGTTTCCTTCAGTCAAACCCTGCGAAAAGACAAGACTGTGTCCATGCCAGGTCAGAGTACAGGTGGCAGACCACTCCCCCTCCAGTCAAAAGTTTTGTGTCACAGCACTGTAGCAAGCATTTCCTGACCACAGGTATTTTCTCAAATGGCATGCCTGCTCTCTCTGCAGAGGCCAAGACAAGGACTACTTTCGCTTTACTACTGAGCTACTTTCGCTTGCTGGAAGAAAACCTGTCTGTTCCTTTCTGACAAGTCAGCAGAAAGGATCCCAATGCTGAAAACTCTCCTTCATTTACACTAAATAACCTGCAAGTTTCCAGGGAGATGTACCCAATGAAAAAATCAGGAACCAAGAGCTACAGAAGACGTACAGGTGAAGATAACTATGAATACATAGTGACAAACACAAGGAATGAATAGGAGGCTCTGTCTCTATCCATTTCTTTCCAATAACTTTCCAAAGGTATATGCAGCCCCATCCTTCCAGTCTGACAATGAACTGACTACTTGGAGAGGTACAGAATGGAGAATTTTTCTCCAGGTACAAAAAAATTCCCTCTGCTCCAACCCAAATGTTCTCAGTGAGAGGGCATATTTGCTGGCTTTAACATAAATACAGCTATGCTTAGGGCTATATGCTTTGTACTGGCTGAGAATGAATGGGTTCTCTCTGCCTGCTTCTCCCAGCACATCTGTGAGAAGCAGCAATAAATTTTTACTGGCTTTAACGAAGCAGATGCGTTAGGGACTGATGCTCTGGGCTCACAGATTGAAATGCTGCAGGCAGGATTTTGCATTTGTTTCTCATCACTTCCAATGCAAAACAGAAAAAGACAGAGGGAAAACAGCAGGCTTCGGTAAAGTAGATTTCCATTTACGTTTTAGGACACCAAAATGCAAGTTTATCTCTGTATGTCCAATACCATGACTTCAAAGCTTGTGTTTTCCAAAATGCTACCATTACAGAAGCTAAACAAAGAGGCCAGATTTTCAAGGGTGACCAGTACACAGTGGTACTTCTTGATAAGAGGGAGAACACAGAGCTGCTGAGAGCACTTTATAATCTGTCCTCTCCTTAGGAGCCTGTGCAGATGCTGTTCCCTTTCAAAAATCCAGGACAATTTTATCTGAACTGTCCAAAACCCATTTTCCTCACTTTCAATTTGTAGTGCTTTGCATTTTTACTAGCATGCAGTAAATAACAAGCTTTAAAACATTAATATGGCAAATATGCCAAGGCACTCCTCCAAATGACAGCATAATTAAACTGTGAAGCTATTTGCTTTTTACTGAGATAAAACATTAACTGGAGCACTCAGATAAAACCAAAGTTATATGAATGCAACAAGAAGAGCTACCAACACGAAAAGTTAGCAAACCACAGCTAAAGCCTACCAACTATGAAATGTAAATCAAGGAGAATGACAATATCCCGGAGAAAAATGAATTTATATGCAAAATTAACATCTAAGCTAAGGCTATCCTAATCTTTCCAAACAATTATTAACTGGCAGCCATTCAGCCCCAGGTGAGCTTGTGACATAACAGTGTAAGCAGGTTCTTTCTTCTTTTCACTCCCAAGAAATAATCAGGAGCCCATAAACTCCCAAACCCATGTTAGGATTCAGAAAGGAGCAGTCCCCTGCCTTATAAAACTCATGTTGAAGAAAAAAGAAAAAGACAAAACATTTTGAAAACGCCAACACCAAGGAGAAACTCTTTTGCCAAAACAAAGCTATCATTTAAACCAGGGGAGGTCAGTGGGAGCCTTTGGATGGAGCCCTAAACGTCTCTAAGAACCCTAATGAAATCATATGAAAACCAGTTAATTAGCAACAGAAAACTGAAGACAAGTTACAATTCAATGCAGGTATCGGACCGGTACTGAGGAAGCAAGGGTCACAAGGATGCCGGAACAACCTCCGTGGAAGAGGTGTATGCAACACACATGCTCCCACCCAACACGAGTGACGGTAAGAAACAATTGACCCTGGGTCTGTACCTGGCTCGCAGTGCGGGCAGCAGTCACCCTTTGCCTCAACAGCCAGGCTGCCCAGCGGGCAGGGCGGGCAGGAGCGCTGGAAGCAGGTCACCTCCGCGTCCCGGCATTCGCATTCTGTGCACGGCCCTTCTTCCCATTTCTCTCCGTTCTGCACAAGAAACACCGAGCAGCCAGCATCAGTAGCGAAGGAGAGCCTTTGCACAAAGTGGTTTTGCCATGCATGGAAATGTCTGGGTAAATTGCAAGGCCACATCCATGCTAGTAGTAAATTAAACATTTCTGGGACTGTTTCAGCATGAGACCTGCCAACATGGGACTGCGTGCCTCTGTACCATTAACCCTCTTGCCCTCTTTGCCTTTCCAGAATAAGGCAGCCTGCAAAGTGCTTACTGAGAAGAGTCCTTGGCCTGTGAACACCTGAACACATTCCCCCTCAGCACTCCCTCCAAAGCAGGGTGTTTTTCAGTTAGCAGTAAGTTCTTTCTACTTCTTCACCTCCCTTGGTTTTCTCTGACTCAAAGCATTTTCTTCTGTCTCCAAACTTTGCTGCCTCACTTGTCCACTTCTTTTGCACAGCCTGGTAACAAGTGCTTGAATCTGCTCTGTATCTGAATAGATAGATACCTGTAACCTGTCCTCTGTCTGAATCTACGTCTTTGCATAATGACCTTTTTGTCACACTTTAAATCTCTTTCTAACCTTCACAGCTTTTTATTTCCTCTCCTCCTCTCTTCTATTGCCTTGTTTTCCATCACGGAGGACTGGCTGAAACACCAGAAATGAAGAGGGTTCCCCTCCCGCGACCTGCATCCCTGGGTCTGCTCAGAAGGTCACTGAAGCTGCCCTCAGTGGCTGAGGCTCTGCGGGCACCACATGAGAAACTCAAAAGGCAGAAAAGAGACAGCAAGCATTTTAAATGCCCGTGAAGCTTTTGTGTCAGTTCCTCGCTTAAAAGGGATAAAGCACAAACTGGAATAAACCTGACACCTTAATATGTTTTACCTCACTTGGGTCAGAGAAAGAGATTTGAGGAAAGAAAGGGAAGTATTAGCATTAAAAAAATCCCCAAACAGTATTAAACTTTCCATTTCTCACATCTGCTGGCCAACAGCAACAATTAGCTCCAGTCCTCATCTGTCAGAGCAATGAAGAGTCCATTACTGATATATTTAAACCAAGATACATAGTTTCCTTTCTATTTAACTTCAGAAGGAAAGTGCCTTGAAAATATTCATAAAATAACAGACTCCTGTTGCAGCAAAAATTATAATCAGTGGGATACATAGGCAGAAAGCTATACATTGCCCCAGCTCTGTAGCCTCTACTTTATAGGATTAAAGTCAGGCATCTTTAACTCCATGAGATGTGCAGGAAACCTATGAGTACGTATATTAAATATTAACGAGAAACGATTGATTATACTGCACAAAGGAAAGCAAGGCAAACTTAAACTCTGCAGCAGATGCACACATTATAAACAAGTGTGTTCTGTAAATTGTAAAGGCAATCTGCAGACAATATTAATGGATTATTTTTTTCTGCTACACTTGCAAATAATATCCTTCTCCGAACTGGAGAGGGAGAGCCAATTCCTTCAAACCTTTACGAGCAGAACTCACTATTACGTGCTCCGAAGTACCAGGATACTCACAGCTTTGGTATGTTCTTTGTAAACACAGTAACGATTACTTGAAATACATTCAGGACAGCACTTCCCATCTAAGTGAATTAATTCTTCACCCTGTGAAGAGAAAGGTTGCAGCTATTCAAACGGAATCAACACCACCAAAAATACTGTGGAATGCAGAGGCAGAACAGCTCTTGCCCTGGAATGCAATCTTCAATATCTAATTTCACCTTATCTTCTCTCTATCCTACTTCATCTCTGTAAGGTACGGTTTGAAAAATGTGCTCAGTGAATACTGCAGTTGCCGAACAAACCTCAGAAAAGGCCTGGGAATTCAGCAATAAGGCCATTACTTCATCCCTAAATCCCGCAGAGGAAGACCCCCCAGTATAACCCATTGCAAGTACAGAGAACAGGAATGCCGTATTTTTATTGTGGATCATTAGGATCTTACTGCACCACTGTCAAAATTTCAGTGCATAGAAGCTTACCTTCATTTTGAATGTTCTACTTTTCTTCCCCAAGAGAATTTCAAAGCACATGCTCTATTTATCCCAGATGGAAAAAGCCTGTTCTTTGTTACAATGTACAACTCCACAGAATCCACTTAAATAACTTCAGTTTGAAGATAAGAATTTAGCAGCAGGAGAATGGAATAAAGTGCCCTAATTCGTCACAACTTTTTGTGCCCGAGTAGAAGCTGAATATTTAGAAAAGAGGGAGACTCTGCCTGCGGGAACCAGGACACAGGTCGAAAGACACGGCTTTGATTTCCTGACCCGAGTAGCTTTTCCGGACCAGATTCTCACGCACTGTAAACACAGGCAAGGTAATTCATCCTAGTCAGAGAACAGACATATGTATACAAACCCACTACAATTAAAAAGTTACAAATGAATGGCTAAATTAGATTTGGTGCCGATCTGCACTAAGCACTTGTTTAATCTATGCCCATTAAATGTCAGTGTTAATACCCATCCCAAATCTCAGTGGGAAATAATCCTCCTCACTTTGCAACCAGGCTGATTATTCACCTGCGACAAACAGAGAAGTCATGATTGTTCGTTAAATGTTTGCAAGGGGCTCACATACCCAATGAAATCACACAGCTTACACCCGGGTTCCATTTCAGCATGTTGCTGCTTTCTTCTGATGGCTCACAAAATTCAGCTGAGCGTCAAGTTTACCAAATAGCTTTGCTGATTTACACCAACCGGACATCTGTTCCAGCAGTCACTCCAGGATATTTTTCACTGTGTCACATTGGCACGCTCACTAATCGGTGTACGTGAATTACTTTCTAGGCATAGATAGGGCAATAACAGCACCAGTCGCTGTTAGTTTCACCAAGGTAGAACAACTAAGGCAGGCCCCGCGCTGGAACTCTCATGCATTTCTAACAATGGGTAAGAAAGGAGAAACCGTATGGTTCTTAGTCATCGAGGACCACACACAGTCTAAATCTCTCTCTGCTGGTTCTATACATTTTTGCTCTTAAATCATTACTTCAAAATGCCATAGGCGGTGGTTGGATCTCATGTCACCACTATGTACTGTAAACTCTCCTGTCCCTATCCCTGCCCACATCCCCACCCACATACATAAACACACACTATAGGAAAACTGAGAACAACTAGCCATGGAACATGGCTCGCCTAGCCAAAAAAATGCAACCATGCTGCTCTGCCAAGACTCAGAAAAGGGAGAGGCTGCGTGAGATAACTTGTGGCTTTGCTGAAGAGAGATTCATCATATTTCAGGTTGAGAACACTGAAAGGCAGTGATGGGCTAAGAAGCAGAAGAGAGAACAAAAAGTTTTATGCAATCTCTCTCAAACATGTACACACCTACATGCACATGCACCGTCTGTAACTCTCAAGCCCCTAGCTCCTTCTAAATACCAGAAAGACTTCTGCAGCTTGCGGGCAGTATGGTAGTCATGCAGCACCCTGCAAGCTCTATCTCACTGATCCTGTAGTTTCTAGGGCTGGCAGGGCTGCTAGCAGAAATGCTCCATCACCAGTCTACTCAGGTAGGCTGCAGCATCCCCTGCCATCACCCATGAACCATCCACCTCTGAACATCATCATGAGCGTGCTTACTTAGCTGGGGTGCTGTCAAGCGCTCCAGCAGGATTATTTGATGCTCTGACAGTTGGAGTGGTTTTGGTTGAGCGCATCCACTTCAACAGCCATAGCTAACCCAGCCTGCCACATAACTTGTATTCCTAGCTCATCGGTAACCTGCTGAAAATGGCTTTTTGAAGATTAGGTCAGAATCACCACAGACACTTTCATTTGGCAGTTGCTGGACAGGTTTGTTTGAAAGGGCTTATAAGCTAAACCTCACGTAATGCTGCTATACTATGTCGAGCTGTCCAGGATTTGCAGTTCATATCTGTGGCCTCATTACTTTTTAAATAGGATGATGTGACCAGAAAATTAATAGTGCCTTAATGAGGAGATGAATCCAAACACTCCTAGCTTCACATCAGCTCTGATTTATTGATGCAGGTGCCTAAAAAACAGACCTGCAACTCAAAAAGGAAAATGAAAATATTTCATTTGGTCTTTGAGTAAATATTTTAGTGTAATTAATTAATGCACACCTTGTATTATTGAGGTAAACTATGACTGAACATGACTTGAGGAAGCTAGTTTATCTTAAGGGAAGCCATGAAGAATAATAAATCCTTGGGCAAATATCTTCTATCAAGTGGGACCGTAACTCTTGTCTACAACAAAGGACAGTGTCTTCCTCCTTCTGTCCTCCCAGCAACCACGTTTCGTTCAATTCAAAATTGCAGTGGTTCATGCTCTGACAAATAGTATCACTTTTTTAGAAGCTCTGGCTTTTAGATGGGTGGTTACCTTTGAGAGCTTGAGTTCGAAAAATTGCTGCCAAGTAAGAATGCTGCACACTTTTGAACCCCCGAGTTTTGAATCCTACATGTTAACATCTCCAGCTACTGTTCTGTAAAATATCCCTGCCTTTTCTGAATAATGGATTCTTTGTCAGTACCCAAGATATGAGCATGAATATTAAATAATTCTCCCTACTGAGCCATGACAGCATGCCATCATCATTAGTGTAAATGATCCAATTTACAGCCATAAGCACGCAGGAAGCTGACTGAAACAGATGCAAGTGCACAAGATTTTATGACAACCACGACTTTCCACCCAGCAAAATCTCCCCATGCAGTTTAAGGTCAGATGATCACCAGCAGTACTACACCAGTGACAAAGAGTTTGGGTCCCACACTCAATGCATTTTTGCTATTTAAAAGGCACAATCTCAGATGAACAAGCATACACTCTTACTCCTAGATATAGCCTCTCTGCATGATCATAATTTGGGACCCCACGTGTGGATTCTCACTTTTTTGAACACTCATTAAAACGATCTAATCCAGTGAATCCATTACGTCCAGATTTTGGCTGGACTTCAGACACAGCACAAGGATGCTGCTACTCGGGATTTAGCACACAGGCAGAGTTGCCAGAAAAGCACTGCCACTGAGAGAGGAAACTCAGAAGGTTACAACTGCTTTCCTTCTCTTCACTGACACTGTGGAGTAGTTGGTATAAAGCAGGTATTAGCCCTCCAATTAAAACAGACGCAGTGACAAACAACACAGAACTCTTATCCCACTGCAAAAAGGCAATTCAAAACATATTTGCGTGTGTGTGTGTGTGTGTTAATGTGTGAAGCATTCAGCCCTATGTAATGCATTTTGCACCTACACTATAGAGCAGATATAACCTGCGGGAGGGGGACGGTTAGTTTTGGAGTAAACAGCACCGGGAATAAAATATCTTACCAACTTCACTTTTGTGCCAAGAATGACATGGAAAAGACGGGAGAAAAGTGGAACACTGGCTTCCATATCCAACTACCTTACTGAAGCCCACTGTAGCATACAGAATGAAGATAAATGGAACATTTCTTAAGCTCTTAACTCCTTCTGACCTATACGTCTCTCCCCACGTTCAGCTCCTGGTAAAGCCGGTGATCACTGAAACCTCTGGGTGTCTGACCCTCCATTATAGCAGGCAAGCAACAGCGTGGGAGGGAATCCAAATTAAATTAGTCACTGATTCACACTGGCTTGCTTCACAATGCAAGCCCACTGAGCAGTCAAACTTGCATGGAAAATCCAAAGTTTACTCTCCTTTCCTGTGAAGTGGTTTCAAGGTAATTGCACAAAACAAGCCCCGAGAGAAAGGCAGGTCCTCTGAGCATCTCAAGATGTCAGTCGAGAAAAAAGAAAAAGGGAGGGGAAAAAAAAATCACAAGACTTGACAGATACATCTTGAAAGAAGAAAACCTTTCTTACCTTGGCACACTCCACTTTGGCACATTCTGCTTCCTGGCAAATGACTTGCCCTTCATCGCACACGCAGAAGTCACAGCGAGTACTATTCCACATCTCACTGTGGTACCTGATAGTGCCATCATACAAGCAGTTTCCCTTGGAAGACACACACTCCTCACAGCATTTCCCAGGACGCTGCACTTTGTTCTCCTCCTACAAAACATCAGCAACCATTGAGCAGGACTGTCTGAACCCGTTGGCATGGGCACAGTGATAGGTGGAGCCAGGGTATCAGAGGTGAATGATTTTTAACTACCTTCTCACAGGTAATAAAGTCACAGGTCTCTCTCAGACATCTCACTTCTCCTCTGTGACATGCACATGCAGTGCAGGTATTTTTTTTCCACTGTTCGCCATGCTGTTCAAAAAGAACATGCATACAGTTGTTAAACACTCTTCATAAATAACAAAATTCTTTCCAGATATCTGTGCTGCTTATGGAATATGATGGCTCCTTCTGCATGTCTGTATCCGATAATAAACTCTTCTTTACAAATACTTCTCTCTTCATAATCAGCAAAGAGGAAGAAGTGCTATGAGGTCTAGATGACACCGTGATGTGTATTTCTCATTAATTGCAAGCTAGTGACATTGGTGAGGCGTTAACTACTATCATTAACAAAAAATAATCATTAAGAGAAAATCCCACATACATACATTCATTAAATAATGCATTAAATTAATTCCAGATGATACAATGAAAGCTATAAACACTTTGACCTTCACCAGTGTTTTCTGCCTTCCTCAAAAAAGTGTGACAAGAAAGTGCCTAATCTGCTTCACCCTGCAAACTTCCTTTCTGCTTGCCAGCAAATTCTTGTGTAGTCCTAATTTCTTTCAACTCTTCTGGCTTTCCAGGAAATAAAAAAGCAAAGGTTGTACTAGGCTATCCATGTTGGCAGAAGTCAGATGTCGGGGAGAAGGGAAAGAGAGATGTGCCAGAACTTGTGAACAACTGCCTTTTGGTGTGGCTCGTCAAACGTTACCTGGTACACTCTTCCCGACACTGAGCAGGGCTTTGGAACACATTCTGGGCAGCATTTTCCAGGAGACATAACCATAACTTCATCCTAAACAGAAAGCAGGAGAGACAAGTAAAATAAGAGCATGAACAGTTAACACGGAGCTCAGCACCACCGCCTGGAATTCTAGGCATGTAGTATCTGTGTGATAACCCACAGTTACTCAAGGCTCCATTTTGGCTCCAATATCTGGGGGCAGTCTTAACGGCACGAGATCATTGTAGAAAGCTAGAAAGAAAGATATTTCCTTCACCTCATTTTCTGGGCTTCTTGGGATGGCAGTTGAGGTCCAAATGCATAGGTAAGTATATAGATGCAGATAAAGACAGACAGACAGACAGACAGACACACAAGATAAAGTACATATATATATTCAGGTATACAGATACACAGAGGAAAAAAAGTATATATAGACCTATGTAGACAAGCACACTAAAGCATGAGATGGAAGAGAGAAGAGTGTTTTTTTCCTGGTACTGCCACATTTTGAGGCTTTGAATGTGTGATTTAGACTCACCATCTCTCGGGCATTTGCACTGTTTTACTTAAATCTATACAGCATAACTGTCTGTACAGCTGTTAAATTATGCTTAAAACTGGATTATCCTAATTTAAACTTTTTCATGACTGATTTAAATCACATTGGAATAGGTTGGCATTTCACATCAATATAATAGTTTCTGCATGCCGCAACTTTATCCATCCAAAACATGTCTGTAATTCCCCTGCTACAATTTCACATACATCCAATGATTTGGAATAATGTTGTTTGCCAGCACCTCCCTCCAGCCACATCAGGATGACCAGAAGACTGACTTACGGACTGAAAGTAGTGTAGAAATGCCAAGTACAATTCTCTCATCTGCTTTGTTAGTCAAATCACTAGCTTTAAAAGAAAGGGTGGAAGGTTTTGTATAAAAGTTATCAACAATAGATTTCCCAGCAGAGTTAAAAGAACTCTTCATGGATTTTGGTGGGATATGTGGTGGGACATTCAGGTACAGTCCTGCATGCAACAAGCATATTTGAAGTTCCTCTCCCTCAGCAACCAGGGAAGTGCACAGTTATCTGAAAGATGGAAGATGAGAGTTTAATACTGGGAGAATTTATGTATTTGCTTTTGACAGGGACTGGAAAATGAAGAAAGTGACAGAGATAAAGGCACATGCAGGAAAATGTTAGGTATGATTGAGAGCAGAACAGGATCCTTGCACATCCTGCTAATGCCCCTTCCATCGGGCACCTTGGTAGAAAATATCTGGAACACCATCAGAATTGGCTTTCTGCTGCATTAACTTGGATGCTCTCAGCCAATTATTCTCAGATACATCACAGCAACAACACAGTCATTTCTGTTTCCACAAATTAAATCCTAATGATTAGCTGATTAAACATTAGTGCAATCAGTCAGCAGGTAACATCAGTCCATTTGGAGTGGGAAAGGAGGAATCTAAAGCAGGCATAAATTTGTTTTAATGCACAGTACTTAGTCAACAAATACTAATTGAGTATCTTAGGGTAAAGCAAAACACTATTAGCATGCACAGAAACAGGTGGGCCTTCCTTCTATTAAAAAAAAAAAAAAAAGTGTTAATTGCACAAACATCTGGTCCAGTAATAGAAAGCTAGGTAAGCATCAACAGGAAAAAAAGGTTATGACTACTGCTTTTGTTTTTCTCAGTGCTACAGGGAAGTGTCCTCAGCCAGAGCACACATTTCAAGGGAGCTTCTGGATTCATCATTGCAGCGTGGTAATAGATAAAAAAATATTTGGGAAATGGCAGCCCCTAAAATGTAAAGTCAAGGTCAGAAAGAGGGATTTCCAGGGAGCCAGTTCCTGCATTTCCTTAGCATGGCATGCTGTTGTAAAAGAGTACACCAAGATGCCCAAGAAAACTAGTACAATGGGCCCAATGAAAAGAAATCCAAAGAGCATAGTCATACCCTGAAGCACTTCTAATATAATAACAAGAAATAAAAAAATTGAGTCACTTGTATAGACTGTGGAGTACTGTGCATAGTTTGCTGCCTTTACTAGCCCCTGTGTTAACACTGTATATAATCTTGTAGTGTTTTGGATGGGTTGATCACTGCATAAGTGCTAAGAACACATCATTTGCCCACAGCAAAGACCCTGCAGACAGAATTGTCCCAGTTCTCTCAAGTGGACTAAATCCGTGAGTCACTACTTGAGCTTGCCTAACTTATCTTACTGGTTGTGTTGATTTCTAAACACAAGCACACATGAGGAAAAGTACTCTGAGACTTTTCTTTCAGCTGCAGTTATCTTGTATTTCTAAACTCTTTAAGTTAACAGGGGAATTTCATCTGCATTTGACTACCTTCAACTGTATTTCTTGAGTTCTTGTTAAAAAGAAGTAAACAAGACGTGCAAACCAAACTTTTCAGCTGCAGACCAAACACTGAAATTTGTAAAGATAAACTCCCATTAAAAATCTTGTGTTTTCATTCCTTCCCTCACAGAAACAAAAACATTTCCTGACCAACCCTACATAATTTCTTTAGTATTAAAAAAAAAAAAAAGGCAGTTTCTTTAGACATTATTTGTGCTTAATTAGCCAGCAAAAGCATGATAAGAGTTAAATGGTGGGGAAGGAAGATATTAAGGAAGAGACAGACAGCATGTGCATACTGACAGACTTAACCGTCACTCCACATCATTTCCACACATCAAAACTCCCTTTTCCAAACGGCCCACTGGTCACACAGAAGATTTGCCTGCTAATTTGTACATCTGCATGAGAAATGGACCTTGCCAAGGGAAAGATGACAGTCATGAGTAATGTCCCCCAGAAGATGGGTCCTGACCTGGCTGCACAGTAGAGGCTGGCAGGAAGCCGTGAAGCACTGAGTCACGCCGTCCCTGCAGACGCATTTGGAGCACTGACCAAGGTGCCAGTCCTCACCATCCTGGAACAAGCGTCCATCAAAGGAGCAAGGCTCTAAGAGATATGAAAACAATGAGTAATTTTCTTTTCCAATGCCCTTTAATGCCTTTCCGTCACCCATAATTAAAACACAGATTTTGTGCATCTCAGAATTCAAAATTCTGGTTTATCTAAGCAGGTAATGACAGTAACAATTCCACCAGTTTTCAAAGGCTTTAGACTTGTGAACCAAGAGCTCTGGATGTACTTCTCCCACTGGACTTCTATGAGAAAAGGTATCCAATAGCTCAGGCATTTTTGGAACTTGCAGTCCCAAGTCTGCAAGTGCCAAAGGTACCCTCAGTACATAGGAAATATCTCCATCTTTTTTTCCAGATTTGAATCTCCAAAACAAGAACTTATTAGGCACATCTGCTCACTGCTTAAAGCTTATCACTTCCTCTTGGCCTATGGGTGAAGCCGTTAAAAATGTAAATATGGTAGCAGGACAGAAAGAGAATTAAGAGACACACTTGATGCCAGTGTATTCCCAACAGAACTGACCAAGAAAAGAAAAGCTTTCCAGACTTGGGACTAAAAGGAGATTTCCGGCGACCTACTGCTTGGATCAACGAAGCCAGACAGTGCTCCATTCACATCCAATACTCACCGCCATGGCCCACGCATTTGGGACAGCAGGATCCCTGAGCAGTGTATTGCAGCTCCCCTCGTCCACACCTGAGGGTTGGGCAGACCATTGGGGTGCAGTTCACCTTCCCGTGGGCACAGGAGCACCGGACACATCCAGAGCTGGACCACTGCATGCCATGCTGCAGTGCACAACACAACCAAAGACACAGAAAACACATGCATGAATCCAGCTGCCAATGAGACCTGTAAATATATCTTCTCCCTTTTAAGCCCCCTTACACTAGTGTTAACTTTACTCTTTTGCAGGCCCAGTGAATCTTTCCACATTGTACACCTTACTCCTGCCTGCACTGCAGGGGCAAAAAGTAAGTTAATACTGGTAAAATAGCAAACCTGGAGATCAACCTAATTTCGCTTCATGTTGCAGAGCAGCATCCAGCAGCAACCCACCGCTAAAGACCCAGGCTATTGGATACACCCCCTCTCCACTACAGTTTTTGCAGGGCAAACTCTAAATTTAGAAACATGTTTACTTTAGAGAAATATTCAACATGGGCCGCAACACACACCTGACCACAGGGTGGTCAGGTGAACACCGCCTGCCCCACATACTTAACGCACTCCAGTATGAGTAAAATCTCATTAGATTTGCTTATTTATTAATGCAGAAACAAATATCTCTACCCTGAGGCACAGTGAGGAAAAATTGACCCCAAGAAGAAACACGTTGGTGTATGGCAACGCTCTCCAACAAATAGAGAATGTTAATTTTTACAAAACATGTGATATTGAATTAGGCAGGGAGTAAAAAAGCTCTTGCCAACAGAGGATACAGATTTTCTTCGACTGAGCTACCACTAGGGCCAGCGTTGCCAGCTAGATACTTGTAGAATGAAGGTCAAGTCATAAAGCATTACAGTGGCTTACTGACAAAAGAGAAAACTCCTTCCTTCAGGAAATCTGTGCCAGCCGTCAGGATTTGCACTGACAAAAAAATTGTTTAATGACCGCCTCACAGTGGAATTGGGGTGTGACATATGTCTATAGGTACAAATACGTCTATAACCTCTGTGGGGATAACTACTTATTCACCTGACTTGTGTCCCAAAGAACAGGCTTACAGAGAGCCAAAAGACAAAAGCTGCAGCAAGAGTATGACACAGCAAAATGCAGCAACAGCAACAAGAAGAAGAAATACAGTGTAATATGATATAATATAGTATCACCGAAATCACAGGCAAAAAGACATATGAGAAGAGGATGGATGTGCTATCCCTCCTCTTCCAGTCTTTGTCTAGCTCGTAACAGAGTCATGCTGGCCATGCCTCACGCTGAAACAGAGGGTTACAACATCCATCTCAGGTGTAGAGTGTAAGGTCCAGATATTCAAATGTATCTGGGCATTTTAGCATATTTCTTAAGATTTGGACCTGACTTGCCTCTTGTCAAACAGAAAAGTCTGTAAGAGACCAGATGTAGGACTTGGGCTCACTGTTAAGCCATTTTTCTACATTTGCCTATTGTTGGACATGATTCATTAACTACTACCCATGAATCTTTATTTTTTCTTTATCCGTAGACACTTACTCTTATTGTTTTGGCCTTTCAGCCCCCCCTAGGTGAAACCACATCCTGGAACCTCCTTCTTGAATAATTCAGGATTACAAAATACATAACCCAGGCCACACAACAGCAATCAATCTCTACCAGCATAGATGGCCTCTGAGAGAAAAGCCTTCTTTCAGGATAGCTAATATGTCAAGTTCAATGTGCTTTGCTCCCCTCCTAACATTACTATATTGTCTCAATCATCCACAGAAACAGTAAAGTGAATGAATGAGTGGGAAACTTTCTCCCCTTAAGCCAAGCAGGACACACTGTTGCTCAGCGACATTCCCTTTTTGCAAACCCTGCCGACCACCAAACTCCCACTGTATTACATTATCTGATCGTGACAGAATATAAGCCCAATGAACTATTCTTCTCCCGCATGGCAGCTAAGCATCCTTCACTGACATGAACCGAACAGAGAGCTAAAAACTGGAAAGGATTGCCACTGCCAAGGAACATGACAGAGCACTCACGCTGTGTATCTGTCCTTCATGCTGGCAAAATCCTTCAGCTTGGGAGGCACACTCAGGGCAGCACTTGTTGGGGGCTATTTGGAACACTTCTCCCTAAAAAGATATAAGAATTCAATAAGAAGTTCACATGAAATAGAGACTTTAACAGGAAGGTAGGGACATGGGGCCTTGCTGGACGCAGTGCTCTCAGTTTAGAGAGGAAACATATTAAGTGAAATACATAACACTGCTACACTAGATCCCTTTGTTGAGAGGTGGCACACCAGTTTGCTGTATTTGACATTCTACCATCAGAACAACAGTAGGGGAACTTACCTAACAGTGCAATTAGGAAGTCCCCAGCCAGACTAGTTTTCAAACCAGAACAAAGAATAAGTAGAAAGCACTTGTTCAAGACAAAAGCCAAGATTACTCACTGAAAGATCTCTGAGAAATGTGGTATAGATGTAATTTTTTCAATAGATCATGCTTTCATGTTCCTCCTAGCTGCACGTTAAACACCCCAGGCCTGGCACAGTGCCCCACAGACAGGACACCATCAGCTGCGGGAGGATTTTATTTTGCAAGGGTGTCTGTCACTGATGGCAACTGCACATGAGGGCCCCCGGCTCCACATGAGGTACCACAGATCTCACTATTTTCCTCCCACAGCTAGTAACAAAAAAGGACCAAACAATTTTAGTGATGTGAGCATGTAGCTGGAGACGGAGAGGGCAGAAAACCAAAACCAGGAAAGAACATGTCAGGTTCAGGAAGTGAAATGTAGAAACATTTTATCCACGAGGTCACCTTCTTCAAAATATTGCAAAGGTGTTTCTCAGGAGACATACTCCATCCTTTCCTCTTTGAAAGGGTACGGCCAACATCTGAGGGATTCCCGCTCAGAAGGGAGTCATTATTTGTTTTGTTATAATAAAAAATGAAGGCACTGCGATGCCAAAAAATTATCTTACCTTTCACCTCTTTATTTTTTGTATGATAAAAGCAACCAGAATGATTTGAATTCTCACAAGTTTTCTTTCTCTGTTTTCTAAAAGAAACATTTTGGTTTTTCAAACAAAAAAAAGTTTCTCACTTCAAGGTTTCTTTCAATGTCGTGGTTTTTAGGAGGTGGGAAACAAAATTAAATATTTCATTTAGCTTAAACCATTAAATCCTATTCAGCTGTGATCCTGCTGTGGAGAAACTGTTCTTGGTTGTTGGGTTTGTTTTGATTCACACAACAGAAATAGCGTTTGCTGATTTTCCGCCTACTCAAAACATTCAGTATGCACAGCAGTAGGTTTTACATACAAATGTTTAGAACACCACTGGGTATGCTTTTTGCAGACACTGCCTGGTTTTGTTTGTGCCTTGTCGCTGTAAACAAGATCAGCATTATTAGCATAAATCTCATAATAAGCAGATAAGAAATAAACCATGGAGAGGGATGGTGATTTCTGACCTTGTTCATCAGTGGTTGGTTTATGCTTGAAGGATGATCGGATTTTTTTCTTCTTCGATCTTTGATGATCCTTTTTAACATTTAAATAGCCAGACCTTTATGGAACACTTAAATTCTTTGTCTTGAAGATTACCCACATCAAGGAGTCACACAGATTTATTTCACACTATGAATCTATTTTCCTTTATGAGCTTTAAAGTTGCCACCTTTTCATTTATCCTATTTTTAAAAACGAACAACATCATCTTATCTAGCCCACTCATTATTTGGTGTGACACGACAGCACCCTTTTTTTATTTCTCTCCTCTTTAACACAGAAATTCCTAATAGTTCGGTCTTGTTTTAATCAATACACAGTGATAATAACGGGGAAAACCAGTAAGAATCAAAATTATTTCCTTGTTAATGCTGTCATATTGGAAAACATTTTAACCTGCTTCATAAAGCCATATAATTATATTGGCAGTGCCTCTTTAAAACACGAATTTTCATTGTCATTCATGCATACTACCCCAGTAATCTAGATGCTACTGCAAGACCAATTCCATGGCCAATTAGCTGTAACCATTAATGAAGGCTCAGACAGAGAAAGATAAACAGCAGACAATGAAAGCCCAACAACCATCACAAGGCAGAAGAAACTGAAAGACAGACAATCTCAGCTCTGTTGTTGTTCATCAGAGTGGAAAGTGTCCACCTGCATGTTTGAAGGAGACCCAGCTCCACATTCAAATGAAGGGTGACTGGAAGCTGGTGTCATGCTGGGAGGTCTGAACCCAGTTCATGGGCTTCCTTTGGGGACCAGACCGCCCTTGGAGCACAGGCAGCCTGCAAGCTGTTCCAACACCAAGCCTCTGGCTGTAGAGTGGCGAAGGAGACAAAGGCTTCACACACCGGGTCTTGCCTGTGTGTTTCTTGCGCAGGCTTGCGTCAAGGAGAAGTGAAAGGGTGCAGAGACTGTGCCTGACGCTGGGCAGTCACACACAGCCTGGGAGGCGAAACAGGATTTCGCTGCTCCCTCTTGCTTCCCTCAAATCCTGCTGTGAATCAGACCCTCAGGTTCAAAGGGAGCTGCAGGGAGGCAGCTGAGCCCAGAAGGTTGATACGGCAGCTGTCACAAAGATAAGAAACCAGCTCACCCCTGCCAGTTCCTCCAGGGAAACACCTCACGCTGCATCCTCGTTTTGTATCCCTCTTAATACAAGAGGCTCCCACCGTACTTTCACATGTAACACAGTGTGGCGGACACAAATGAGCATTTTGACATATAACTATTCCAGGGGTTTAAAGCAGGCGAAGGCTGGGAACTCCAGAGTGACCTGACGTTTCTCTTACCACACGGAACGGGTCAGCTGGCATTTGGACAGTTGCAGCCCCTTACCTTCTGAAAGTCACACTGAAGGTGTTTGCAGACGGTACGTTCACAGGTGACAATATTGCTATGGCAATGGCAGTCTTGGCAAGAATCTGGCTTCCAAATTGTGTTATTCTGCAAATAAACATAAGTTTTAAATTAGACCCATACAGTACAAGGCGTGTGGTATTTTATGCAACAGCAAATGGCTCAAGTAGCTCAATAGAGACAGACTGGAAGAGTGAAGTCTGCAACAGACCACCCCCACCTCCCACATGCTTATCAGGCACAACTTCGGTACTATTTGTTCAATAACTTCAAATATGCAGTTGAAAGACAAGGCCATGCGCGGCAAGTAATCAGCTCCAATGGCAAGATAATCCATAGGACATAATCTCCAATAACCTCAAGGTGATTATAGCATCTCTGGGAAACTTCTCTATAATCAAGCTCAGACTGTCCAAACTGCGGCTACTGTTGTGATCACAGCTTGTGCTGAGGCAGCTGAGGTAGCCTTGAGGCTAATCCACTCCTGGACAGACGGCTGCAGCACCATACAGCACCCCATGAGCTGATGGAAAATGCAGGTAAATATTGACATGCTTGAATCCAAATGAGCTGTTGAACATAACATTGAAAATTTTGAGTCTGCAGGATCACAGGAAGAAAAAGTTCTTGCATCAAAACCATGATGTAAACTGTGCTCGTTACGTTAGGCTCTAAGATGGAAGGAAAGGTCTGAAGAGCCTAAGACGCAATTAAACTGATTTAGTCAAAAATGCTGAATGCATGGCCAGGTATGCAACAGGCTCTACCTGGTCATGTTTATTCCCAAACATCATGAAGGGGACTCTGACCAAGCAGATGGTCCAACAGATTTGGAAACAGCTGTCATCACCACTCGATCAGTGCACCCAACTGGAACACCCACAGCTAATTCGCAAGGGTTTTCACCACCCCTGCTTGACCCCTTTTCCATTCCCTCTGCACTGAGGTCATGATCCCACGCCGCCACCATGCTTTCATAAGGCAGCTCAGGTCCTCATCCAGTTGCTTGGACGCTTGCCAGACTTCTCCTTCCCTCCCGCCAGTTTCTCCAAGGTCTGAGCAGTCACTTGGGACTCATTACTTTCGGTAGGATGCTTGGAAAACAAAGCCGCCTTTCTCTTTACTCCTGAACGCTGACTTCCAGCCGTCCTGATATCAAACAGCATCAGCAGCATCCCAGAGAAGCAGCCAAGTCTGCCCGTCACCCCCCTTCCTATGAAAATGTCTTGCCTGCCCACAGCTCCTCTGCAGTGTCACTTCACCCGTGCCAAGTATCCTTTCTCTGGCAGTTTAAAAAAGCAACCAGTAACTACGTACTGCAGTAATCTGAAAGATACAATTGCTACGTTCATATTTAATTATCTGTTTTTAAAAGCCTTCAGTTAAATCCACCAAAAGAAAATGGAAAGAGGAAGATCAGTGTCTCATCTGAACAACTCTTTTCCATTAGACAACCACTGTGCATACACTAGGCTAAATTTACGCTGTACAGGAAATTTTCCTGTGTAGTACAGGCAGCCTCTATCCAAGCCATTAAGCCTCATTTTTAATTGATTTGAAAGAAGACCAGACTTTGCTAATAATTTACACGATGTCGTGATTTACTCCAATAAGTCAATTTACTCACAGTGTAAAGTATGACTTAGGCAAATTAAGGTACGAAAAGATGATTAACAGTTTACTACTAAGAACACATTTAGGGCTAACTACTAAAACTGTTAAGCATAATGATAAAACACTGAAATGTGCCTTAAAGGCCCATTAGACTGCTTAATGAGAGAAAAAAAATCTTGACAAATCTGGCCACTTGCTCAGGCACTTACGCAGAAGCTGCCAGGTGCTGCGCTCTTCTGAAAAGTTAGTATGATGTATTACAGGCCATGGGGAAAGGTGATTCAGAGGTGTCTGACGAGGTTTCACCACACCTGCGTGACTGAAAGAGGGCACTGGCAGAGGCTCTCTCTTCTTTGACCCATCCTGCATCCAGGGCCGACTGTCGAGTAGAAAAGGCCAGTTGCCTCCCCTCTGAAAAGGTGCTCTTTGTCAAAACAGAATGGCTTACTCTATGACACTGGATCAAGAGCGCAAACCTACAAACAGTGGGGTAACCAGAAATACTGCTAACAAATCCTTGTGTCTCTTCACTGCTTTACGAAAGCATTTCATTCATATCAAACTGTGCTCTTCTCTCGTTGCAGAGTTCATGCACAGGTAACAAACACTCTGGCGGCACTGGAAATTTAGGGAGATACTCTGTTAATGTAATGATGGTGGCAACACTAACATTAGTAACATCAAGAGATGGCAGTAAATGTACAGCCCCTAGGGGCAAGATAGCAAGACAAAGAGAGAGAGTAATTTCTGCTCCGGTAATACAGCTGGTTCTCTTCTCGCATACACACGGCTGTGGCTGTAGAACAGAAACCTTGACTTTGTCTCTGCCAACAGGTACAGAGATTTACGGTACAGTTACAGAATAAATTCAGGTTAAGTAATGTGTGTGCCAAGCTTTAGCTAATATACACGCCGTAGTTAACTCATTCTACTCTCTTTAACAAAGCTTTATCATATTTGGATCCACCCTAAGACTCCTAAAACCATGATAATACCCAGAACTCCTAATATCTTTCTACTGGCAAAAAGTGACATTTAAACTGTTTGATAAAACCATTTGATATGTCTATTGATTTATTCCTTTGCTTGCTTGTTTCCACCTGGAAGGAGAATCCCAAAACAGTGGATGGCAAAGGAGAAAATCTGTGTGAGAGTGATGTCAACAGTGAAAAGCAGTCTGCATTTTAAAACTGGCAGCTCACTGCAGGGTGAGGGTGCTGTCTCAGAAGCCAGCCACTGGGTAAGCACTGGGCACAGGGAACAGAAAGGGAGAGAGCAGATTTAGTGCCTTGTTGCTTGGCTCTCCTAAACCTTCACCCCGTGGGCTCTCTCCTTTATTAAAAAAAAAAAAGAAATATTTCCATGGTGGAATAATAGCCAAAGGACTCGCATGGCAAGAGGTCAGCACAGAGCCACCCTTACCCACATTTTGAGACTTAAATGCTCAAATTTCTAATAAGAAAACTCTCTCTTTGGTCTTCTCCCTCCCCTATTTCGTATTACAGTCTAAGCAGGCTGGCTCCTATCTGTGGGCTCAAACCAGCTTGCTCTAAATCTACACGGTAGATGCTTGGAAGCATCTGCACGCGCCAGTGATTTCCATTTGCCAGGTATCAGATCAAAACCGACATGTCTCTGCAGAGGTTTTAAGAATTCAGAATCTAGTTAATAGTCAGGAAACTATTACCTGATTTTTTGGATATGAGAGTCTTCCACGCAGTTTGCGAGTCTCAGTGTTCAGCTCTTCTGACAGTTCAATATTTAGCTTAAGATTCCCAGCTATGGAGCAACAGTCAAATTTGAAAAGTCTGGTGACAATTAAGTTTACCAATTTCTCTACAGAAAAGTGCGGGTTTTATTCTCTATAATGCTACCAAATGCCTGAATGTTACAGTCACAGTAAATTGAGCAAAATGCAATGCTCTGGCTATGAACCATTTGAAGTGCAAGGCCATTTAATTCCTTTGAGATGGGAGAAAAAAGCAGCACTTGTACTTCATACACATGGTGGAAATACATAAAAGAATGAGGAGGATATTGCAACAATTACTTTTGGTGCTATACCTGGGTGCTGACTATTTTAGGTTCACATTTCAAACTAATTTTAATTAGTTCCCCATTTACATGGAAGTCTGTAGCTGACAGCTGCTAATAAAGAAAAGCATAAAAAGATTTATTGGTGCGTATTTAGAGCTCTTGTGACCTGGAGAACGCAGACTGCTAGTATTTTAATTATTCCTTCTGTTTCTTTCATTTTAAATGTGACTATCGCTAAGGCAACCAAACATGGGCTAACAGCTTAAGACTGTTCTTCCCCGTTTTGCCCTTCGCTAACTGTGAGGCCTTGGTTCACTCAAGCTAGGCTAACATGTTCAGAAGTGACACAGAAGCCCCAGCATTATAAGAAAGTCTCCAAAGTCACTCTGCAGATAGGAACTGAGATACTAATCATCCCGCTGCAAAACACAGATCAGGATCCCACCTACCTGTCCTGCACGTTGTAAGGCTTTGTTACGATTCATCCAGCACTTGCAAAGACACTTTAAAGCTCCCAGGTATTACTGTTTTAAACACAAAGCAAGACTTTTTGGTAGACACTTAAAGAACTGCTGTAAATCCGCCTTACATCTTCTCCAAGGCACTGTACCTCAGTGGACAAATTAGCTGCTACAATTTAAGCGCTGAATTCCATCCTGTTAAGAGTGTACTTTTATCAACTACAATTTAAGGGGCTTTTTCCTTACAAGTACTAATATAATTAACAGTATAAATAATGAAATACTGCGCACAGAGCACTTTGAAGATGGAAAGCACTCCTTAAGCGCCAAGTAGTGCCATTATAATTTATTAATTCTTTGGATTTCCCTACATCAAAAGAAGAAATGATACCTAATTCAACTGAATTTTAAAATGCCATGCTGCAAGAAGAGATATCTACATTACTTGGTTGGTTTGCGGAATAGGGGCCAAAAAAGCAAGATATGCTCACAAAGCTTTAGAGCTTGCAGGCACCCAGACACAAGACGAAATGAAATAAAACCCAAGACTCAGGAGCACAGTGCAAGCTCGTACTCTGTTTGGAGAATACTGATGAGGATTTAGAAAAAGGTAGGGGAGAGAGCAAAAGAGCTGCACATTAAGAAACGGCTAAGATGAGAAGGAGGCCAGAAAGCAACCAGCAGTAAAAGCAAAGGAGGGTTGAAGCAAAAGATAAGCTAAAGAGACAAAGAGCAGACCCAGTGCAGAAGTGGGAGTGCAGCGCAGCTGGTTTGCTGTTGCCACACTGTCATATTAACTGGAGCACAAAAAGACCTAAATCTCTTTGACCATGGCTTTTTCGACTGGCTATCATAACTTCCTATAGCTGCACCTGTTCCTCCTCTACCTCAGCAAAAAAACCACCCAACAAGTCAAAAAGAATCGGAGTCTGCTATTAATACATAAAAAGCCTCAGTAATTTGATCAGATGCTGCTTAACATGGGATATTATCACACTAGTTAACAATCCATGCTCTATTCTGGTGCAGTGACTGTGGAAATAAGAAGCATACAGCAGCTGGTTTGTGTCCTCCCCCCAGCCCCCTTTCCATTTCTTACGGCTTCATGAAAATATTCAGTCAATCCATAAAACGTCACTGGATGCTGGACTGTCCTCTGTAGCATGCCAGACTTGTAAAGCTGGTCATCTGGTTGGTGGTATTGCTGCAATTACTAAGCAGGGCGAAAACAACAGTCTACAGCCGAAGCCTTAATATTAGCCAGGAATCAAGCTTAAAATTTTTACCATCATGTCGAAAACGAGGTGGTTGTTGTTATCACGTACCCTACTAATTGCCGTTCCTGCTTTTATGAGAAACCACTAAAACTCATGCAATTAACTTTCAAAGGGGCTGCTCTGTCCCCAGGCTGCCAGAGGCGTGCGAGGGCGGCACTCTTGCTTTGGGGAGCGAGGAGACCACACCACGGGGACGGGGGCTGCCGCTCCGCTGGGAGCGATGCACCAACACAGCACCCAGCCTGAGCGCTCCCCGACATCAGCACCGGGTTGCATTTACTTCACAAGTCGTCCTCTGCCAGAGATAACTGAGGAAAGGCAGGTATCGGATGTCTCTGAAGAGGAATACTGGGCTGCTTTGTTGAAATTGTAGGCAGAGCCCGGAGCAATTACACTTTTGGTAACAATTACCAGCATCACCCACCAGCTGCCAAGTGAGGAGACTTGGCAGCTCAATAACACCGCTTTCATTTATCATTTCCACTCCAATTAGTTGACAATACCAAGCAATTGGCAGAATAAACCCAAATGTAAGGGAAGCTGAGCGAGCACTATGTGGTCTGTAGGGATATCCATTAATGGAGCGATGAAGAGATGAAAGTAATTCAGAGACACATAAAGGATTCCTAGTGTCCATTTGGGTTTAGACTTTATGTTATCTTTTGCAATAGGGAGCTGTTGCCGCTGCCGGGTATGTATTCAAATCTGATATGGGCTCGCATATAACAAAAAACCCTTGAAAACGGGCTTTTAATGGGTTTATTCCAGCACGCCCACAAGCAGAAGAACATAGGAATGGCTCGGTCTCTGAAACCAAATAGAAATTCAGCTCATCTCGGTAGAAACATTTGTAGCCCTACACTCCTAGGAGAGAGCAGAGCAGATAAGGCAGAGTGTACAGCTTGATTAACAATACATTAACAGTAAGGCACTGGTTCAGGAATCAGGAACTATTTTTCCCCTTCTTCCAACTAGGGAATTAAAAAGTTACACAAATTAAAACTAGGTACTCTTTTCATGGTTCATTAGTCTGATGCCTTTCTACATTTTCTGTTCAGTCTTTCACCAGTTGTACCCGCCTTGTAAAAATCAACAGTCTACAAATAAAATTTCCCAGCAGTCCTAAGCTATTTCAGGGATGGGAAGACTTGGATATTCTAAGTTATTCTTCAATCACTTAGGTGCTGTTGTAAACTTTATCCTATCTTTCATACAGACACAAAAGCAGTCACTAGGAAAGGGCTCAAAGAATCGAGTGCACAGAGCCAACAGGGTAGATGAATTAAAACAACTTTTAAAAATAATTAGTTCTAATCATGATTTAAATCAGCATACAGAAATCTTTATTTAGACCAACAGGTCAATTGTTTTTCTGCAGCAGTGTTCCTCTATAAAGGTTAATGCCTTTTGGTTGGTCACTGTTTAAGTAGATTCAACTGTAGTCAAATATCCTTTACACTAAACATCGCGCTTCGTTCTTTTCCTGACTGGAAGAAACACTGCTACCTATAATCAACTTCAGGGACTGTAGTTTATCACATTTCTGTTCCGATTCTTACACATTCCTCCCCCTTTCTAATCAATTGATATCAACACTTCTATAATGAAAAATAAACAGCAGTACTATCTTTAAAGTAATCTTTATTAGTTAAATAACTTCCTCTGTGATGAGTATTTAAGGGAAATAATTTTAGGAGAACATTTTGCATTTAAGAACAATAATTAAAGGTAACATAGTTGCATCATGCTAAGTTTTTAGACCTAGTAGATCGCAGCCCAGTTTTTATCACTGAAAGAAAGGGGTTTTGTCCATGCTTTCTAACCCTTAGCTTTAAAGGAAAAAGGATAAACTGCTCAAGTACACTGAAATTAATAATTATTTCCTTGGTCCCTGCATAGAGGGCTACCATTGCCAGAAATACATTAGCGCTGCACTCGTTCCATGTATCTATTAAAAAACATCCAGAACCTCAACAGATTGACTTTTAAAAAATGGTATCATTTAGAGTTTTCTGCTCCAATTCTGTTTTAAATTCATTCTACACTTATATATGCAGATATGTGACACAAGCTTGAAAATGTCAGACAGTATGTTAAGCATGTGTTCAATACTAGCACCAATAAATAATGGATACTTGGAACATCACACTACAACTTGCTCTTGTTCTCTCTCACACCCTTGTTCCCCCCTTCCACACTTCTGTCCAAAACCTAAGCACCATCCAAGCAATTAACTTTTCCAGCTGTCATATTTTGTATTTCATCTCTTCTGTGGCAGCAGTAATTTTAAATTATGTTTATGGTTATGTTGTAAAAACGAAGAACTTTAAACCCAGTTATAAAATCAGCATGAGAAGAAGTGGAGGAGAAAGGAGGATAAAAAGTTTTGAGTTTCTCTCTCAGCACTGCGTTCAATTTTATTATCTGGGAACATACACAACTTGAAAACATTACCCCAACCAGAGAGAGCCTAAAGACTATACTTCCTTCTGTGTAATCAAGCCCTCTTTCCCTCTTGAATAAAAGTATAACTTGTATTCAACATCCCTCTGTAAACCAATAGAGAATTTTGAAAGAAAAAAAAAGATTAAACCCCACAATTTTAACAACATTCCGCAGACTAGAAGATCAGCTTTCTCCTGAGGCCTGGAGGATACAAAGTTGGTTCCATTTTTAAGCTTTTACCTACAGTCAACACAAGCAGGAACTTGGTTTCCTCCTTCTTTCCTTTTGAATTGAAATCAGAAGTTTTTTCCTCTTTTCAGGACATTAACAATAAGACACCTCTTATCTAATCAAACACAAGAGACCTCGCAGAAAACAGTGGTATCTGGCAATACACAGTTGTTTCATATTTTGATACCATGAAGCCTCAGGTAAGAAAACCCACACCCCAAATCATACAGCATCGCCAGAGGAAAGCACCCAGTGCCTTTGACCACCTCACCATGGACAACACACTCTGCTCTTAAAACAGCATTATGGGGGGTTGAGAAATGAAAAGTGTGAATGCTTATGGTGAGTCATTTTTGCACAGCTCCTTTTTTTCTCAACTTGACCTGTTTTAAAAACGTTTTCTTAAGCATTAACAAGGTGGCAGGAGCAGGAAAACCTTGCCCAAAACAGCTTGCAGCTTCTTTGCAATATTTCTTCAGACACTGAAGTCCATCTATAAAAGGACACGGCGAACAACTAATAGTAAAAACAATTACCAGAAGGGAATGGGTTGCAATTTTAACACCACTGCACAGAGTGAGAGCGAACATCCATTTCGCCCAGGAGCTTGCTTTTGACAACAGCCAAAATCAGACAGCTGAGAATACGAATACAAAAAATGATAACTTCTTCCAAAAACACCCTCCACACAGTTTACAGTTCAGTGACTTCCCACGTCAGAAGTTGTGTTTCTGCACCTAATAATTCTCATGGCTTTCTCCTATGTGCATTTGTCCAGTCTCCCCTTGAACTCCTGTAAACTTTAAGCACTGACATCTTACAGCAAGGTTTTGGCACTTAATCACACAGGGAGCAAAAAAAAGCATCTCTCTTGTGAAGAACTAAAGCCTGCACCGTGCTGTTACGAAAAAGGGACAAAAACAGGGTTCAGGCAAATAAATGGTATGATAACACACCGGATCCTTGCAGAGAACAGGGATTTTCCTCAGTCGGCAGCTTAGGGCAGGAGAGGAGCAAAAAAAGAGAAGAAAGAGAAAAACCTAGAAGACCTACACTCGATTCCGGTTTCTGCAGATGACTACTGAGATCTCGGGCAAGATGTTTCTCTTCTCCATGCTTGCACTGCCCTTCCTGTTCTGTGTCTGTGTGGACCGCAAATTCCCTGGCATGAGGACCAGCCTTTCTTACACCCTTCTCCAGCATTTGGCATTGTGTGCTCTGATCTTAAGGCCTGAAAAGGAGCCGACGCCGTGGTAGCTCAACTGAGCCAGCCAAGAAATGGCAGTACTGCTGATCCATCCCTGACCCCACTGATGCCGTCGGGCCATGAAAAAACCCCTTGTGCACATGCCTTTGCTGCAAGAAGCTCGGAAAGGGCACACGGGGGGGTGATCGTTAAACAAGAAAGTGGTTTTTTTCTTCCATTTTCTTCTACTGCAAATCTTTTCCATGCCAAATTGTGTGTTAAGTTTGACGAACTGCATACACTAGCAATTCTCCTTAGCATCCAGAAAAACATTTGGGGTCCTCCTGCTTTTTTTTTTTCCCCTTTACTCAAACAGCTCCTAACCCGCCAACTGGCAAATTTCAAACATCCTCCCCAAAAATTACTTCTGAATGAATACCAAACCCAGAGTCTTTGATTGAACAGCTGTTGAAAAGAAGGGAGATAAGGGATTAATTTAACCTAAACTTGATCACTGCTTTAATTAGAATGTTTATTACAATATAATGGCTATCTCTGGAGCAGCAGGAGTCATGATCTCCACCGTGCGATGCTCCGGTGTACGTGCAAAGCATGCAGGTGTACCTAAGGCAAAGCACAGCTTTAGCTGTCCAGGAGGACCAAGGAGGTTATATTCCACCCCCCTAAAATGATGCTGCTTGTTTGAGAATTGAACCTGTGAAAGCTGCCAGGACTTTAGCAGTCAACATCAAACACCGAAGGGCGCAGAACTGCCGGCAGCCACTGTCAACTAGTGTGCACAGAACCACAGCCTGAAAAAAAAAATCACATATTTGAAATTGGCCATTAAACCGACTTAATCCAGTGCATATATTACAAGGGGTTCCCTGCAGAGCACAGCCTGACTATACCCTCTAGGAAACACTGCTGGCCTTTTGAGTTTTTTTTTATGTTTTCAAAAGGAGGAGGGAATATCCTCTGTAGTCCCAACACAGATATGTCAAATGATGAAGTAATATTGCCAGCAGGATGCATAATTTCAAATTCATCCTGTTGTGCTGCTGAAATGCAGGCTATACTGGGCCAAATGCTTCAATGTTAACTGTATCTATCCGGGGCAGAATGAACAAGATAGGCTAAGCCTTTTATCCCATTTCTAACAAAAAAACATCAGGGCATGAAAATCATTGCAGCTCAGCCAGCTGATTCAGCAAAGAAAGAAAATATCCTTCAGTAAAAGTAATTTGCAATAGGCCCTCAGAAGTACTGTATCGGGTGAAACATAACTCTATTTCTACTTCTTGAAGGCAACAATACACTCTAGAGCAATTTTGCAAGCCACTTCAGCAAATATATAGGTATCTCCAATTCCAAGCCGGATATTTAGGAGGTATCGTTTCAAGGTGCAAAGCAAGGAATTACACACCTTGAATCCTACTATTGTTACTGTGGATCCAAGCACAGTAATCTCTCATACAGCTCCCAGAAAATACAACCCCTTTATGTCCTTATCTTCTATCTCAGTTCCCTGTGCAGCAGATCAATAAACTGGTTCTCTCTTTCCTTCAAAGGGGGAAGGGGACCCCTGCAAAAGTCCTGCAGAGTCATTAATCTTTGTGAACAAAGACTTCATTATTGAACAAAAATGATTAGGAAAGGCCTGTAGAAAAAGGGATTTCGTAGGCTGTCTTCATGTCCTCTCGTACTGTTTCAAGCGCCTCTGGTTCACCGGTAGCTGTCAAGATTTAACAAGGTGGTAATTTTATGACCAAACAAATTGAAATTAATGGCAGCAAAAGGTATGTAACAGGTTAGCATTTTACTCAAATACACAGGCGCCGTGTTGCCTTCTGTTACAAATGACTAAATTAATTGACTTTGGCACATAGAAACTACAGGCTCAAAAACAAAATTAGGCTTAAAATATTCTGAAAAGGACAAAGATGATCTATGTATTTGTGTGCTGCTTTTAAGGAAAGAGGTCTCTGACGTTTTTTGATAGACAAGATGTAATAAAAGACACTGTTTTTTAAAAGCTCATACCATCAATCTTTTGCCTTATTTCCTCTCTTTTTTACAACAAACTTTCTGGAGATCAGTGTTTAGCACTCCTCCTCCCCATGTGTTAATCAGGTAACACAAAGAGGCTTTTCTTCCTGTCTGCCCCACAGAGGGAGGGACTATCTTGAGGAACTCACCTTTGTTGAACCAAAATACGTAACTGGATTCACAACAGCAACAGATAGTGCGTCTAAAGAACACACACGTCAATCTATTAAATACGACCGCCCAGCTCCTAAAGGACGGGTGGAAAGGGTTCCTTTGCAAAAGTGATTGGCACAGATTCTTGAACACAATCAGTATGACTGGCGAGAAAAGTGGGAATTTCAATCAAACAGCCAGTTCAACAATATTTGCATTGAAGGGTAGTATCAGTAGAAGGCTGCAGACATTTGACTGCCTGGACAGTGTGCAGAAAAACATTACACACCACCATTTCACCTTGAAATATGCCAGAACTGGCTTGCTTTCCTGGCTGACTTAAAAAAACCCACCAACAACAAAAAACAACCACCACCACCACCCAGGTAGTGATAAATATTTAAAAAAAAAAACCCAAAAACCCCTTCCATTTTAATTTCAGATTGTAAGTCCCAGCAAGATTACTGCTGGCCATGAAGGGAAGACATGAAGAAAGACTTTTCTGTCCTCATCCCTCCACCTGTGTACACCACAATGAAAGCAATGGCACACTCACTACCAAAAGAAAAAATTACATGTGCCTGTACTTGTAGTTCAAACTGTTTCCAAGTCATGCACTGGGACAGCAATTGATTATCAGGACAGATCAAGAGTGACAGCATCGGAGGAAGGAGAGAAGCAGTTGAGTTAAGCAACATGGTCTTCACTATTCCCCGGGTCGCACATGCCCTAAAAGTTACTATATTTTTAACAGTGACAACAAAGTGTACCCCACACAAAACAAGCTGAGGAGAATTACAGCTAATTACCTCTTGCTCTGTGAAAGAAGGAATTCCATGTGTATAAGATTAGCCTGTCTGTTTTGTTGTCTTCATTGCCTCCACACGCATCTCCGTAACAGGAGTTTTTGCTACTGAACTGTAATGAGACGAGACCAGGCCCTGTTTAATGCATTTTTTTATTCTCTCAAGAGTCTTTCCCTCCTCTTCATTGATTATTCAGTTTTTATGAACTTTTCTTTCTTTATTGCACTACTAAATAACAAGAGCACAGCCTTGCACACACGGAGCTAGGGAGAACGGTGAACACCACCTGGTACACTGCCTTGCTCAGTGACAACCCGACTAATGAGGAAGATGTCACTTGCCCTGAGAAAAGCCACTGCCAAGCATCCACAATGAAATCCTTCATTCAAGCTAATACTAACCAAAAGCAAAATACCTCATTTAGATGGAGGGCACATTCAGCAGCAGAGTGCACAACAGCATCACCACAACAGTACATGACAGGCTCAGAAGTCAGCGAGAAATAGACCTGAATATGGGAGATGGTAAAGGCAAAAAAAGGGGGTGGGGAATGACAAATATATCCTTGAAGAACCAAGAAACAGAACTAATACTATTGGTCATTTGTACTTGGCTTTAAGTCTATTGAGAGAACAAGATTAGGCCTAATTATCCTTATGGTCTCCGAGTTGTGAGAGCTGGCCAAAAAGTCTAGCTGAACCCAAGCATTAATGCTACCATTTCCAACTGCTTACCCCCATGGGCAATTGTTCTTGTGAGCAACCAGTCACCGATACTGACAGGGATTCTTAGAAAGAAAATGCAAACTTTGCTGCGATGCAGGGAAATATGTCCACTTTGCTGCAGTTTCACCCTGAAATGATGATTTCTCAACAGGACAAGAACCACCTTTCCATACCTCAGCTGGGCACTCAGCACTGCTGTACTCCAGTCCCACAGGCTACTGACAGCAAGCCCAGTATTGTTCTTTATTAAGGTTATGAAGCCACCCACATCCAATGCCAAGCATCCTTTTTTTTTTTTTTTAACAACAAACCTGTAAGTTATGCAATGTCAAAACTGCCATCCATCAGGATTTTCCCTAAAATAAATCAAGGGAGACTGACTCATGATACTGAAAACACTGACGAGATCAGTCAGATCTGGTCTACATGGTCAACTGCAGGTTGGCACCAGGTAGTTAGCATCAGAAAACGCAACAGAGGTTCAAGAGGAGTGAGCACGCTGAGAGAGCAAAGGGCAAAACTGGCTGAAGAACGCCTACAGAGGAGCAGCCTTTGACAGTGGGTGCAGCAGAGGCAAAAATAACTACAGAGCTGGAAAGGGTGGTCAGATGAATCATGAACCGTTGCTTTTCAGGAAGATAGGGATAAGAAATAGTTGCGTAAGACATTTAAACTCCCTCTCATGAGACAGATAAGAGAAAAACAAAAAAACAGGGCACGGTCAGTCTCAGCAGGAGAAGTACTGTTGTGTTAATTAGCATGATTGGCCATCAGTCAGAAATAAATCATATTATCCATTGATAAGTGGCAGCATTTGATAGGAAATAAATTGCAGAGGTCTTTGGGCTCATGCTGGAACAGTTCATTTTGCTTTCATTATTCAGAAGCACTGCATAAAAGGTCATGGCAAAAAAAATATTTATTTAAAATTAAAGCCCTATAATCCTATCTAAAGTATATTTATTTTTTTGATGCATAGGAATGTGTAATGCCATAGTTCTATGAACTGCTCTTCCAATATAATGCCAGGGAGATGTCAGGAGTTGCTCTGAAAATAAATACAATCCCTACTTTGCATATCTCTCCAATTTGCTCCCTTTACTACATTTTTTCTTCTATAGAAAAACCAATTTTACAAAATTTGACTGTCCAGAATAGAAGCAAGCTAAGGGACAAGAATTACCATAACCTCTACAGCTCATGCACATGAGTTTTCCTCTCTCATGCCCTTCTCAGTACTTAACACCTTGCTCAGAATAAATCTGTGGCAAAAGCTTGAGAACAATTTATATGGCAAGCCCGTAATGGTGACTGGAGCAGTAAGGGTAAGAAAGAGCACAGACATAAGCACTTTATTTAGACTCTTGAAAACAGACCGGGTGGTCCTTAAATCTCTCCGACGCTCATCGTTTAAAAAAGGGACAGTTTTATATCAAAGCACTTTATTCCTTCACTGTAGTGCTGTCTTAATCTACAGAAGTTGTTCTATGAAATATTTAGCAGAGGCAAAACATATGCATCCCTTAAATTCAGGATGAAGAAGAAAATGCATCTTCCCTCCATCCTCAGGCATGAAAGAACGGGCTGAATATCATCGAAAATAACAGCTGAGAATTTGCTTTTGTTAACCATTTTAATTCTGTTTCCTTAATAAGCTTAAATGAATGCTTGCTAATGTGTTTTTCAAAGCACATCTCTTGGGTATATAAAGCCTCAGGCATCAATGTCCACATGCATTCAGAGACAAGAGACTAACAGAGAGCTTTCATCACATCACTCTCAGTGCTGCCATGGGTATTTGCCAGTCTGAAGATTGCTCACTGACATGGTGTGAGCTAATTCTTGTCATGCTACTTCACGCTTGGCTAGAAATAATTGCTGCCTCATTACAAATTTAATAATGACATTGTGATATGGTATAAGTCTTCTTTGCAATTTTCATCTCTTCCATTTTTTTTCTTTTTTTTTTTTTTCTTCTTCTTAAACTAGATATGAAACAGATTAAATGTTACAGACCCCAGGGATTTTTAATTAATTTTTTCCCTTGAAGAAGGAAATCCCATTTTTCAAGATTTTGCTCAGATAGTTTTTACAGCCCTTAGGAAACACCTCCACAACACTTATAACTCCAGGTTCCTGCAGGATCCTGATAAGGTTTTTAGTTTTCCTTCATCTGCATCTACTTTGAGAAAGTCTGGGAAGAATCCCATGCTTGATGGCTGCCTATACCCCTATATCCACAGCTTCCCTGAAGGATGAAGAGATTTAGGAAAAGTGGCACAAGAACTGTCCTCACTACCGAATGGGTTAGGAACGAAAAGCCCAGCATGGAGAGTGCATTTCCCATTCCTCTCTCACCTATCCACCTGCTCTCACAGGGAGAAGTACAGTTTGGAGTCACAGTGAAGACAGCTGTAGGGAGACCAGGGCATTAAACCTACCTTGCACCTCTACGACAGCCAACCGTAGGCTGTGAGAGGGTCACAAAGGAGAACAGCTATCACACTCATCCTCTTCTTGGCGTGGTGAAAGGTATGATCCTGCAGGTAAATGCACACGTTGCCGAAGTCAACGCTCTGCTGAGAAAAGGTTATGGTGGGTGGATGCTTCATGGCCGGCTTTTCCAAGCACACAAATGGGTAACACCATTTCAAGAGTCATGACAAAACTGGGCTTATCCGCTTGCTGCACAGATGACTGCCCCAGCATTTTGTTCACCTTGCCATTACTCAGATACTCTAAGAAATCTGGAAGCATCACCCCAATACACATTCAAAAGATCTATTTGCTTTTTGTCTCTTTCAAGTTTAGCCCAGTTTCTGCCTGATCCAAGTTCCTGCTAACTCTGATGAGCCCAGAGCAGCCAAGCAGTAACACTGTTACAGGGCATGCATCATCTATTCCTAGGCACGCTGTCAAGCAACTGTCAGGAGGCAAAACCTACTCTCCTCACCAAACAGATGAAATGGCTTGGCTGGCTGATGGGTGCAATGCCATCTGGAAAACGGTAAGTTTTTAAGAAGGCTTAGTCATCCAACATCATCAGCTGCAAATGAAATACAGAGAACCAAACCAAACCAAACCAAAGGTCAGCCCAACTCAGAGACAGTGAGCAGGACCAGAAGGTCCAAAGGTAAGTACAAGCAACCCTGCAGCAAGTAGCCGTCTGCCTCTCACAAAGGCCCACTTGGGCGTCTAGTAGCCCACGATGGCATAGGTATGAGATTTCATAGCCCCCAAGAAGTCTGATCAGCACTAGCTGCAGTACCTCATGAGCCACATAAAATATCTGACCCCTTTCTGGAATCCCAGCACGTGGTCAGGTTCAAAGACTTCTACGGCAATGACTTCCATCCAGCGGTGAGGGATACATGCGGGGTGAATGCGGCACTATTCCTTTATCATCTGAGTACACAGTTTTCTGGAGGCTCTTCAGTTCTCTCTGAATAAAGTGTACCTTGAAAAACACTCTGCGTTTAATTGTTGTCCTGGCCAGTCTGAGCTACACTGGGAGGGAGGAGACGTTCCCCAGTCACACAGCTCTAAGTCTTCAGAGATTATTTCACACTGTCATTTTCCCACCTTCATCTTGCCCGATTCACGCTGTGCCATAAATGCAGCTGATGTAATTGGCAGCCTGGAGACTTCCTAGACCTATAGGAAGCCCAGAAAAGGTATGAATGTGACCTGTCTGATTGCATGGATGAACTCAGTTATAAGGAAGACGACCTCCAAAGGAAAAGTAGGTTAATCTTTTGCTGCACAAGACCTATTTCTAAGAAAACTGCAGCAAAGCACAAAGGAACATTCCCAGAACTACAAGACCTGACAAGTACTTTCAGCAACGTGAATCACAAGTCTCGTTTCAGTGCAACCATCTCTCCCAAAGACCTTGGTGATGAGAGTTCCCACTGCTGAGGCCTCGGTGCTTCTAATACTTTCACGTGTCTGTCCACATGTTATTTCCCATGCTTTTCAAATCAGCAGCATGTAAATAAAGCACAGCCTGATAATAAAAAAGGGTAGGGGATTTAGAAATATATTCTATTATACTTTTCCTTCCTCTTCTTCCCCTTTTTTTCCCCAAGCAAAGAAATAAAACTGAACTGGGAGATGTAAGACTAATGAATTTATTTTCTTTTCTGTAGGCTATTTACCTGTGGCCACCTGATAATCTGGAAGAGGAGAAATAAAACCTCAACACACAAGTTAAGCGTTGATTGAAATCAAGGACACGGCAGATTCACAAGCCTGTTAGACTGAATGATGTTAAGACATAGTCCCAGTTTCACTATGGTGCACTGTGAAGACAGCATAACAAATTACAGTTCAGAATGCAAGGAATTTGAGAAGGAAAGAAACTTATCATCAACCACCTCCACTATCATGAGACACCTGGAAACATCTGCCATGGACTGTAATTAAGACAGGTGAAACACTGCAGAGACGATGCAGGGCATGTGCAAATGCAACGTTGTTCAAGTACGCAGTACTGTGAAAGGAATAGATGATACAACTCCAGGGAGGAATCCACACTATATTAACAACGATAGGGTTAGCTCAAAAGAAATAATTCTGGTTTACTGCCAACACCAGAGACAAGCAAGAAGGCAAAATACTCTCTCCAGCACTGCTCTTTCACTCCTCTGCACTGCAATACTTTAAAGAGGCCTATGCACAACAGTGTGATGGATTTTCCAAACACCTGCATTCGTCATTTGATTTGACCTCCACAGGCCACATTCTTCCCTGCAACCTTAGTTAGTTTTATCTTAAAAAGAAAAAAGGGAAGTAATGTGGGCCACCAGAGTGAAGCTCGCAGCCAGGCTTACTCCTTTGCTGCCTGCAGGGAAACAACCATGACTCCCCAGTTCAGTACTGCCTGGATGCGGCACAGATCTTGGACTGCACCAATACAAATCCCATGCTTCCCATTTCACCTCAACACCAGAGCCAGTCCACCCCACCATCCAGTTGGAGAAGGAGACAGCTATGGTGGTATTAGCTGTCCTCATAAACAGTGGACCGTTCTCATCTCCAGGTCGCATTCTCCAGATGGCTGTTTTTCATCCGAACCCAAGAAACTTTGCTTCTCGTGAGATGCCCAGAGTAAGGGGAGTAACAGTGGAAAGCACGTCCCAAATTACAGCCTTGAACTCGTGCCTAATGGTTCCTACTCAGTGCCATGAGAAATGTTGTTGAAAGCTCTGGAAGGAAACTGCCATAATGTACAGTCATGGTGAGACAGCCTGTTTTTCAGTGGCTTGGGAACATTAAGTATTTCAGTGCTCTCTTCTATACTGCAGTAAATACTGCACTTTAAATCCACCCAATAGGTGCTTAAGTCCTGCTATTAATCTTACTTTCAAGTTCTGGGACTTGAAGTACAGGTTTATGGGTTTATTCTGCAAGCCAAGAAAGCCTGAAAGAAGCTATCGTAAACATAGCCCTCACCAATTACCGGGCAACAGCCTAAACAAGAACATTTTTGTGCAGGGCAGTGTCCCTGCCATCACTCCTTTACCAAAGAGTTCAAGCAATCTCCTCTGTCTAGCCAAAAAAACTAAAGATCACCATGTAATATCCTGGAGTTGGATTTATATTAAGTTTCTGTGCCTCCATACAATACAAGTTTGGGATTGGCTGTGATGACACAGCACAGTTTGGCATTAGTGGTACAAAAGGCTACAACATACACATCTGGCAGTGTTGAATCACCAGTTTAATTTTATGATTGTCTCATATCTGTAGGAATATACGACCATTCTTGCACAAGCACCGAAATGTTAAACAGAGGTAGTGCAGTGACAGACGAGTGGGAAGTGGTTGCATTATCACCTTCCAGGACAAACGTGTTAAAATAGCAGCTAGACCAAGTGGGAATTGCACCTGTGAAGCCTGAACGCAGCCATCTAGCATCCTCCCCTTGAAAACATGCACCAGGAAGCTTCAGATTGAGAAGAGACTCCTAAAAACACAGAGGGTTACTGAAAGCAAACCTGCAACTCTTCTCAACACAGCATGCTAAAAATTCTTTAGCTTCCCCACCACCTTCAAAGGGGCGTCATTCTTTCTGAAGCCTACAAAGCGTGGTGTGTAGCTGAGGGAAGGTGCCTGCCTGCAACGCAACTTCTTTTGGACGATGAAAGATGCCTGATGAAAGCCTCGAGAAAGCCAGGGCTCTCCCTGCAAAAGCAGATTGCTCAAGGAAAATCCCAAATTCCCCATCCCATCCCAACCGCCACAGGGCTGAGACATTAAGACAGCCAAGACACACTGTGCTTGGAAACGGGGATCTACTGAGGGATAAAAAAATGCCTCTTATCCTGTGATTAATCTGCAGAGCTTTCCTATCCCCTGAAGAGGAACAGAGAGATCCAGAATTTTGGAGCCTAGCTCAGAGCATACTTGGCTTGAAAGCAAGCCAACACACAGATATTTTTACTACTCTTACCTGTATGATTAATCTGGGTACCACTCCCATGTCTGCAGACACAGTATACCAAGATTAAAGTGCCCATGAGCTACGTGCACAAGTCTTATCGCGTCCACCGCACCCCTCCCCACCCCACAATTTGCACTGTGAAAATAGAGTTTTATAAAATAAGAGAGTCTCCTCTCTAAGAAGAGGATTAGCTACCCCAATATAACATTTTGCAGCAGTCATCCATACATTATTACAGCTGCATTTACACATTGGGTCTGCAAGCAAAATGAAAATATATCATCCAGGATGCCAGGAAAGAATGGGGTTTTACTCATGTTGCCATGCTGAAGTAAACATATCTGGCTCCAAGAGCAAAAAGAAAGAAAACCTGGGGCAGAAGGACAGCAGACAGGCCCGCAGGCTCCCTGCTGGCCCTCCAAGCCATGGCCAGGGTAAAGAAAAAGGAATGGCACTTCTAATAATCTCCTCCAGTTACATCACCTGCTAGGAATCATCAGCACATGGTTCCCACCACACAGTAGGGGAGAAGGAAGATCACACAGACTATCCAAAAATGAGAGCCTGTTAAGAATGTTAATCCAGCCTTACACTGTGACCCCAATAAGCCCTGCTACATGCACTCAAGAAACCGAACTAAAATGCAGACACCTGGCAAGGTGCTGGTTTGCAAAAAGGCAAAGTATCTTCAGAAAATCGATAATGTCAGAAGTTATTTCAAGTGCTTTGAATATGGGGGGAGGGAAGCATTTTTCACGTCTTTCTATAATGTCCTTCTTTCCTGTCATTTCTCCTTTCTTCTCCCTGCTATTTTTCCATTTCTTATTGCCATCATGCATTAAATT
The DNA here is from genome assembly GCF_000737465.1 of Haliaeetus leucocephalus. NCBI lineage: Eukaryota > Metazoa > Chordata > Aves > Accipitriformes > Accipitridae > Haliaeetus > Haliaeetus leucocephalus. Next base: position 2,956,668 of record NW_010972920.1, on the reverse strand, counting down.
CCTAATATTCAGGCCATTTTACTTCATCTACCCTTTCTCACTTGCCCCTGCACTCATTTTGTTTTGTTGGTTAGCTCTGCTACTTTCTGTAACTTTTCAAAACTTTACCAGCTGAGGACAGTCATATTATGACAAAAGGAAAATCCAAATTGTGCCATCCTGGTGCCATGTCATTGTTCAAATGTCTTCAAAATTTTCAGATTACAAAGTCTCCGAATCTTTTAATATGTAAGTTTTTTAACTTTCCCAGAATGTAAAAACGCTCCAAACGGAGATTACATTTTAGCACTGATTTGAAATACCTCTGAGGGAAAACACAGTGAAGTATTCCAGCAAACCATCTTGTCTCATGAAAACATTTGTTTCCAAAAACCTAACTGTTCAAAGGAAAATAATTTTGGACAGCACTGTATGCAACTTCATTAACACCTAACAATAACACAGTGGTAAAATCCTCAGTTGCTAGATTGAAATCATTCCACAATTTTGGGGCAGCAAATTATTCCTTCGAATAGCACAAGAAACACAAGCAGTCTGAAGGTAACCACTACTACCACGCTATCTGTCAAAGCTGGCAGCCAGGGAGTCTTTTTTAATGGACCAGAATGTAAGGCAGACCCAAGCCTGCCAGTTTCGGCGACCCAAACCCCAAGGACTGCAAGTAGTCTTAGCTCTCAATGAAGAGTCACAGCAGCCAATGTTAACACTAGAAGAAAATCTAAAGCTCAGACACGCTTAGGGTAAGAAATAATATTACCTTTTCTCTCCAAAATGTCTCCAGTGGGTGCTGTGCCCTAATTTTAGGTGGTCACACATCCCATCCCAAGAGCTGAGATTTTGATTTGAGCACTGCCAGTGTAATGTAAAACAACTTTAATATTTCAGATGGATGGGTCTGGCAAGTCCCTTCCTTCCAGATGTCATTTAAATTTTATAGAGAGGCATACGAAAAGTGATTTATGCAAGATGGAAGTCCTAGGAGGAGCAGCCTGTCACACACAATACTCTTACTTCGTCCATTGCTCCAATGTAACGGCAAATTGCACAAATTCAAAGGAAGGAGACAGCAAGGAACCATACCTCTTAAGAAACTGGCAGAAAAACAGAGCTTTCCACTTTTGTTTCAGCAAGCTGGTAATGAACGATGGTCATTCCTGTTTGGTGGCCTTCATAAAATGAGCTCGCAGTGTCACCTTTACTCCTACACGGTCACATGTCTAAATCACATCTGGAAATAAGTGTACCCTTAAATGACAAATTCAGCAAAATAGACAGAACCAAATGAAATGTTCAGAGGATGAACTGAACTTTGATCCTCACAAAGCACTTCTATCAGAACAGACAGGAGCAGCCAAAACTAAGCTATCTACGGGAGTTTTGGCTGCTGTGTGCCCCTTGTTAGCGTTTTTTTCTAAACAAAAGTATTAGGCATCGATGATTTCCTAGTGTACTGTTACACAACTTGCTTGATCTCTCCAAACTCTGTCTCTAGGAGCCAGGTATATTTGCTGACAACTCGAGGAGAACACTGGCTGTTCAGTAGGCCTAAGCACAAACAGGGTGCCACACTGAAACACATGGAAGTGCTAATAGAGGGGAGGTAATTTATAATAGTGAGCAAAACCACTTCCTTATGAGAAGAACTCCATTATGCCAGTTCAGAAAAAAACTTTGAGCAAGACTGTAAAGACGAACAAGAGAAGGTGCTCCACAATAAATTCTTTAAAAGGGACCTGGTAATGGCACACAGCTGCCCTTCTGAAGGCCATTTTAGCATCTGTCAACGAGCAATCCAGAAATAAAGCCATCATTCCTCACTTCTTAAATACTGGAGTCCAACAAAGTCAGCAGAAATGCACCCTTTACTCCACTGTCAGGTTTTCTTCTTCTCCCAGCAAAACAATTATTCCTGCTGGTGTTCATCCAGTCAAGCTCTCCTCCCTCTACTTCCAGCTAGTGAATCAAAAACAAAAGCTGCACTTAACAAAACTCATGTTTGACCCTGCATCAAAGCTGTACTTTACCCTGCTTTGATTCTCCCGCAGATAAACAAAGTAAGACTCTGGTCTACAATCATCTCATTTCATCCTAACCTCCAGGCAAACTGAACTTCAGTCCTGCTAAGGATGGGGGCACTAGAAATGCCCTTATATAAACATTTGGCTTGTCTCAATTACTCGATCTTTGTGTGTTCAGCATTTTACAGACACATGAGCAAGTACAGGCTTCCTCTCTTCTTTTTCTCTCGTTCCCTCTTCATATCTGGTTAAATTCAGGATAACTAATCCTTCAATTACTAGCAGAGTTAAAGCACAGTTACAGGGAAAATGGTGTGCGAAGTGTCTGTTTACATCTCCAGCGACTGAGGGAACTGTTATCATCCATCCCATTGTCACAGGGCTTTGTATCATATGGTCAGGCCACTAGGATTTAATTCCTTTACATGATATCTAAAAGTCATTTACTTGCAGGAACTTGCAATTAAATGCATCACATCAACCACAGTTGTACGAGTTGTAACATTCATTATCATACTTGTTTGTCAGTGCTGAAACAGGCACTCATAATTTCATTTGAGTAAGTGCTCAGCAATTTATGCGGAAGAAAGGCATGGGTCAATTTGATTCGAGGCTAGTCAAAGAGTGCAGATGTGATCACTAAGACTCTTTGCAACACCATCTCCTACTGACTGAAGACTACTGAACACTTATAGCCAACCTCTCCCCAAAACAGCTTTCTATGCTGCCTGCAAAGTCCCCAAAATAATCCAGCTCCCCTTCTCCCGACAAATCCCACGGTTATGGGTGAGGAATTATCTAAAGCAGGCCTCCGGTGAAGTGGCTTGATCTGCAGCCAGTGCTTTATTCTAAGTCAAGTGGCAGTTCCTGGGACTCCGAGGCTGCTTTCGTCTCCGTTCGTGTGTAGCAGATATGGCTTGTTACCTCCCACCATGCAGAGCTGTGAAAAAATAAGACAGAGCCAACAGTAATTTCACTGTTGCCCAAAGCCGCAAAATGTGTTCCAGTAGCTAACCAGATCCATCAAACCCTTCCAGTTATTCAGCCGTGTAGAGCACACATACAGCACCCTCCTCCTTTATGTTTGCGCTCCCAGCACAGGTGCTACTGTCAAAACCTCATCAGAAACAACCCTTTTTTATAATTGCTTCTCGTTTAAGTGTTTCCCCTAATCAGAGACATTTTGAAGCTTCCCATAGTCAAAGGCAGGTAAGAGGGATGCAAATTAAGGCAAGGTTTGCCCAGAAGGCCAGGAAACCTAGTTTAGTCTTCTTAAACCAAGAAAAAAAGAACTGACTCCAAAGTACCAACCTCACAAGAGGCTTTTTGGAAACCCTCCCAAAGAATCCACATTTTACAGTTTTCCAGGGGCAGTGAGGTGGGGAGCATTTTGTCCTGGCTGGGATCTCAATTTCAGGTAGGAGTTTTCCCAGCACCTGCCTCCCTACCAATATATAAAAGTCTGCCCGGTTGCACTCTACCTTTCTCTGTGTCTATGAAGCGATGATCTACATTCATGGCCGTCCTCTCACCTTTCAAACTTCAGCAGAATTTTTTAGACAGGAAAACAAAGACTGGTGCTCTCAAGTAACACATGCAACACCGTGTTGCATTCCCTGTGTATTCTCTGTGATCAAAATATGAGGCAAGACCTTAAGTCGGACAGCAGGCTTTCCTCTGGCAAGGACTCACAAGATGTTTTTAACAGACAGAACCACTGAACATTGCTGAAGTCAGAGGTATGGTCTTTACAGACCCGTTTCTGGTAGGATTATAGATTTGAAGGTTCATTGGCACTCGTCCATTTGAAAAGCATCATGCAAGAATATGACGCTTTTACATCTAGGAGATTTCCGTTCTATGCAGTATCTGCCTGCGCATGGTACCAACAGCTATCCTGTGGAAGAAACTGTCCCAAAACAAGAGTATCTGCAGGAAAATATGAGGTGGAAACGCCAGATATAGATGCAGAGACATCCACATCAGAGCTGGTTGTCAAGCATAACCTCTGCTAACACCTATCTCTTGCTACAGAACCCTCTCCTCTCACACAAATTCCTTTTCCAGACAAAGAGGAGCCAAAAATAAGTAAGGGGGGAACCTCTTCTCCTGTTGAAATCTAACCCTGCACATTCCAGCCTCCATCAGCTCCCATCCCACTCATAACAGCCTGTTCTCATCTTATACTGCCACTTCAGCAGCACGGCTTCTAAAATGGAAGCTGAATTGGACGTTTGGGTTCAGAGCCTGCATGCGCACAGAGTCTCACTTCTCCACTGAGAATCCAAAGGGACTCCAGGGAGAAACACAGTTCCCAGCAGTGCACCACAACAGGACCGTCTGCTCTAAAAAGACTTGGAAAATAAATAAATAAATAAACCAAATAAGACATTTAACAGACACCTCAAAAAGAAACAAATGTAAAATACATTTTAAAATTCCAGTGTAAAACCTCACAAGAAGCACATGTAGGGTCTGCTAACAAAACAACAAGCTGGGAAACAAAGATGAATGACAACAAAGGTAGAGTTTATTATTACCAGCTGCTAATGCCTAGATAATCTTTCAGCGAGAGCTTTGCCAAATAAAAAGGTCTACAGCAGGACCCAAATAAACAAAAAGGATGTCCAATGGGCAGAATGAATCGGTGTCTCCTAGAGTTCACGCAGCTTATCCCTAGAGAAGTTGGTCGTGAAATACAGCAGCTCTCTCAGATGCTTTCTTGCTTTATGCTCAGTAATAGCTACAAAGGAGGCAAAAGTTCCTGAATCTTACCTATATCCAGGAGTAGTTTCAAAATGCAAGGCAGCACAATTTGACTCAATGCAAAAGGATTATCCTGATCTCAGTAAGTCTGACCTATTCTTCAGTCACCTAAAATAAATGTTTCCTTTATGACAAAAAAGAACAACATTAGATTTTGCACTTCACAATCAGGAAAATCCATGCTTTTAGCTAGGTTTTCTTTTAATGCTAACAGGGTTATCTTTTACAGGGAAATGCGCTAAGTCATGATTGAAAAACATAAGGCAAGCTATCCTTAGATGCCTCATTGAAATCAGCTATGCATGGCAGACTGCCCTTTTTGGTACATTTGCCTGGATGGGAGAGCTTTACCTCATTCCCATTCATGGCTCTTAATAAGAGCAGGCTGCAGTCCGACCCAGGTGGTGATTTATGTCTCAGCTTTCCATTGAAGAGATGCCAATATTTGTAAGCTGACCCTACACCCTTCATTTTATTCTGTCATCTGTTAATTGCGCTAGACATTTTACGCACAAAGTACCTTCACAGAGCGCAAGCAACAAGCAGAATTTATTAGACATGATGGCTCTGCACAAAGAGGAGTCTCCAAAAATAACTTAGTGCTGTACCTGTTTCCCACTCAGAGAATCAGTTGTCAACATACAACAAATGGTCCGCTTGTCTTTCACAAGACACAGCTATTTCTCACTTCAAGGAAAAAGACCATATTTAGCAACTGGCAAAAAACTAAGTGAGGTTTTCTATTACCATGAATACCCCTGAGACGAGACAGTTGATATGAGAACAAAAAGACAGAATAAGCTCTGCAATTCTTGTGAATAATTAACTTTGGTACAAGAAAATGCTCTTCTTGGAAAACACCTTTCCTAAGCAAGCACAATTCACAATGATACAGATAACTCCAAGTAACAGGAAGGAAAAGGTGTCAAAGAGATGATCATAAACCTAAGATTTCTCAAGGATTGTTCCTTTCCAGGGCATCTGCAGAAAAGCATTTACTGGGCTTGACACAGACCTCACACGCAAAATAAATATCTTGGCAAGTGGGAATGCACCAGTGTTATGACACGATGCGCTTAGTCCGAGATGGCCGGCCCTAAGCAAGATCAGCTCTGCTCAGAACAAGTCCTTGATGTCACAGACTTACACATTCCTTACCTTAATGAATGAAGTGTGATAAGATGAATAGGAATAATGATACAAGTTAGATCTTCGCAGCTTTTAGCACAAGTTAATGTAATTCTACACAATAATTCTGTAGGTACAATTATTCCTTTGGATATCATTAAAAAGTCTGCACTATGCCCATTTATGCAAGTATAGTTAATATAAAAATCTCCTCTTGGCCTATGTTCACAATTCCTAACAGCAGGAAGTCTACAGACAGAAAAAAGGCCAAATGCACAGCTAGTTGCTGGATCAGGTAGGAGACAAGGTGCTATGAAGTCCAGAATACCAAATAAGCCTGTTACAGTTCATGCCTTTTGACTTCAGTTTAACAGATGTGAAACACTGTACTTTCTTTTGCCAATTGTTACAACTACTAAATGCTCAAATGTTTTCCGCCACCAAGGTGAATGGTCTTTTTCTCCAGCAGCCACAGATACAGAGAGAAATATCACCAAGTCACAAAATAAATTATGTAACAGGGCTGAGATGCAAGCATGGTTTCAGAAAATGCATGCAGGATGCAAAATTCACTGAGCTGACACCAGACAGGAGGCAAACTGAACATTTCCAGGCTTGCTGAACATCATTTATGAGCTATACAACAATTATGAATAGGGCTGGTACTTTTAGTGATGGCGTTTAGCAAGCACGTCAGTCACAAAGCCCCATGAACCATGCGTCAACACTTCCTGCGACCAAACAACTTCATCCACCTAGGGTTATCCAGCCGTGCAACACACCAAGTAAGAAGCAGGATTTCAGTCCAGGTCCCCTGTGGCCTGCTCACACACATTTGCCAAAAACATTCTGGTATTCACCATCCACTTCCACCAGACTTCCTACCAGTGTCTAAAGTAGCTTTTAATTCCTATTTCCCCCTAATCCTTACAGTCTTTTTCTTATTGTAGGTATAAAGCACACAAAAATGAAATGCAGGAGACTAAATGTTTGCACATACTGATCTATCAGTCTTCAGTCTCTGTCCTTGTGGACTTCTGAACTGTCAGAACTAGATCCTTCCTTGCTGTTGTTTTAGCCCTCCACCTTTCATCAGCTCAGTTTTTTACATGTCACTTTCCTAAAACTCCTAAAACAAAACTTAAAGCTACACATAATTCCATCAAGTCTGGACAGCAATTCTGTTGCCTGCATATATATAAAATGCTATGGTTTCTCCTCACAATGGCCTTAAATACTTTTTAATAGACTTCAGCTTTGCAATTACATTTCTGGTATCTGCCAGTATGCTCAAGGAAAAAGCAGCCAAGAACAGGGGCATTTTATAATCCCCAAATTTGTAAATAACATGTGGAAAGCCAGATTTCTCATCTTTTTCCTATTGATTCACGTCCATAGTTTGTACAAGTAATTCTCCCTGTTTAAGAACCATTCTGAGTTTTACAGACCTACAGAGAGCGCCCACGTAGCACTTGTCCATCCCCTTGCACACTTCAGGTCAATGCAGACCTCACTCCAACAGTTTAGCTACACGTTGGACCCAGAGCAGAAGGCAGCAGCAACAACATGCAACGTGGACTGCAGACTGTAACAGAAAAGAATTAGCAAAGCCATTTTTAACATCCCCTGTGCCAACAGAGCCCTGCTTGGGGACCCGTCTTTCTTGGGCAATCATATTTCATGCTACTCCAATACAAAGGGTGATTTCTTTGCTGGAACTTCATCAAACAGTATACCGTCCCTCTGGTGAACAGAAAGCCGTATTTCTTTAAAAAAGAGATGGAATAAGGACCTTTCCATCATTATAGCCTCTGCAGAAACAGCTTAGAATTTGAAAGCACTGCTGTTGGTTAAACCACCCAACGCTCAGATCATGCAGAAACGATAGCCACGGTTTAAAAAGTATTTACTGCAGCAGGAGTCTTGCTCTGAAAACTTGCAGTCTCCTGTAATTTGTGACTTTAGGACCATTTCAAATTAATTTTCTCACATAAAACAACATCTGCCCTTGATGCTTATTGAAGTCAAGTACTAGCTAGTGGTTATAGGGAAGAGACAATAGTTCAAACCATTATTATCTCCTGCAATTGCAAACAAGGATCTTATTGTTTGTTAACCTCAGAAATGTATCATCTGATGTCAGCTTTAGAAGAAGTAATGATTATGAAGAGACAATCTCGATCACCCAAGAGCCTTTTTTAAGAGCAATCTGTCCTACAGTTGCACCTAGAGAGCACATGCTAATACTGCAGAACACCACAGTGCCATGCTCTATAAAAACAAATAGAAGGCTTTGTAAACCTACAAAATGGCAAGAGACCCAGGAGAAAGGTAAAATCCCTCATGCCTTTGGGAAAAGAACCACAAAACAGGTTATCATTTCATGCACGCATGCACAGAAATGACACAGCCATAAAAAGTCCGAGTGGAAAAGTTCAAGGAAACAGGCGTGAAGGCTGCAGAACAGACCAGCGCTTAGAAGAGACAGGTTTTCAGCTCCGTCACGGACTGCAGACTGGCTTTGGGCAAATGGTTTAGCATCTCAGCACGTCATCTGTAAAATGGGGTGAATGCCACCTTTCTACCATGACGGCAAACCGAATACAGACCACAGGGGTACGTGATTTTATAGGAAGGACAAACGTGCACTACCTTCCAATCTGCAAAAACGCATTACATGTCTGCCTGTCTAATCCGACAGAAAATTCTTCCTGTAAAGTTTGAATACACAAAACCTGTCTCAAAACAGGGCCTGCATACAATATGTGTCACAACAGCAGGCTATAGGGAAAAAAGTGATAAAAACCTGAAAAAAAAATTTAAAAAATCCATCTTCACTTTGGCTAAATCTCAGGACTATTCAAAGTAGTTTGCAATTTGGCTGGGTTTGGAATTGCATAATTTTATTATTTTTGGTACTCGAGTTGATTGGCCGCTTGCCTAACTCATGGTCTTAGGAAAGCCATGTCCCTCTCTGGTGAAAAACGAGCTAACAGAGATCCCATTGATACTTCACTCATCACCTTTGTAAAACTACTCAAGTTAATCATACACACAGGGCACAAAACACACACGGACTTTCTGGGCCGTACCCAAGGAGAAGAGAGCGAGGGAGGGAAGGGACAGGCAGCGTTTGGTTCTTGTGTTGTATTTCCTACTGAAAGAAGCAAGCATAGCCAGCTACAAAGCATTTTTAGAGCACGATTGAGGATCCCCTTTAGTGGAATAGCTTTGAGAGGAAAAGAAAAAGGAATTTTGCAGCATTTTATGACAAAATATAAAAATTCCAACACTACTCCTAAAAACATGTGTTTGACCCTCCAAACACAGCGACTGTGTCATGTTATCTAATGAGGCCCAAAGGCCAAAATATCGCGTCAGCTGAATCTCAACCATGGGGAACCAGAAGCAATTCCTACAAGCACTTACCTACAGGCTAGTGCAGGGTCAGCCTTCTAGTCCTGGGCTCTTTAAGGAGGACTTTAAAGACAAAAATGCATTTAAAAAGAAAAACTGACTTAATGTCAATATGAAAGCTGAAATAATTTTGTTGCCCAAAATTTCCCTTTATTTAAATGGTACAACTTTTTTACTTGCTTCCTACATCAAAAAGAAACACTAGGAAAGACTGGTTTCTCTTTCAAGCCCTCCCAAATTACAAGAGAAAGATTACATTTTTAAAAGTCAATATTTTCCAAAACAGGTGAGTAAAGTCAGGCTCCCAAGCCAAAATTTATACATCAAGATGTTCAGTGTTATTCTCAAAAAATACTGTATTCAGCTGACCCTTCACAAGTCAAGGGGAGCCACCATACAGCTAAAATAGCAGAGAAAAGAAAACACAGTCGGGATCCTTAAATCCTGAGCCTAGCTTTAGCCTCCTGATCTTGAAAGAGCTACACAAGTCACCATTAAAGCAACTGTCCATAGACAAGGATTTGGGAGAGGATGGAGAGACAGTAGGGTTATTTTGAGGGAAAATAAAATACTTCCTTGGGTATTAGATATACTATAGTTTCTTTAAGGACAAGCTAGTATCCGCTTTATTCTTCAACCAGGCAAAGTGACACAGCTGTGAGTGTATATAGTCAGAAATGTCTAATACAATGTCAACTTTTCAATTCCAAACAAACAACTGAATTAAACAAGCACACAGTCTTTTTGCACTGGACACCAAGACATGGCATATTAAAAGCAGAAATGCTTCAGTGTAGAAGCTTGGCTTTTCCTCCTCGGTTAATTCTGTCTGGTAAGTAAAAGCTCAGTTAATTTAATTGGCCTTTCAGTTCCTCACTACTGCAATAACTGAGTTGCTAAGGGTGAAATTACGAGTTACAGATGAACTAATCCCACTGTGGCCTCTATCGTGAACTCTCTCCCCTGACCCGTCCTTCGTGCCCTGCTTCCCAGCACCAGCGCTGCCATTCATGGAACCCTCCGCTGAGCAGATTCAACTTGCTAAATCAGCAGAGATATACTTACTTTTCCCTGATTCAAGCTTCTGCCTCTGAGGGAGGCAGGGGAAAATGTGACCACCCCTTTCTGCAGGAGCACACGGTTATGTAGGATTCGGTGCAATATTATATGGCACCCTCACACTACCAGTGACAGCAGGCACGTGGCGAACTTGCATTTGTTGGACTTTTCTTTAAATTAGAAAATATCGCTTATGATATCAATATACAGAAATGCTTAAATTTTAGATTAAAGCATGAACTTGCAGCCAAAGTTAGAATCAAAGCCTCCTATCAACCCTGTACCATAATCAACCATAGCAGCAACAATGAAGTTGGTCTTCTGTGCTTCTTCCTCTCACATTTCCCCAAGCAAGAAAGAATTGATCAAACACATGTGGTTGCAGAGTATCAGGACAGATTTAGCATATCAGATAAAACAGGACTTGCTGACTAAGAGGAACTCAGCAGACATTAGCAGAAAGTTGTTATTAATTTAGGCTACCAAGGCTTTACCAGATAAGAAGTTTAAAAGCTTGTGGTTTAAAATTCTACCATTAAAGCACAAGAGGTAGAAGAAATTGCTTCTGCGGATTTAGACACTGAAGATTTTTTTAAACTTCCTACAGAGTATTTTCCTTTTCTACTCTCGTCATCCTACCCCATTTCTCATAGATTACAGCACTGCTACTGAGTTGGTTTAATGAAGTTTACATAACATTATAGGTACTTGATTTAGCTGTCACAGCTACCATCTGTAATTAATCCTCCCAGGAGCTAGAATGCTGCACAGCTTGTTACTGCAAGCTGTGTTTCTAATGTGGTAGAAGCTTATAACCTCCATAATTCTGATCTTGCATCAGTTTTATGCCATCATAATTTCTCTGCATTCATTTGGCCAGTCACACCAGCCAGTGGAGAACATGACCCACAGGAGAAGGCTGTAAACGAGCTGGATGTTATCAGTAACGGCAGGCGGGAAGGAGTCCTTTTCCCTCTTTCCTTTCCTTTTTCTTTTCCTTTCCCCAGAGCAAAAAATAAAGCAGCACGCAAATGACCATCCGTGTTCGCAGACCATTTCTGTGTATTTTGCACACAGCTTCTTCAGCAAGACTTATGTGCAATTAAGACACAGCCGATAATGCTGGAACAGGTGTGGTTTTTACCTTCTACTAACTTATGCACAGGAGTATTAGTGAACAGACAAAACTACGGCGCTTCAGCCTCCCCTTCAGTGTGACATTAAAGAGGAGGTGAGATGAATATTACACCTTCTTCATGACACTGTCTGTGTGCTACTGTACTTTCACAGATTTCATACCAAAATGGACCTTGCCTGTTTTTTAACGCAAGGAGGTCTGTGCTAGTTGAATAAATTAACTCCTGATTCTGGTCCAAAAGCTGCAATTTAAGCATAGCATAACTTTAAGGGAAAAAAGCCAAGCATGATTTAAAGAATTCTAGTGATACAGAATAATTCATAGCACACCTCAGGAAACCGTTTCAATGATTCCCTATCTCCACAGTAAAAAACCACCTAATTCCTAAGCTGAATTTATCTAGCTTTCATTTTCTGGCTACTCCATTTTCTTATGGGCAGAGGAGTTTTACTTACAAGAATTTCTGTTCCCTCTGTAGCCTTCTACAAATTACCCCTCAACCTTCCCTTTGAGAAATGATTCAGACTGAGCTCAAGCCTTTTGTTATGAGGAATCATGCCTCTCCTCCAGATCCCCTCCATCCTTGTGCATTCCCACCCCCCACCCTCAACCCAGTGTCACCGAACAGTGAAAAATCAGACTAGTATTCCTACAGCTGGCACAGCAATGCCAAATACCCCCTTAATATAACACCATTCCTCCTGAACTGTAAGCCCCTAATATTCACAGAGGAATTATATCACCCCTTACCACACTGGTGTTAATGCATCAGGAGTGCTCGAACGTTTTTCAGAGGCATCAGCAGGGTCCCCGTTGGCTGTTCCCAAATCCATTACCTTGCCTGCAGCCATGCTGAAAGCGCACCTTTCCACCCGAGTGTAGCCATCCTGCTGTGCCTCCTAAAATACCTATCAGGCTGGCCTCTTCCAAGTTACCAACAAAGTGTTCGAAGCTCACGAGTTAAACCACTAAGCTCTGTGGGGCTTGCTAGGCAGATGAACTGGATGCTTCAGTCAAGGGAACAGTTCTTTTAGACCACCGCACAAGATTTTAATCCATCCATCAGAAACCATGCTAATTTTATGTCAGCCTGGTTTCTTAAACAGGTCATCCAAAGACACCTTAAACAAGAAAGCACAAAAACCCTGGATTTCTCAAATCTGCCCTCTCCTATATCTTACAGCCAAATTTATCAAGGCTGTGTTCATAGACACTTTTGTTTAGCAGCACACTTGAACTCCTTAAACAACAGAAGAAATGAAAGTGTCCCTGAAGTGTGGTACCTTCTTTCACTGGGGAACAAATAAAGAAAAAAAGCTGGAGGGGTTTGTTCTTTGAGAAAAGGGAAGCGTGACCAGGTAGGAAACAGGTCAAATGCTGAATGCCTGAAGACCCTGAACATCTCTCTTCTAATTCAGCTCTGCCTGCAGCCAGTTCTTTAGCAACAGAAACAAAAATGTGCAACTGGCCCTGGCCTCTGGTGCAAGATAAGAAGAAATGAATGCTTTTGTGGTAGGTTCCCAAGATAAACTATTATGCATGCCCAAAGGAGTCATGTGCAAACGTGTTTATTGACTCCACACAATAAATCACTGCTTTCCAAAGCAAATCCAGCTTTGCATTTCTAGTTCACAAATTTGGTTGAGACAATGAGGAGCAACCCCTAAGCTTTTGAACCTCTCCATAGTTTGTTCGCTTGAACAAATTAGATTTCCTCTCCTTGGGGCTGGCAAATGATCCCACGCTGGATAAATGCTTAATGTGAATGACACATGAAGGCTGAGACAAGCTGCTTTCATTTACACAGTCATTTCTAAACAGAGGAGCAGGCCTCCCCTCTACACCCATTTGAAAGGGACAATTACTGCGCTCTGAAACCACTGCAAGACGCTGAAACACTGACAAACGTCTGAGTAAGGGGCTTTGCCAGATCAGTACCTTGGTCTTTCCTGTCACAGAGGGACAGGAGCAAAAAAAAGATTGAAAGGGGGGAAAAAAACCCATGTTTCCTGGTCTAAAGAAACTAAGACAGAGGTAAAAAGAAATGTGCAAGAAGACCTCAGCTCTGATAAAACTTTCAAAGGGAGAATAACAAAATTAAGTATATCTGCTCACAACAATGCCCTCAGCAACTTTTTCTAGTAACTCTTACGTGTGTTACAGAGTTTGGGAGACCCAAACGGGCTCAGGGTCCCCTCAGCCTAAGTGCTCTGCACAAACGGCAAGTGCCAGTTCACGTGATCGCCACAGAGATAACCTAAAGCTCAGAGAAGAAGGCCAGTTCAGCTGGGAGAGGAGCAAGGACTTTGCTCAGCTACTGGCAGGGGGGCCGGTCAGTGACAGAGCCAAGACGGCTGCAGAAGTGCTTGCTTCTCTCTGGAGTACCTTCATCTACAGCCCCGGCAAAGGTGACGTTTACCAGAGCTGGTCTAAATACTGAACCAAAAGCTTTCAAATAAAAAAACATTTTGAAAACAAACAAAAACCTTTATGCACAACCTCTTTTATTTGGACTGATAAATTCTGTAGGGTTTGCTTTGGGGTTTTTTAATGTTATTCCCAAGAACTACCCAAAATACAGCGTTTACCAACAATCCCATTTCAGATTTTGTGCACATGAAATAAGCTCAGCAAAACATCTGGCAGAAAACAAATCTCCAGTAAACCTAAGGGCACAAAATACCTTTTTCATCAGCTTCCAAGTTGTTTTTTTATAGGGTAGACGCACCTTTCTCAAAAACCTGGCACACGATGCACATACCTGCTTTTAACTCTCCAAAGGTTCATGGTATGTGCTTACTCCTATGCAAGTCAGCTGTTGTAGATTTCCCTGAGCCCTGGCTTTTGCTCACAGCAGACCCACCCAGTTGGGAGCCACACTGGGAACCTGGAGGATAAGAAATCTTTCAGTCCCCTTCACATCTGCAGAATAGGGTTCAAGACCTAAGTGACACACAGGCCCCAGGTTCACCTTCTGCACAGAGGACAATTTCATCAATGAGGTGCTGCAGCACAGCTTTATGCAGTCAAAATACTCCCCAGGACCACCAAATAAAAGCTGGCTTAGATACAGCACCGACACATTTGGTCTTCAGGATGTTCAGGGTTCCCTGCTAACTGTTTGATGGATTCTGGACACGGCAGTAGTTTTTGCAAAGACATCTTGTCAAAAAGCTTACCTGAAGGTGAGTATCGTGTCTCCTTCCCTCTGACAGGGCTTATCTCAGAATTAATTCTGCACTCCAACGAAGGGCTCTGGGAATAAAAATCAGCTTTGGTGCTTTTGAATTCGCAGGTGCGCTAGCACCTTCCGACAACCACATTGCACAGTTTTGGTTGGCGGGCAATTCAGCTTAATGGTGGTTTTTTCAATCATGTAATGGATGTTTGAAAGACAACTGCAAATCAGCTCACTGAGATGGTGTTTCAGCATCGATGCCCAGAAAATACCTGTGACTCTGCAAATGAACTCATCCTAACACAGGTACCCTTCTTAGAGGAATTCAGAACAAGTACTACTACAATGCCCTTCTCCTGCAGGAGAAACTCTGGACTCCACTGAGCATGTAGAGCCCACAGGTAACAGTGGAGAGGCTCTTTGCTTTCCTAAGTCTATAACAAAACCTGATAAAATTGCAAACAGGCTCCCATAAGTGTAGCTCTTGAAAAGTACTGTGCAAAAGAAGTATGATGCCTGCAGGAACCTTTATTTATTCATATACATGCTCATATTAAAATGCCAGGGAAAACACTAGGAGAAAGAGAATGGGAAAGGGAAAGACCCCAGGAACCTCCCCATAAAAAAACATTGTCACTGATAAATTTTTACTTTCACTTCTGTGTTAACGATAGCAAAAGACTCCAGTACACCAGTTACACTGCACTGCTTTCATTTCAAGGTCACCGTATGGACACCGTAGTCAATAAACTAGCAATTGGAACACAAGGAGGCCAAAAGCCCATCTGAAAATCCTCTGGAAGTCTATACAAAATGATGATTAAGAGAAAGGGGAAATGAAGGAGAGGGGAGACAGAAATGGAGTTTTCTTTGGATTCCTGAAACTCTGTCTTCCAATTCCTTCAGACACATGGGGATCATCACCTTCCTAGTGACCAAACTGGCTGTGCCAAGAAATAATAAATCACAGTAGAAGACCTCATTTGACTTGCCAGCAGTCACAGCAACTGCTTTGCCAGGAAACAGAGACACGAACACAAAGCAGAGCCAGGAGCTGTTCCCAGGGAAGCCAGAGGCAAAGCATGGATGGATTTCCAACACTCGAAGTGCCTGGGAAGGCAAGGATAATCACGTTTGATTAGAGTAAGGGTAACTCACTGAAACTACTGCAGAAACATGTGCAGAGCACAAAATACAGCCCGTTGTGTCAAATTCAGACAATCATAAGAACCCCAGCAGGACACAGACTATACCTATGCTGAGGACACCAGAGTGGGTGAAGGGGGGGCCTATCAAACCACCCAACACCTTTGCTTCAAGGGCTCCCCTACTCCAGCCTGGGCTACAGCCTCTGGATGCCAGAGCACGCTGCCCAGCACACACCATCAGCTCCAGCGTTAATGCAGAGTCTGGAGTAACTCAGATCTCAACATGCACCAGCAGCTCACAGATGATACTAAAAAAAGCAGAGGGGTAACACCAAAAGCATCTCTCGAGGGAGTCCAGCCCAAAACTCTCCATCTACATGCAATCCCCAACACCCCTAATCTAACACAAGTGTCGATGTTGCTGCATCTGGCTTAACCTCAAGCTTTCAGACACCTTGAATACTGTGCAATGCCTACAAAAGCCCAGAGGATGTGAGCTTTATGCTTTGCTCATTAGTCTATTAAAACCCACATAACAATCGTTTTTGTATTTGGAAGCTGGCACAACGAAGCATTACCCCAACAGGACTTCTTCATGACACACAGAAGAAACACAGCACTGACTGGTTTAAGAAAACAACGAGTTGGCCCAAACTTACCGGTCAAGCTTTAGAGCTGGTACCTTCATATGCACAGGGACAGCAAACAGCACAGAGAGGGAAGGGACAAATTAATGAATAACTAACTTCTCTCATCCCTCCCACCAGCTACACACTGGGGCAGATCTCTGGACTGGTCAGTCTGGTAGCCTTCAGGTCAGATTTTATCCTGCAAGCATACTTGTAATTGATTTGGGGAAAAACCCCATACAAAAACCCCAAGTATCCTAAACAATTATCACCATCCCTCACTTCAAACCGGCCCACAAAAATGGTTAATAAGCACGAGAGTAACACAGGGAACTGCCATTCCCAGCAGGGGTAGCAGAGGGTTAGGGTGTCTGAAGATGGACTAATGAAGGATATCTCAATTCCACTATCAGCACGTCTGCTTTACCACATTTCCCAAAGCCAGCTTCCTCTACAACCATGTGCTCATATCCAATGCTAAATCATTTCTTCATATGTGTAGGTATGAGTTTGACTCAAAGGACCCTAAACTTCACGTGTAGGGCCAAGATGAGGTCAGAACAAGAGACAGAGTAGCGGTTTGGCTTACTGTAAATCTCTTGCAAGTAAAGTTAAAAGGTAAACCCATGCTCTCTTTGGAAAACACCAACTGGTAAACTAGTTGCCATTTTGCAGCCTTGCTTCATGTATTAAATAAGCTCAGTGACTTGAAGGCTGACTGCCAGTGTCAGGGTCAAATGCTCAACTGGTAAAATGCCCAGCTCCACTGACATCAAAGCAGCTAAAGCCATTTACAGGAGCTGAGGACCCAGCCTCAGCTAAAGCTGAAGAGTACGGGAATGTGGGCTCCCCAAATAGAAATATGCTGATCACGTTTCCATAAGGGACTCTGGCCTCACCTCCAGTTTCTCTGCAACACCGCAAACTGGCAAGTCTACAATCACCATCTAAATCACTCCGGCATCACTTTACAGAGACTGAAAGATGAAGAAACAGATCAACTCTCCATGCCAGCACAGGGCGGGTATTTGTGGTTTTTCTGACCTGCCCAACAGTCCTCGCACAACCCCGCTCTGTCACTCCAAACAGATGCCGCTGTCAACACTGTCTCAGGGTGGTTTCCAAATACAAATGTCAACAAATCATAGCTTTCTCGCTTCCACATCATCTTGCTGTCAAGGGCCAGGGCAAGCCTGTAACAAAAATAGTCCACTTCCATACCACTGGGAGAGTGAATACCAGAAAGCATCCCCTGTACTCAACACTACAAAGTTGTTTGGCACACAAACCTGCACCAGATGAGTTACATCCTTACAGGGATTACACAAATTACACCCTTACAAGGTAGCATTACTCCACCATAGGCTTCTTGATGCAGGTGTAGCAACATTAGGAAAGGACTGTTCTCCCTCAGATGTCCTCCTCTCTCCCGTCCATGATGCAGTCCCAGCATCGGTCACTCCAACGGCCATAAAAAACAGCTGACCTACAACATGAGTATTTGGGAATTCCTGATCAGGGATAACGGGAAAGGCCACATTCCTGATGAACCAGCCACCACTCAACTCAGGGATTTCCCTGGGAGGAAGCAAGTTCTGCAACGTGAAGCCAGCATCTGCATCAACCCATTCTTAGCTGCAGCAGGAGAGGGAGGGGACATAATGTAGCCAGGAGGGAAGGAAATCCTTACCCAACTCTCAGCTTAGTACAGGGCCCTTAGATGACTTTAACCTAAACCCACCTAAGTCCCTGTCTTCCTATACAAACCTGGTATCCTTTCCTATAATCCCGTCACATATTTGGACTGAGGTGCTGAATTCAGTCCACTTGTGGATTTGCTTGCACAGACTGGTTTGGAATGCCACAGAAACTAGACAACTCCAGAACAGAAAGAAAATTTTCTTTAGAAAAATTAAAGTTCCCAGATGCATTCTTTATTATGTTACAGTAAAGCAAGAGGTTATAAGCAGAGCTCCCTGGAACTAAGTGTAAGCTGAAACGTGTCTCTGTTTTTGCAGCTCTTGTGGCTAACTTATGCGGTTTCCATTGCAGAAAAGCACAGCGGTGACACTTATGGTACTCTAATTATATTAAATATCTAAAGCCTTTAAAATATTGGTATAACCATCTGAAGGGGGAAAGGCTCAATTACCAAGGTTATTTTTTCCTATTTCATCTAACTGAGAATAACCGTTAAGAGGTTGTTCTACAAGATGTGATGGATTTAACCAGATGCTCTCATCATTTCTACTGCAGTGCTTGAAAAAATAGCTTCTATAAATACACTAAAAAGCCAATGAATTACAGAAGCATGAAATGACTTCAGTAAGGTTAAAAACATGCTGGCGTCATACAGAATGCACTGAAAATATTAAGTAGAGAGACGTCATTGCAGCTTTTACATAGATGGCACTACTGCTGATTTTAACAAGGACGTTACTTATTGAAGCTGCCATATAAGAAATTATCATCTCCTCAGTCTGAACATGTGGATTTATCAGTTATTTGTAGAGGCTAAAGAAGGCATCTGTGTAAACAGGACGCTGAGTAAAAGATACGACCTTGAAGATCAGATCAGCCCCCTTGCTGGTACTTGCAAAACAAAATACATATTCACATGCAAAACCAAAAGGATGGAAATGATCATATATGAACAAACTGCTGTGGTCCACTGTGCTAGACTTGAATATTAGAGAAGGGTCTATTAAACCTTACTTCAAGTATCAAAGAAACGTTAAGCTTCTAAATTGAAACAAGCCTAACAGGCCGAGTCCACTTTCTAAATCAGAGCTGCCTGAGTCTTGCATATTTTTAATAAAGCCACACGTTCAAAAGCACCAAGCACTGCTTGCTGATACCTAGCTGATAAGCAGTGGAAGCCCAGCAAAAATATTCTGCTTAGAAAGCATTGCTCCCAATTTATTTTTGATACTAATACATCCTATTTTTATCAGGGAAATCAACATCACAGTAACAATAAAAAAATGCTGATGAGAGGGCTTCATATTACAAATCAATGCTTCTGACAGCCTGGACAGGTACGTACAGCATGACACACCAGGTACCCACATCCAACTATTACTAGACAGAAGTGTCATGCCAAGTAGATAACTGGACAACGCATAGGATGCTAATCATAGCAGGAAAAGCAGTTTAACTGCACAGCCTGCTCCTGGATGCAAAATACCATGGATGACACCTCTTCCTAGGGATTTCAAGAGGCTTGCCTCTGATCTCACAGATATTTCTCTGCCTGAAGCAAGAAGGAGAACTGACACTCTTACATCTTGTGAGCTTAGATCTTCCCCCACAAAAAGATATTTATGCATTGCAGTAAGGGCTGGTCAGAGGAGATGGAAGTATCTGTAGTAACTCCAGCACACTGCTCTCCAAAGCGTGAGGAGATCCAAAGGTCTCACCACTCTTCTACAGCCAGCAAATCCTTCTGAAACTCACCGGAAAGGATCCCATGACCTTACGGGGCCAGGCTGTTGCTAAAATGACTACGAGAAACCCTATGTTGCACAATACCAAAGCAGGACAGACACAGGGTTTTTAAGCTGTATCATCTTCCAAAAGAAACAGTAGGATCAGTGTTGTCTTAATTAAGTCTGCATGGAAGAATCAAAGTATTAATGGACCAGACAGAAAAAAAACCCCCAACATTACAGAGGTAAACTCAGTTCTACTTTTTACCACATCAGTGGGTCTCAGCTATCCTGTGTCATCACAGATATGCCCTCATTTTACCTTGTCAATCACACATCACATACATAGGATCACCCACTGGATTACACTCAAGCAGCCAAAAACCTCATAGGAAGTAAAATTACAGCATTTTACAAAGCCGGCGTACACCATTTTTCTGCACTGCAGTCATGCCCAAACTTCCGCAGTTGCCACATGTACTAGTGTTAGACAACAGGACTTACAGCCACGTTCATGTATGGCTACAAACATAGGATCTTGACAGGAAACCCCCACATTATGTTACGTACCACAGCGTTACCTTCAGCTTGCCCAGTACTAACAGGACTATGATGATAGCATTCTGCTTAAACCAGAAAAGGTACAGACCTGTGCCAGGACATGACATTCAAGCATGGAACATGCTGTTGATGAAACCTGGTATAAACATAGAAGAGACAAAGGTCTGCAGCTCTCCAACATAGTGCACTTGCATTTTCCCTCTTACAGGAAGTGGGATTGCCTTCCCATTTAAAAAGTTGTCAAGGCAAAACACAGCTCCTTGTGCTACAGCACGATTTAACCGTGCTTTCAGCACAATGCCTTACTATTCCTTTCGGTGCTTTCCCTGTAATTTCTAGCAGAAAAGCCAAGATGTTCCTGGTAATGTTTACATTCTCAAAAGAAAGTCTGTAATGTAAGATTCCTCCCTAAATCAGTCTGACAGCACTGAGTTTCCCTAATGCAAACATAGTCCATTTGTGACGACAGACGAGTCACACGCGCTGAACGCACATTCAAAGTGCTCATGGGCAGAGGGAGCACATTATAGACTATTTAAGTCTCTCTTGCCCTGCATCCTAGTTTTGCTCTGGTCTGTTACCAAGCTTTGTCTATAATAAGCACATAAAGAGATTTCACTTTATTTGCCAAGGTAATGCAAAGTTAAATTCTGGGACAAATTCTGCTCAATTTATATTTGACTTTAACTCAATTAGTTCCATTTTATCTAATAAGATGTCTCCAGATGCCTTTGAAAATAACATATTAGCCTTTGTTTTGTCCTAAGGATTTCATTAAATTATAAACAGATTTTCATTAAGTTTATTGTTTCATTCCAGGAATCTTTGTTTTAAATAAAACATGGAAGAGAGACTTAAGAATTACTCCTTAGGTCACTCAATGGAAGCACATAATTCACTTTTGTTTTGGAAGGTTTCCCTACAACAGTAGATTGTGTTCCCTTTCCATAAGCATAGGAACTTTTGTGTTCCCTTTCCATAAGCATGATGATCCCACAGTTTCACTGAGAAACTGAGATAGAAAGGAGTAAATTCAATTTTTAAGTGCCTCCAATTTAAAATCAAACCTAGGTTTTCAAAATCGAACACTTCTAAAATTCTGATTCTTTAAAACAACAAAAAATCCACTGGAATAAAAACGCAGCAAGTTACCTTTACACTGTATTATTGAGAATTTAACTGTAAATAACTCCTTAAATATTGAAGAAAATCAGGCTTTTTACATACATAGAAGAATCTATAAAACTGCAAAAAAATGTGGGAAAGAAAGTGCTAACAAGTTTGCTCATGTTTTCACCTGAAACCACTCTACCAGGCTCAATGCATAAAAGGATTTACTGCATCCACTAACTCAGAACTGGCTATTAGTGTGTCAGTAATGACAACTCTGTCTAAATCAGCGTATGTTTTCAAGTTCATAACTAAACAACTAACCCTGTATTACCTCTGAAAATATGAATATCCATGAACCACAAAAGAACACTTGACTTTCAGCATATCGGTCTCATGCTGGCTAAGCACCCAAAAGTAATTATTCCCACATGATTATGACCAAATCCATCAATGTAGGACAATAGATGAATTCCAAGGAAATGAAAAGGTTAAAACTTTCAGGGAGACTACATTCCCATTAGAAATAAGATTTCTAGTTTGATAACTGAGATAAATAAAAGGGTATGCATATAGCTGCAAGGTCCAAAATTTCTCAGTGTTGTCATCTCACTGCAAGACCCTAACTTTCAGCTCCCGTTGATGTCACTGAAAATTTATGCTCAGTATCAAACTTAAATTAAAATTTCCCAATTTTGAGCCTGCCAAAATTTTAATTTGATCTCCATAAAACACACAGGAAGCCATTTATGAAACTTCTTAATTTTTTTGAGTAATGAAACATCTGGCTTAAAATTCTTCAAATTAATACAGGAAGAAATCATGTTCAGGATTTCTCATTTGGGGGAGGAGGGAGAACTTTTTTCCAGAAACACAGTTAAGGGTGTCTGAAAATGCCTAGGACTCTCCCTTAGCTGTAGTATTCCAGCTGGTAATATAAAGATACTTCTGATGCTGAGCTCACGGGGTTAGAGGATTCATTACTGAATGATTCTGAAGTAGCTATAATGATTACAAAATCAAGTAAGCACCGAGTATTTTATCCTAACGGGACTCCTTAATCTACGGCTCAACAATAAATTGCGGCACTAGGAAGATTACAGTGGTCTTCCAATGGAAGTCTGTTGTATGTATTCCCACTAGAAGCTATTTAATATGCATGGCAGAAATATAGACATCCTAGCATCATAAACTTCAGAGCATCACAGCATCACATGGCTCTCTTTACAGCCGCTTTCAAGGCTGACAGATCTGAGCAGTGATATAAAATCAATGCACCCATCTGGAAGAGCTTCATATTTGGGATTTTTTCCATCTATTATATGTCTTCCTGAAAGCACCAAGGAATATCTTAGGCTCCTTGTGAAATTCAGCAGTTACAATAGCAACAATTGGAGAGTTAATGTTTACTGAAAAGGCTCTGAGAATGATTTATCCTGGACAACTTTGACTCAATTGATTTAACAAGCCTGCGCAACAACTGTAACAGTGAGGGGGTTTCATACTGGCATTTCTGATAAGGACATGAGTCATTCAAGGGGAAAAAAAAGGGAAAAAGAAACACATGAAACCAACCTGGAAGATAAGAAATTCCACATGCAACCACTGTCCAGTCACAGTAGCCCAGTTTTGCTTAAGGTTTATTATCGATTTAAACACTAGCAATCTATTTCAAAAGACTAGGCAGATATTCACCAGCTCCACGTAACTTCTTCAGCCAAGATGTTTTCGGGATGAAGAACAAGGTCTCGAACACATCCTGGTCTGGCAAATGCACAAGTATAGCCTGGTACTAGTATAGAGCAAAGCTGCCTCTCCAGTGAGCTCTCTGGCACACAGGAGCAGTCAGAACTCCCACAAATTCCCTTATCGGCCGCCTTTCTCCATAGCTTTTGCTGTTTCCAGCTGTCTCCCTGAAAGCATGCCTAAAGGAACAGGACATGGGAGAAACACGTCTAGGCTTTTCCAGTGCAAGTAGTTCTGCTTTGACCCCTGAACCAGACAGCACCAAGTCCTGTTTTTCAATACTAAAGACCCTTTTTTGCTGCCTAAATGACTATTCAGCTACCCAGACACAAAGCTCAACCTTAACAGACTTGTCCAGTATTTTGAGACTCAGTTGAAAAGATCACATCCAAACTACCTTTTATATATTCAGTGCCATTTTGTGTTATACAGATCTATCTAAACCAGGCTGTTTCATTTGTCCTGACTGATGTTCGTGTCAACTGATACCATACTGCAAGGAGACAGAAAGCTGTTTATATGGGAAGGACAGAAGAAATTCAGTCTGTACTAACAAACAGTTTCTTTTCCATTTCTAAACAAAACCAGCTTGGTTTAGGTTTATTTTTCTCTATAGAGGGAAAAGGTTTCTTGCTGATACATAGTAGTAGCTTCAATGTTTCTATCTAACAATTAAGACTAGGATTTTCCTATAGTCTTACTAGAAGAAAGTGCCCAACTTCCAGCCAATGCCAGCAGGAGCTGGGGATCCACTTTCCTCAGTTACCTTACAAATTCAATCCAAAAGTTCTCTGGGGGTCATGAAAAATGTACAGCAAAGTTCTATTAGTTCTTGGCAGTCATATCCAGGGCCAATTATTTTTCAAACTACCAAAAAAATCCTAGCACAAAATTCCTTGGTAAGATGCCCAGTGTCATCCCAAAGGAAACTTTCACAGCTGTGATATAAACCTCTGATAACTACTATTACAATAGAAGTTAAAAGCACTGACAGAATCCAGAGCTGCTGGAAAAAGATGCACCTACGATGCAAAGAAATCCCATGTTTATCTTCTAAGGTGCCCTGCAGCAAGCAACGTTAGGGTGGAATTTCAATTGCCCACAGCAGTTAAGTAACACGCTCGCTCAGCTCCACCAGGCACTCGGGTGACAGCAGAAGAAGGAGATGTGACATTACTGTCATCACGTCAGAAGTCAGCCTTGTCTCCCACAGAGAAGGTGCTAGGGTTATTTCCCTCTTCGCATCATTTCTGGTTTTAGCTATTAGATCAAATGAAACAGTCAAAACCAAGTTTGCTTCTCCACTAGGAGCTATCAGTTGGAAAAAAAAAACCCCAAACCACATTGATGTTTACAGTATCTTTTTCAGATTCAGTATCTGGCAGCCCCCCTCCAGGAGAAAACCAACATTATAAGAAAACAGCCCGAGTTCCCAGATCACAATGGCCTTCAATGGGACTTGTCCACACCTGTACAGAGTGATACATAGAGAGAATCTGTGTGTATTTACGAAGTTGAAAGAACATCTCGGACACTCACATTAGGGCTACTGCTTGCTCCAGTGAGCCACAGCAAATAAAGAAAGCAAACATCTCAAGTTCTTTAGCAAAAGCAATCTGTTCTCAAAGCACAGAAACTGCCAGACAAAACTCCCTTCTCCCTTCAGGAAGCGGTAAACCTCTCCCTACCATCTGCAGGGTGCAGGATGTACCTACGTGTCATTGCAGCGTATGCTGCAGTCACAGTAACGCAACAATCCTGTACCCCATATGCCAACGAGAAAGACATATGCAAAGAAAATGCTGCCCCACGGGGACTGACAAGTGTGCGCGCGTGGGTGGGAGCTAGCAGAAAAGCGAGACTGAAAACAGACTTGCTGTTACATCTCTAGCTGGAGGTTACATCCCTCTCCCTCTTTCAGCTACAAGTGAGCTTAAATCACCTTCAGTGAGCTCTTTTCATGACAGTGCACTGTCAACTTTCTCTCTAATACATGATCTTTTTGTTTCTTTTCTAACACAAAATAGAAACCACAAATTCTCCTGACTTTTTTGAGTAGCCCATAAAAACGGTAAGATGACCGTCTCCAGAACTGTGCCCCAGGGGGTAATTTCTGCAGCTCTGAATTATTGTGCTGAAGAGAGGAAAAATCAGTTTTCAAGTGAGCTGTCATTTACAACTCACGCAAGAAAGAAGAAAAGAAAAACAAGCCCTGATCGTTCAGAACTGATGCCACGTTTGACACAGAAAGATATAATGAAATCCCTTCTGGAAAAGCAGGCTATGACTTTCAACACAAACACCCTCTCACCTGCCTGTTCTGCTTGTGGCACGCAAATCAGCCGCTGCCCAGCATAACTGAAAGCCCCTCAGAGATAAAAGGGCCAAGTCTCATGCACATGTATGTGCACATAAACCTACCCCTACTAGCCCTGCTGCACAAACCTGCTTCTCAGCTAAACTGCAGACATACTTCACTGCTCCACAAAGGACAGTGTCGGCTTATGCTTTCATAAGCACCAGCAGAATACAGTAACTCTACAGATTTGGTAAGTACTCTTTTCCATTTCTGCTTTTATCATATAACCCACTACGGAGATAGCTATTTTATTTTCTCCCAACATCTTCATCAGCTGTGGGACACTGCTTCCAACTCCACAGCTGGCACTTGCACTCCCAAACCAAGAACAGGAAAGTTTTCAATGCAAGGCACAGATTAGGCACACACACCAGCATGACAATGGTTTGTTGCCAATTTCACCCCAGTGAGAAACTGCATTTGAGGCAGGTCTGTAGGTGATGTAAGCTGTCACCCTCCTATAGCTACATTAATTTGCACTCTCCACAGGTCTCAACTTTAAATGCATTATAGCCTTTTTCCACTGGCAAAACCTATTTTCTATCATTTCTCTTCCCAATTAACTAAACATCGCAACCCCTACTCTAAAGATAAAATGCAAATCAGAAACCTGATGAAGGTTGTGATACAGTTGAGGAGAGAGAAGGAATGAGGAAGTGACCAAGCAAAGGAAAAAGGAATTTTTCATCCTGGGAATTCAAAAAGCAAAAGTAAAGGACAAGTTATGAGACAGTATTTCCTAAACAAGGCTCTTCAAATGCATCTGGAAAGATGGAAGGGATAATGACTTGTCAAATTTATAAATGCTGGATAATTGTTAAACTGTTGTCCCAGTGAATGAATCCATGAGAATTCCAACATATCCTGCCAAGGCTCTGGCATATAGCTCCTGTAACTGTGTTATTAAAAGTTAATCATCTACTTAAGCCAGTGTTCGTGGATGAACAGCTACCATCCAGGAAGATCACTGAAACGGAAAATGTGGAACAGGGCAGCTCTTGTAAAGACCCTGATCTCCAAATAAGACTGATGCCAGATCACCTCCCATGACACAGTGAAGATTAAAGTGTGAGTTTTTCACCAGCCAGGACAGAAGGTGGAGAGGAAAGACCCCTGAAGCAGAACACTACAGCCACCAGACACATCTTCAAGGAAAAAAACGCACAGGCTGCCCAAAATCATTGCGGACAGCCCAGAGTCTCTGATTAAAGCTCAAAAGCCCCACAACCCATAGAATTGTCTCTTTTAGTTTGTTAATTTGTCCATGTTTCTTCTGTGCCATCTGAAGTAAAGATGAGTTGTTTCAAAAGCTCTTTTTGCCACAACTACCACCTGTGCCTGAATGTTTAAAAAAAGCACCCCACAGTGTCAAACCCAGGGCCAAAAGCAGTTCTTAAACATGCACAGATGACTGAGGAGGACCATGGCTTCACCGCTGTGCCCTGGACTGCTAGAATATGAGATCCCATTTACACAGAGGGGGAAAGAACAATTTCTGACCAGCAAGTATACCATGAAAAAAGACAGACACGTACATACGCACAGAAGAGATGGAGAGGAGGGAGCTGGATGATAAATTTAGTGTATGTGCAGCCCACTGCAGAGCAAGCTGTGAAATATGCATCATAGGTAACTATGGCAGGTAAATCATCTCAAGGTAAGCAAAGACACCAGCTTCATGCTTCACCTGCATCAGGTTAAATGTGCTTGATGTAGAAAAGCCTGCCTCACCACTGCTTTGCTATTTCAGGAAAAGGGACTTGGCTACTCTCAGAGAGCAGCACCTGGAGAAACCAACAGGATGCCCTGCAGATGCAACTTGCTGCTGCCAGAGACAGGGGCTGTAGGGACCTAAACTCCTGCCCAGCTCCAAGCACAGGGGAATTGAAATAGACTGCTTCTGCAAGACCAACAACAGGTCCAAGCTGTGGGAGAAAAGTGCCTGGTCCCAGACACAAGGCTAGCCCAGCCACCCTCCACCCCTTCCCCTGTCCCTATGTTTATCTCCTTCTGCATCCATTACAGGGCAATGTAGAGGCAGCTATTGAACAAAAGTTGTGTTGTATGAATGTCTTTCCTATTATGAACAGCGCTGCAGTTGCAACTTTTGCCAGTTGCTGCTTCCTTCAGTGAAACACAGATGTAGCAAGTAAGAAAAGCAGCATTTACCCTTCCGTGGGCAAAGCCATGGTTCCATTTCCGATGTGTGAATACTCTCACAGCGCTCCTGAAATGTGAAAACCCATGAAAGACAACAGCTTACAGAGTTGTCAGAGAGCTCTGGATCACAGCCATAGTTTTCCAACGAAAGGGTAATTCACCTCTGCTTACAGTAGGGTAGGGGTATAGTTTAAGCAGATTCTTCTGGGTTTTTAAGACATTTTGACACCGCAACTCTCAGCACTTTCTCATTACAGAAGTTTTTAATAGAGCTGATAGTTGTGTAACAGTGTTAGAGCTCCACAGGACTTCATTTCTGAGGTAAAAGTGAAAAAAGAACTAAAAAAGCACTGATGCACAAACTGTACTGATTGTATGTACTATGTCAAACTGCTGATATTAAGATACACAATATCATGAGTAAGGGCTCACGTTTTCACTGTGTGTCATTTGGTATTCAGAACAAGTCTCAAGTTGCTATAAAACAAAATAAATGTGGTAATTCTAGAACATACTAGCTCTCAGCTATGCGAACAGCATTGTTTCCTTAAAAAATGAGTTCATTTTCTCAGACCAAAAAACAACATTTAGCAGTCTTCTGTATGAGAACCACCAATGTAAGAGAAGAATTATTACATATTAAAACGTGTGCCTCAGTCCACAAAAAAACTTCTTTACTGATTAGGAGACAAGAATTCTCTACGTCCTTGGGAGAATAATGTTCATCTCACGTCTAAGCTTCTTTCACCTGGTGCCATGAAATAAAGATCCTACCCCCAGTCCTCTATATTATAATGTTATTTTCAAGGAACACAAAGAAGGAACACACATGTAGCACATGCTTTATTCAAAAAACACTTTTCTCTTTATTTTTGATCTTCAGCTGATCTTAGCTTTCCAAAACTCACAAGCAGAAGGGATTTCCTACATAAAAAGCATCTTATTATTATATTAATAAACCTTAACTGCATACCATTCATGTAAATTGAGAGGTCTACTTTCCATCACCTTCCACTTCCATTCATAGCCACACAAAGCAAGGATAAGGTGGAGATTAAGCCCTACACACCGCACAAAACAATTACTCGGTGTTATGCACTTGCTCTAAACAGGCTTAAAAAGCTGCTCAACAGCACTGCAGAATCAGGCCCCCGCTGCACCAAATGCCCCCAGTCTTTTCGTCACTACTCTTTGAAGTCCTGGGAGAGTCACGGCATCTAGTTATATCTGTTCAATAAATAAAAATCATCACATAGAGGATATTAGTCAACTCATGTCTACAAGAATACATCCACCGTGCAACAGCAGGAAAAAGCAACCTCGATCTTGCAAGTCTCCAACACAAATAACTCATTACCTCCCTAGTACTCAGGTCAATGCGGGAGACCGCAGAAGAGCAAATCAAGAGTGCAGACTGCAGGCTGCTGAAAGAGGAACCCCCACAGCAAACTGGATAACATCATAGCATTCTGCAAAATGTTCATTTGAACGTTACACAGAAGGGAGATTCATGCTGCTGTAAAGTAGACTTTATAGCTACCAAGTGTTATATGCATGTTATAAACAGAAATTTATAGCTTTGTTCCCTGGTGGAACAGAGGATGTACCCCCAAGCTAAGTAGGAGCATTTATATGACAATTTTAAAAAAACCAAAACCAAAAACATTTTGACCATTGTAAAAGTTAGCAAGCAAAACCTTCAACTGAAAACTTTGATTCTGATCTCATATTTCAGTAGTAACTTGTTATCCTTCTAAAGAAATTAAAGTGAAGCTCATTTTCCGTTGCTGATGTGAAACATTCCCTAACCAAAAGTGCTCTGCACCTGCTAACATTTATTTTAAATAGTCACTAAATTTATTCAGAATAGAAGCTATCTAGAGTGGGAGATGTAAAATTTCGGGAGAAAAAAAAAGCATTTTCTATTTATTATATTGCTCCCTTTATTTCTAACTCAGCACAAACTACAGATGAAAACAGAGATCTGATTTAAAAAGCATAAAATCAGGTTTTCTTTTAACTTCTGCCAACAAAATGTACACACGTAACAGCAAAATGTTATGAAGTTTATCAGAAGATTTAAAGGGATACTTTTTTTATTGAACAAGAACGTGTTATATGCAGTCAGTTATGTCGGATACTTCAAATTGTTTTATTGTCACAAACTTTAAAATTTTAGTATCAACATTTTCATGCACTTTTTTCTTCAGACACAGAACTTGAAACTGGCACTTTGTTTCTCCACTCTGATTACACTTGCCACTGAAATGAGCTAAATAAGCCAAAGGTAATTATGTAAAAAGCATCTCTGAAACTGAGCAAGCAGCTACCTCCAGCATAACAGAGCTCCGTGCCTCCACCATTTTACCTCCTTATCTTTTGCTGGTGTTCTCCCCTATCAGTCCAGCTCCTTGCAACCGTTTATAAAAAGTTACAATTAATGCATACATTAATTTGATGATCTGATTTATAATAGAGCTGATTGAAGTTGTATTTATACAATAGGTATCTGTCACATATGATTATTTTTATTATTTTGTGACCTCTACCATGACTGATTGCAGAGCAGAATTAAAAAGATGAAAAGCTGAACTATCTGAAGGGCTACAATAATTCTTTTTTTTTTTCCTTTCCTAGAAAAGTCATATTGATCTTTTGACTGACCACTAAACCCAAAGTCTCTTCTTTTAAGATGTGTAAGTCAACTAAGCATTTCAATTATCTTGAATTCTTTTTCAGGCAGTTTCAAAAGAAAAAGGGAAGCAAAATTTTTGGTAGAAGCGCAAGTACAGTACCATTTACTATGGATTAAGTTAGAGCTTTTTATTCTGTTCATAATTTTCATTCAAACTCTAAGATTAAAAACATATTTCTGTTCAAGAAAAGCTGCTTGGCTTGTCTGGTGCTTTATTGTGTTAGGAAAGCCCCATATGTGTCTCATGAAGGGCTTCCAAAGGAATCTGCCAGTCCAGAAATTCATCCTTATGTGCATTACCAGCAGCTGTTGCAACAGACAACATCCATGTTCTAACACAAAGTAAAAATTTACTTGAGATGGCTCAGCTGGACTTGTCCTTCCTTATTGCAGCGTCTACCAAACATGAAGGGTCATTTATCAAGTCACACTTTCCATTTAAACCAACTCCCACCTTAATTCACAGCCCCGTGCTTCCCCCTCTCCTCCTCCCAGGGCTGAAAACTCTTCTTGGCACAAGCCAGCTGGCAGAAGATGCAGACATGGACTTGAACAATACCTCCCACACACATTTACATTTCATTGTGGCATGAATGTCTCTTCATCCTCACCTACACTACCCTCCAACTAAGGAAAAAAATAGTAACGTGTATTTTGTTCTTTGCTAAGTAAAGGAAGTGGCTGTGCTGGTGATGCGAATCTGAAAACTTCCTCAAAGGTTAAGACAGAGGGAGGAATACAAACCTCCTCAGCACAGTTGGATATCACACACAGAGATGTGTTTTTTCCTCAGAGGAAACACATGAACACAAGCTGACCCTCGATAGACAAGCAGCTAAGTCAGTCAAGCAAGACGCAGAACTTGAGCAGCGTTAACAATTCAAGCAATTCTGCAGTGCTTGCATTCACTACACTTAAATGTTCAATTTATGCACCAAGGATTTTTTAAGTGACTTCAGAATTTGGGGTTGCAGCAGAAGCAAGCAAGACAGCCAAATGCCATAAAGCAAGACTTGCAGCAAATAGCATTCCTACAATAACCCAGTAACAGCTCACCTGCAACTACTTGCACATGAAACATTGAGGAAAACGCTGTATAACACCGCACACTGAAAGGAAACAGTGTTTCTAACTATAGTTTAAAACACAAAAAAGTTTCTATAGATTTCTCTTGTCAACAGCTCTATTAGTGCCACAGGCATACTGTGATGCTGCTGCTCCAGGTGACAGCCATCAGGTGAGGTTGCAGCATTTGGCCCAATGCCTTCTTGTCATTCAGAAAAGCTTTCTTTTCAGTGAGTAAATGGTTTGTAAGCAAACACACCCAGAGGGCACAATTCTTTTCCTGAACAGATTCTACAGAGATGACATCCTTAGCTTGCATGTTGGTCCTGTCACTGGGATTTCTTCACTGAGCACGTTCTTTTACATGCAACTTTCCAAAGTCGTATAGAAATGCTAAAACCACAAAATTATCACACACCACCACCACCACCCCCCCTCCCCGCCCTGCTTCTTTGCTCCCCTCTGGGCACATCACAACACTACTAGTGAAGAATCCCACAGCCAAATTCTGTGTCACATCCATCCATGCTCTCTTATGTCAGGGCCCTGGACTTGTAAAACTCAGTTTAACCCATGATGCAGCCGACAGCAGAGAAGACCAGCAAGCGCTGCTCCAAGCCAGAGCTCCAACGCTGCTGCACACAGCACTGCACAGCCCAGCTCAGCTTCCCTTCAGCTGTGCTGCGAAAGTTGTGAGCCGGTGCACACCCGGGCTGGGACATGGTCTCCCCTTACACGCTGGCTTTTCAGAGCACAGCCCAACTCCCAAGGCCAGCGTAGAGAGCACCTCCGGTATCGACAAAGTCACTCAGGTCTGCTCCCATCACCCACACCCAACTGAGCCACACAAGGCGAATCAATCATGCACTGCTCTGGCACAATGCTAAGGGAAAGACTCCTAGAAAAATATCAAATTAAATCCCTTCCCCATGCCATCTCAGTAGTCCAATTTTGTCAAGCCACAGCCTGAAGCAGCACTCACGCTCCCTTTTCATTTAGCTGATAACACTACTACTTATCACACTTGCTTACCAAACCCGGGGCAGTTCCATGTTACCACTGGCTTCCTCCTCTTGGTACTATAATCAATGTATTAAGGCTCCTTTTGCAGCTGCTGCACGCACAAGAGGCTTCACTATCTCCTGAAAAAATAATTGTCCATCTGTTCCTCTTTCTTTCCCCTGCCCAGCTTCTTACTTGTCTCCTTGTCTACAGACTTAAAAGGAACAAGTCAATAAAATAGCAGCGACATGAAAAGCTGAAGACCAGCTACAGTTGGAGGCTGGGTAATGGTTTGGGGAACAAACAGACCAAAGCTGTTCTCCACTCTAGTAAAAAAGGCTTCATTCATGCTACCAAACAGGTACACAAACCCAATTGAAAGGGACTGAACTTGTCACAGGAGTGCCATTTTTGTCCCATTCCATAGATTATTCTGTCCATGTTAGCAAAAGCCTATCTGTTTCACAAAAAAACAGATTGTGAGAGATACATGCAGCAGACTACACACCCACCAGCTCAACACATAACCCTAAGACATTTCCACTAAATGACCCACATGGAGCTCCGAGCAAGGCCAGCTGCAAATGGCAGCAGAACTGCCTTGTACCACTATCATGAGCATACCACTGACTCCACACAGTACTCACCAGCCCTGACAAAAAGGCCAGTGAACACAGCTCCCACCAGTCTTACCAGAGAGATTAAACAGCAACACACAGACACAGATTACAGGCAGAATAGGCTTTTACTTTTCTCGTGATCTGGGATAAAGTAGAAAAAAAAAAAGTGTTCATTAAGACAATAGTATAACAGATATGACACTTCCAGCTTGCCTCTCCAGAATCCCAGACAGGGAATTCAGAAAGACCCTCCTCCTCAGCTCCAACAAACATAATTGTACCAGTAAAGCCATGAGGAAATAGCTCCCAGTCGTCATTTGCCAGACAGCTGCATCAATGCTTTACGGGCACGAAGTTTAACAAACAGAGCAACTGTCTCACATAGGGGTCTTCAGTTTTCACATTTTTTTAATACAATGTTCATCCTGACGCCAGGGACAACGCAGGAACTGAAACGATGGCAGTGGCAGGATTGTTCTTCTTGTCACCTTCCATTTCAAAGCTGACCTTTCTGAGACAGCGGTCTTCTGCAAAGATAACACAAGCTCTGCAGCTCTATCACAGCTACGTGCCACCAACCCACAAGTACTAACTGCCTCAAAATCACTCATGCACTACCTCTAGTGTTTGATTTTTACCACGCTTAATCAAGCCAACTCCAATACTGCTGTCAGGAGTGGCACAAACCAGAGAGTGAAACGAGTCCTATTAAAGGTTCTTTTCCATCTGTAATTTCCATGGTTGTCTGTGCAGTTCCTGTTTTCTCAGGGAAAACAGTCACCTAAAGAAACCCATGAAGCAGCATTACAGAGGAAGATGCACCTAGCCCACAGGTTTGGTGCACTGCATGTAATATTTTCCCCATCAGAGTCAGAAACCACGTGGATTTAGTACCTGTTCTGAGATTGCTAGCTGAAGCCAGAGTCTGTCCTTTGATCTACATTCAGTTCCAAAGAGTAACCAAAAGTCGTTACATTAGTGTATACGAAATGGAAGAAATACCAAAATACTGGCAGAAAAGCAAGCAAAGGCCTCTTCCCACAGCAAACATCACTCAGATAGGAAAGCAGGCACATCTTCAGACATGACAACGAACAAGAGGCAGGATATGTCCTTGTTCCAAGAACAACGAGCTTGAGTTGTTCAAGCTTTACTTGATTATAAATGCCAGCTGTATACCTGCACCAGTTTTGTGTCTGCTCTGAGCTTTACTGCAGAACGATCCTCTTGTACAGCTAATAAAAACTACTACAGCTACAGAAACCATTTATTAATAAAACCAGAATAATCTTACTAAATACAGAGATAAAGACAAAATCAAGGATACTGGGAGCAAGTTCTTTAAACAGGAAGCATCTAACCTAGAATATCCCAAAGTCTTTATGTACAAATGTTACGGCAAGACCTGTTATCGAGACCTGCACTAGCATTTCAAACACACAGCAGCAGTAAAAGAAAGAGCAGAGAAAAAAAAAAATCAGAACACCAAGGATACACAAAAGGCAACAAAAAAATACATCTGACTGACATGCCAATAGCAACCAGTGACAGATGAAACCCCTCACTTGCTAACCCTTCAGCTCTGATACTGCCCTTACTGAGCTGCAATCCTCAGCAGAAAGGGACCTGCCATACAGTTCACTGAAGTTGGAATCTAGACAAACTTTCCAACTGCTGTTAAGACACTGATGCTCACAGTGCATTATTAAGAGGAGCAAGCTAATTTAGCCTGCTTCAGCTTCCTCCCAAGCCACCCACTGAAAACATTTGCCTCCAGCAATTCCCCCTACATCCCCTTCTTGGAGCAGAAAAACTTCCGAGCCCCTGAGTCCGTGTTGGAAGGCCAAAGGAACCACTACTACCAGTTATTTCCAACATAGCCAGTGGTCACGTGTCACACACGCAAAGAACATATCCAGCTTTGCTGGAGAGGTCTATGGGAAATAAAAACCCAGGCCTTCCCCAACAGCTGCTGCACACTACCTCCCAGCCTACGGTAACAAATCCCTGAGCAAGTCTGCTGTGGGATCGGAGGCAGGTACAGAAGCACTCCAGAAATGTAAAGTGGCTCAGCCATTTCCTTTTAGCCCAGAGTACTGAAACAAGGCAGACATGGGTTACAGAGCGAAAGACTGTTTATGAGTTGTTAAAAACTGTGATTCTTGTACAAAATTATCCATGGATTATGTACATGCAAAGAGGAAGACTATAAAATACTTGGGCTTTATAAAGAAAAGTCAGGGTACACAGTACTCACCATAATCAGCTGAGAGGAAAAGGTGTTAAATTGTTGTCATTAATACCTTATTAATTCAGGGGAAAAAACCCACAGAACATACCCTGGCATTACAGTGACATTTTACAAAATATAACCTCTACCCTGCCTAGGACTGCACATTTGTGATTAATACAGCTTCCAAGAACCTTGAAATCTCTCACATCTTTTCACACACTGGACAAAGGAGCCCCAGTTAGAAGCAGGCAGAGCTGTGCTGAGGAGAACAGTTGGGTTCAAAGGCCTAGGGAGAATTTCTGACCTCTCCAAGGGCAATATTTATTTTGCTGCTGCTTTCCAGCAGGCTAAAGGCTCACAGCTCTGTGACCTGCTGCAAGATCAGCCATCCCCATTGCAGGGGTGACAAAAATCAGGAATTAGAGTCAAGTTCAACAGCACCTTCCCAAACATTTCCCCAGCATAACGCATTGAAGCTTACCTACCTCAAACAACAAGCCTTGGTAGACACAGGCACCTGCGGAACAAAAAAAAATAAAAACAAATAAAACAACCAGATTAGAAGGGAGTAACACCAGCACACTCTCCACTGAACCTGCTACGTAATAGCATTAGCAGCACTGAGCAGCCACCTCTGGCCATGCACTTGCCCAGAACAGAACAAATGCAATTTTGGTGCAGCAGGGTAACCTCTGGGTAAGCTTCAGACTGCCTTGTCAGGGACTCTGGCCAAGATGGACTCAAGAACTTGGAGAGTGGCATGCACAAGGCAGAACCGAAAGGGGAGACCTGCCAAAATAATGCCACTGATCTTCAAAAAGGGGTCAGCACGTGCCTCTGCAACACCTCACCAGACCACTAATGAAGCATCACAGCATTATAATTGCAAGAAGTTGCCCAATCTTCCTCAGACAGAAGTCAGGGACACACACAATGATCGAAGTAGGAGAATGCAAGGCAGTAAAACAGGGACGGACACTAACCTCACAAGGACCTGACTGCACCGTCGCCAACAATCACCCAGTTTTGAACAGGGCTAGTATCGTCACCCATTCCCACAATCACTTCACACTCTCAGATGGGTGACAAATTCAGACATTTGGTGCCACGTGTGCATATGTTCTCTCCCTCCACTGTCAGAAAAGCTGCCACCGATATGAGAGGAATTCTGACAATATACACATAAGGTGAAGCTCAGAGTTGTAACTTTGAGTAACTGTCCGAGCTCTCACTGAAATAAAGGGAAGCCACAGTTATTTGAGAGCAAAATACGGCCCTTAAAAATGCAAGGTTACACAGCATTTAAATTGCATGCTAAAGAGCAATCTCTTCCCTCTGCTCCTATAAATCCTTTTACTATTTGCAGGAGAAACAAATAAGCACATGATTATACACATAAAAACACAATCACGGCAAGGAGAGCTGGTGTGAATTCCCACTCCTAAATCACTCCTCCATGGGCAACAGGTCACATTTCACCTAATGACAGGCTCATGGGACTCCTCCTGCTTCAGTCTTGCTAGTCCTCGCCACTGATACTGCCAGCTGAGAGAAAGGTTCTCCGAGCAAGTGATAGAGACATATACACATGCAAACATACTTGATTTATTGAAGTAGCATATATAAAGTAAGAGGTTAGAAAATAAAACCATGAGTAAGTTGAATGACAGTTCTTTCATTGATTTTCTGGGAAACAGCCATTCTTGAACAACTACACATATCTGTCTACTGAAAACGTGACAAGAATGCGAAATCAAAAGCAATCCAAGAAACTCAAAAGATGAAAAGAAAAGACAATGTGGGAAAAGCTGTCTCAAAGGACCACCCAAAGAACTAAGAATTTCCTCATCGAAGAGTAGTGTTTTCCATAAAATGTATATTAGACAAATTTGTACAGAAAACCTTGGAGTTACACTGCTTTGAATCAAAAGCTCCTCCTTCAAGCCGGTCTTCAGCTCAGCTACAAGAGGCTGCAGAGGCACCATCAAGAATTATTTTCCCTTGCCAAGTAGATGAGCCACAAGAGCCCAATCGTGTTTCTCTCAAATTTAGCAGATACCATTCTACTCATATTGACAGTAAACAAACTGAGCCCTACCCATCACATGCACAGACTCAGCACCAAAGAGGACTAACATGCTGAAACACAGGGTTTCACTCTCACATCTGGAGAGCCCCCACATGCCACCCCACAAACCATGTGGTTAACCACTTTACATCTGACAAGCTCATGGTGGTGCCAAGTCACTTGAATGCAACTAAGACTCAGACCCTCAGCAATTACCTGTTCATTTATTTGCTTGACTTTCACAGCAATTTCTGTTTACGGAAAAACACCCAAACACTTGACGATACCTTGACTTCATGTTACTGCACTGATTTTCAAATACCAATTATCTTCCTGCCCCCCACATTTCTCTCCTCCACCACGCTCTTATTTTGGCAAGAGAGAATAATTGCAAGGTTCGTCATCCAGTTGCAACTCAAAACTCAGTGCAAAACACGAGGTCACATACTGTTGGAAAGCATGTGGAAAAAAAAGAAATACTTAATACCAGTTAGTTAAGACCAGCACAACTCTACTATTATACTCCTAAAAAAGCCTAGCTGCCCTTTCTTTATTGCTCACTGACAGCTATAGTTCCTTAAAAGTACCAACGTAACAAAGTAACTAACAACGGTTTGACACCCTAAAACGTGAAACATTATGGCATCAGAGCCCCCACTTATGATTTGAAAACCTTAAAGACACAGGGGAAAACTATCAACAACAACAAAATCAGCATTTCCTACTTTTTCTTCAAGAGGCTGTAATTACATCTAGGGCCCTTTGTGCCAGGCACTATAAACACATCGCGAAAGAGCAGTCGTGTGCCAAAGAGCTCATCGCCTATGGGGACAGAGCACAGAGTAAGGACCAAGGCAGCAGGGCGAGAGCAGCTGCCTCAAATATCCCAGGCAGGCAACAGCAGGAATGAGACAGACCTTCAAAAATTTCTCTCCCAGCTCTACAGCCTACTCCCTCCATTGCACTCTGTAGAGACAGGCTCGCCCCGGCCCATGTGGGACTAGAAAGCAGACACAGACAGTCTGATTCTTCCTCTCCATTAAAGCAAAGGCGTATTTCACTCCCTCACAAGTTACCATGGGGAATACCAAGATATAACCCATCTTTACAGAACTTGGAAAATCCTTAGTTAAAAAAACCTATTAGCTATTTTTTATTCACAATTGTGAGTGAGCCCAAAACATCACACACACACATTAAGCAACATCGCTCTTTGTTATAGTGCCCTGGCTTCATGTGCAGCTCCAAGTCACCAGTGTGATTAACGACTGTTTGCAAAGCTCACCTGAAAGGGTTTCCTTGAATGACCACATTGCCTTTCACATACTGAAGAAGCTTTGGAAGAAATACCCCAACTTTTTGCTTTGGTATTTTTGTGTTGGGCATCTGATTTGGGGGCTTTCGGGTTTGGGTTTTTTTCTTGGTGTGGTGGTTTTTTTTGTTTGTTTGTTTTTTTTAAATAAAAGTTAAGTCTCTCAGAGTACTGCCCAACAAGTTAATATCCCAAATTCATATCTAACAGCTCCTCAGCTCACATACACATAGCTATTTTTAACTACTGTTATTCACTAAAACAACTATACCAAATGGGAATCCCAGTGTTATGGTGGGAGCAGTACTTGGGGAGTCTGCCACTTTGGAAACCAACGACATACAGTCGCACTGCCAAAGGAAAAGCTGGAAAACAGCCTAACGGGACAAACGCAGCCACACTGCACTCCCAAACTTAAAACATCAGTAACTTTACTGCCTGACAACATCGTAAGATCATAACCTTGTACTTTTTACCAGTCTGTCCAGAACACTTTTTGAAGGATAGAAGAAACCAACACTTGATGCCTGCTAAAGCACTATTAGAGCAACATCCACACGCGCCACATCGAGCTCAGCCCTCTTCTCCTAGAGGAAGGAAAGGTGGATGGACTCCTACCTACTCTCCACAGCTCCTGTCACCGCTGCCCAGGCTGCCTCGGCCAGCAGACCACAAGCCCACGCCACGGCGTTCCCGAGTCCCGTGGGCAGGCGGCTTAGCCCTCCGCACCACCACGAACACCCGTGGAGAGTGTATCCGGGACAGCTTGAGGGCTGGCTGTGCCCCAAGCGCTGCCGCTGACTGACCCAGCTCAGCCCACCTCACACGCGGGCTCTGGGTGGTTTCTGTGGGTTTGGACAATTAATACCCACCAAAAACAAAGCTAAAAAACCCCACACCTTTTCGGGTAACCCCACCCTCAGCTTGGCAGGGGGTTTACTGCTATCCTGGGCTGCCTCCTCGCCCTCCCGCCGTCAGGAAAAGCTGCCGAGCAGAAGGGGAAGCCCGGCAGCGCCGGGGCCACCCTCCCGCCTCTCATGCTCGAAGCGGGACACGCTCCTCCATCGCCGGCGCTTAACGCCCGCCAGCCCTCAGCCGCTTGTGGGCACTCCGCCACCACCACCCCCGAGCGGGAAGAACCGGGGGAAGGGGGGGGGAACCCGGCATGGGCACGGCTTCACCCCGCTCCCCTTCGCCCCGCCTGCGGAGAGGCCGCCAAAATGGCGGGGGGCTGGAGGCGGACCCCCGCCCGGGCTAAGGGAGAAGGAGAAAGAAAGAAAAAAATGCCCCAACCACCACCACCCCCCCGAAAGAGGGGGACTTCTCCTCAGCCGGAGAGCTCGGCTTCTCTCCTCAGGTCACCAACCCCCCCGCGGGACGGAGGGGGCCGGGGCTCGGCGCGACGACTCACCTGAGGAAGAGGAGGCGGCGGCGGCCAGCGCCGCGCTGAGGAGGCACAGCGTCGCCCAAGCGGCGGCCGGGTCGCCCATGGCCCCGCCGCCGGAGGCTGCAGGGGGGGGGAAAGAAGGAGAGACGCCGCGTCGGGGGAAGAACGAAGGGAGAGAAGGCGGGGAGCCGGGTGGGACTGTGACCCTCGGCAGGTGCCAGGGGCAGCGCCTCGACCCCCCTTCGCCCCGCCCCC
>NW_010972920.1:2883944-2916176 GCF_000737465.1 Haliaeetus leucocephalus | reverse complement strand
ACCTGGTGAAGTAGCAGCCCACGGTAAATCCGCAACCTGTCCCGGCTGCAGCGGCGGTGGGTTTTCCTCCCGACGATCAGGCAAAGCGAACGTGTCGGGGGTTGGAAAGCGTGGCGGGGAACGGAGGGGGAAGAGCGTTTTTGACAGCGCGGGGAGCTGCCGGGGGGCTTGATCCTGGGCACAAGGCGATGGGCTGGGACGGAGAAGTCGCCTTGCAGAGGGGTTTTGAAGCTTTTCATCAGTTATTGATGTGTGGGTCTCAGTTTTGTTTGCAGGATTAAAAAAAAAAGGGGGGGGTACGATCTGTTTACTAAAAGAACTGTTTTCTTGTCACATAGGTCCACATTGAAAGAGTCTTTCAATTTCCTCCTTCAATTTCAAGTCCTTCGCTCTTTACCCATTATATAGACTTCCTCTATAGAGGAAGAGTCAAACATTACCCATCACAAATCAAGGACTCAAACCAAGAAAAACTACCAAAGCACTCCACAAACCCCAACTTCGACTCTTCCCACCGTAACATTTCCCTTCTTTAGGCATTTCTCCACACACAGAGTACCCGCAGCACTTCCCAGCTCCTGGCCGGTCATTAAAAATTTACTAATTCACACCTCCAGCACCACACACTCGGCAGAAGGTATTGGAGCCAACTTTTCCAAGTGCTTCTGCGACATGAAAGTTGGGTTCCTTTAAGTCGGGGGACAAGGAAATCCAGCCACAAGTTTTGAAGTCACAGCCATTAAATCCCTATGTGCAAAAGCCTAAAACTGAAACAAACTAGAAAAGTGATCCTAGCATTGCCAGTCTATGAATGAAATCTTTTTTTTTCCCCCAGGTAATTTCAATGTACCTGCTTCATAGCAGTACCTCAGTTACCACGTAGCAGTCAGTCAGTCATACAAGGATGGACTGCTGCAGCCTTCTTCTCCCGCTTGCTTAAAACAA
The DNA here is from genome assembly GCF_000737465.1 of Haliaeetus leucocephalus. NCBI lineage: Eukaryota > Metazoa > Chordata > Aves > Accipitriformes > Accipitridae > Haliaeetus > Haliaeetus leucocephalus. The sequence goes on along the minus strand of NW_010972920.1, from coordinate 2,915,231 downwards.
AGTCTGTCTGATTAAATGCAACTATGTCAGCTAAATTTAATAGTAATTCCTCTTGATAATTCTATCTGTTCAATTTTGATTCACTTGCTGATGAACACTACCATCTCGAACTCCAAGTTGAAGGTCAATTTTTTTCAGGATTGTATGCCATTAATTACTGTACCGTAATTCCAGCAACAAATGTGAGAAGTGAGATGTACAGCATGGCACTGATCCAAGATTCAAACAGCAATTTGCATGATGAGTTTCTCAGTGCTTTACCGAGTTAATACTCATTAGCTATGAGCAGGAGTTACTTTTTATAAAAATAAGAGCAAGGAGACATAGGAACCACCACTGCACGCACAAACACGAACCAAATATTTCATGTTCATTTCAAATACGGTAGAAATGATGAAAGAAAGAGAAATACACAGGCCCTAATTCCCTTCTAATTACTCAAGTGAAATTCAGGACAACTCGACCAAACTCAAAAGGAGCACTAGCAAGGCAAAACAGGTGGAAACAGTAAGAAAAGCCAGGCACATGCAGGCTTCATTAACTCAAGAGATGTGTAAAGTCCAAGAAATGCCTGCCATGTGGAGACATTCTTATACCAGGTGCATGTTCAACAAAGCAGCAGCTCAGTGGAACATTTCTGGTTCCTCCCTGTTCTAGCTTTCTGTTAAACAACCGGTAAAACCAAGGCAACCGAAGACAATGCTGCCAATGTTTTCTTGCTATATTACCACCTTGCCAAAATGCACAGCTCCTTTCAAATTACCACTGCAGAGCGGTCTGGCTCTTAGCTTTGGATCATCTGAAGATATGCAGAAACACAGCCTCTGACATCCGAGGGTTTCAGGCGGTGCAGGAGAAAAGCTCCAAGAGACAGCATAATTTACTAAGATAAGGTATTTTTCCTTGACACCACTCCACATAACAGCTGAAACAAAAATTTATCACCTGCTCATGCTCTCGGTGAGATTGTGATTCTCACCAATGCTTTAACAGAAGCAAGATAGGTCCTTCCCTACTACCTAAGATTGAACAAGACAGAAATAAGCAATTAGTAAGGAATGGCAACTGCACTTGGGAGGTCAGTTTCATTAGTCTTTCCCTTTCACATGTATTTTTCATTGCTGTGCTCAGTTGCATGCTAGTCTGTTTCCTTCTCCCTCCACGCTTTTCTTCAGGGGGAGGACGCACACACAGAAGGAAGCCACAAAGCAAACTGCTTACCTGCACATTTTTTGACTAATTTATGTTCCTGTCTATCTTTCCGCTACTATTCTCTGTGCTTTTACAATTTGTTTCCCTCGTTCAGCTGCAGCTTCCCCCACCCTATTTCTCCTACCTTCCTTTCTGCGGTTCCAAGCTTGAGTCTCCTTCCCTCTTCCTTTTCTGCCCACCTCCAGAGTACCAACCTGCTCATCATTCCCATGCCACCATCTTGCTTTTGTCATTTCTCCAGCTTTCTTCCAACAGGTCCTGCTGCACAGTTCCCAATTCCTGACGCCCTATGCAGCCATAAAGCAATAAGGTTTTGCTTTCTGGGAGTGGAGAGTAAAACATACTGCCAGGATCCAACTCCTCTGTTTTCCATGCTCAAACTGTCTTAACAACTGAAATGAGGTTTGAGAAAGTCAGACCTGCTATGCTTCCTCACATTCTGTGTGTTTTTTACTAGTCCTGTCTACATTCATACCCATTCAGCAGGGTCTCTCTCTGCTACCAGAGTCACCCCCTCAGTAATACTCCGTATTCCAGCTCTCACCTATGCCCAGCAGCTCCAACCGTCCTGCTGTGATGCATTTCCCTCCATGCTGTGTCCTGCTGAGCCCTACTACTACATACTAGTAGCCCTAAAGCCCTTTAAGAAATGAAGGGATTTAAGAAGGAAGTTCAGGAGACCTCAAAGTCAGGCAAGGCAGCTCCTTCAGGCATGTGTTAATAGCCAGCAGGCAAGAAAAGAAAGATCCAAGCTGAGCAACAGAAGATACTTGATCCCCAAGGGAATCCATTCCTACACAAAGACATTTCGGACTGTAACACAAGTCCTGGTGCAACACAGGGAAAGAGCAAAGGCTGAAGTCAATTCCTTCCCACCTCACCAAAGTACCCACACAGAGAGGCAAAACACTTGTCAGAACTCACCCCATTCTGATCTCACCAGACCTGAAAAAGTAGATTTGTTATCTCATGGAGAGAACAGGTATTTCGCCACTATCTGTCAAAGGCAAATAGTGTTACAGATTTGAAATCATTTCAGATTACTGTAAAAGCAACTTACATTAATATTAACACTGTTCCAATCAAGCTGTTAAAGTCTGAAGAACAGGAGATCCGTAATATACATAGTTTTAGAAATTTACCCATTCCATGATATGCATTAAGAGTATTTTCCCCTCTGGAGAAGAAAACATTTCTCAAGTTTTGCACCAAGGCCTCCCACGCTGTTTCAGAAATTCAAAGTTTAGTAAAGTCTTGTCCTTCACTTTTTTTTTTAAACTCCTAAGTCAATACAAAAGCGGAATTTCTGTTTTGAGTCTACTTACAAGTTAACAGGAAATGAAGTTACAGAACAAGCTTCAGACTGTCTAGAGAAATATGAGATTGTTCCAAGACTGAAAGCGTGAAGGGTGCATTTTGCAAAGCAATGACCCAACTGTCAACTGCAGCCACATATCTTGGAACTACGAGCACAAGTCACTGAGGTTGTATGAATAAACCATTTTTTAACCATCCTTTTATCAAATCTCTAGGCATAGCTCAATTTTCTGCACATTGGTGTTAAAGATCTGTTTCTTAGTTTGGCATGCAAATCACCGGTTTGAGCAATTCGGGCCATGCATAACTTATGTTTATTGAAAGCTGGGCATGTGCTGGCACAGACTTAAACAGAATAGCTGAAGAAACATGTTTCTGAAAAGGATCCGTCTCATACCAGCTCTGCTGGCTGAAGTCTCTTCTCAGGATCTTCTGAATTTCTTGGAATTTAGCCCACATGGTCCCTACTCGGAAATCTGGGGGTTAAACCTTCCAAAGAAGATTGTGACCTTCATACAGGAACTTGTCAGACAGAAGTAGGCTCAGATGTACTCCTATACTTGTTTCAAGACTACTGCTTTCTTGGACAATTAAAAAAAGCTGACAAGTAGACAATTATGAAATGGATTCTCCTGTGAATCCGCTACTTCCAGAATCCCTGGCACTTCAGTTCTTGCAGTTAGAAATTCTTCCAAATTTTACCCAATATAAATATGGATTCCTTTCTTTAAGGCTGCTAAATTACAGAAATGAGTCATGTAAATTATTTTTATATGTATTAATTACATTTAATCACTTTGAACTTCTAGCTTCTGGTTAAGTTGGTCATTGCTCTTCTGTGGAAAAAGGTAAACAGGAGGCCAGAATCTACCCTCTGCGCAGCTCTTCTTTCTTCTGCTGTTAACATTTCCAGCCTGTCCTGTGAGCAGAATTTTGCCATAGCTGATTTTTTTTTTTTTTGGCATGTTGGTCTATTTCTATTCTGTCTGTTTTTGCTCTCTCTTTTTTTTTAAGAATAAGCTGATCTGTTGAAGTCCAGAGAATGGTAGAACAAACTGACCTTCTTCAGTGAGTAACAGTACCAGTGCTGTGCTTGCATTGACCAGAGCTTTTCACATCTCTGGGAGGAAAAAAAATGTAGATGGCTTTCTCCATAGAGAAAACTGAGGGTAACGAAGCAATAGCTACAGGTACAAACATTCCACGAACAACAAAATTACACTGTACCTTCTTCCCTTGCCTGGAGTTAAAAGTACATGCCAGATGCAAGTCTCCTAATCAATATTAAATAGCAGAAACAACTCATGTCTGATAACAGTGCTTTGCTGAATTCCAAGCAGCAAACCCTGTCAAAGTTGAATGAAAATCTCTACTGGTAGATGTTTTGCTTGGCACAAAACAATGTGCCAGAGGCTGCAACTGTGCCATTAAGTAATTCACAGTTCTCATATGAAAAGTAAACAAACGCTGCATGAAATGGCCCAAGCTTTTTGGGAGAGGACTTAATACTCATTCCCTAACGTGTCAAGACACTGTCACTGACTAGGAGCTTGGCTTGACTTTAATGTGTTCGTGGTTGTTTACAGATGGTATTGTATCACCCGGAAGGATGAAGGATTTATTTGTTTAATTTAAAAAAGAAAGGATTTTTTCTAATCTAAGTGTGAGATCAAGCACTGAATGGGTTTTATCTGGCCAAAGAGAAAACAACTTCCTTTCATAATATTCTGATGCTGTGATAAGGCTAGGAGATTAAATTCTCCCTCATGCCTCATGAAGCCTGATATACCCTAGCCATCTTTCACTACTAAATATTTTATTTTGGTCAGTCTTTTGCCAGAGGTAAGCAAAACTGCTTTTTTTACCAATATATGTATTTGGAGAGATGTGTTTTTAACAGGATGCCTTGAAGTTACTCTTCTAATATTATTAATTTGACCTTCTCCCCACTTGGTCAATGTCCCTCAGAAACATTAAAATATACTTTTAAAACACCTAAGTGTGTGTGGCTCAATACACACACACACATGGATACAATGCCTGTCCTTGATTTCAGTTTCAAGTTCTCCAAATTGTAGGTAGCCTTTACAACACCTTTTTTACAAAAGCTTTGGTAAGAAAATGACAGAAGAGTCTGCATTTCAGAGTCTGGAAGCTCTACACCTAGTAGACATTTCACCCCTTCACATAACATCCAAGACCACAAACCACTACCAAAATAAAGGAAATGCAGCAATCTTTTCCCAATGTCTCTGCACACAGGCAAAGAATAAGACACCACCTCCATGCACTACATGTAGTGCTACAGATTTTCTTAATAAGCATTTTTAAAAACAACGAGATTAGGCCATTAAAAAAATTGCATCTCTTTGAAGCCACTATCCATTCCTAATTGATGCTCGTAAGGATTTTGGAAAAAAACCCAACCAAAACATATTAAAAATAGTTTTCTTGAACAACTTGAGCTTTCACTGCCATCTCATCTATTCACAATCCTGTTGAAAAGCCCCTGAGAGGTGGAAAAGCAACCCTTCCACAAACCGAGTGCCCAGCACAAAATTACTTCCCTTCTTTTTATGCAGGGGTGCCTGCATTTTCGCTTGGTAAGTGCACGTCTGCATTGGCTATACATGTGCTACATAGCACACACAGACCAGGCCTTTAGTTTTCGGGAAGCGTATGACTGACCGCACTCACGCAGCAGAGCTTTCCAGCAGAACCGCAAGTACAAAGGCCACCAGGCAGCACACTGGTAGTAAATCCAGCAGGCATTTCCAGAAACCTCAGAAACAGTAAATGTCCCATGCATACGTAGCTTCAACTAGGATGACGTCCTCATATTTCACTGTCCCGGTCCCCAAAATCCACTTCCTATCCCCGACAAACCCTGGGAGCTGAAGGCAGGCATGTTTGGGAAAGCCCAGTTACAGGAACCATGCTTGCAATGGTTCCAAGTCCCTGAAATAAAGCTTTATTTTTCACAAGGCACTGCTAGCATAAGGTCACTGTCTACCTTTGTTAGCACACCATCTTTTCTAAAAGCTTGGAATAGTAGCTAGCCTGTGTACAGGTCGCTTCCAAATTTCTGTTCTCATAATCAATTTCACTAATGCTGGGAAATGAAATTTACCTGACTTACTTTGTCAAGGGGCATCTTAAAGAAAAAAGTTTTGCCTTACTTTTCTCTTATTTCTGCACCAGTCACTTTTCCTCCTAGATACTCAAGAGTCCATGCTGCCAGCAATGTAATCGCAGGACTCCTCCTGCTGGCAAGATGCAGCTTTCAGGAAAGAGCAAAGTATTTTTAATCACTACCCCTTTCCCTGAAAACACTTAACACTTTAGGGTTGGGGTTTTTTAAGCCGTCTTTAGGCTGAGAGAACAGTCCCCCAAACGTTTCTCCATTTTAACAATACAAAGGCCTTTACAAGTCCAGTTGCAAATAAATACCATCGGCACAGGTTTCTAATATAAAGATGCCCACTAGAACAACCTACAGGCTCACAGAAGACCTGCTACCCCGTTGAGGATCCCACCAAAGCTTCCAAGTGCCACAGCCCCTGACATACACACGTCTAGCTCTGCCAGTGACCAACACAACATGGCATTGCATAGTCACCATGTGCAGTAATAGTTCATCTTATCCCAGCATCTCCCAGTACCTGGCAATTTGGGAAGACTGGGTTTCCCCCCTTGTTTTCCAAGTACTCTTGCAGCTGAAGAACTTCATGTTTAACTTAACAGGATTTGACTCTACGAAATTCAACACTCCTCCAATTACTTTTGTATTTTTCACAGGCAGTTTCAGCAGAAAGCCTGACCTTTGTTCTCAAAACCTTCACAAATGAGCACTCGCCTTTGCTAAATGGTAGAACACTTACCCACTAGGGGTAAAAGTAACCCTAAAAATAAGCAGCTTATATTGAAGGCCATTGATGAAAAACAGTACTAAATCTTAAAAGTCAATGAGTGTCCCCAAATCAAGTCTCCCTTGAAGCTGCCTCCTTTCAGAAGGATGCTAATACAAATCCCTGATGGACTGATTCCCATGCTGCTTATCCTCATGGCATAAAACTCCTATTTTCCAAGAACAGCGATAGAAAGCAAGGACATGGCTTTCCTCCCAAACCAGCTTTCCACTTGAATGACATAGCACTCCTCCCCAATGTTAAAACTACTTGCACTGAACACTAGCCCTGCAAGGTACAACCATCAGGAAATCACTCTGACAACTCCCCCTTCATGTAGCTGTAGGATGAAGCTTCTAGCCACCTGCAAGCAGAAGTACTGACAGAAATGACTACTTGTAAAATAATGATGTTTATCCCTAACAAAATTTTGAGTCAGCCTTAACAGCTTTTTTTTTTTTCCCCTCTGTCCTATTTAAGTCAGTGCAAGTTTTACCATACTGACAGAATTTAGGCTATGGTACTAACTACACCCAAAGTTTGGAGGCTGACAATACCAATGGTACTGCAGAATATGAATGTAATCATTCATAGTGCCTGTCTCGGCATTTAGAAACATCTTACTCCTTACAGGCACAAAGAGATTTTTAAACAGACCTCATCAGTGACATGGTCTGGATGGGCTTTGTGCTTAGCCCAGGTCTTCCCAAGCAGTTTTGTGTGCTTCAAATGAAGCGCTCAGCCCAACAGCTTAGACTAGCCTAACTTTCAGAACAGAGGCAGACACACATCAGAAGTTGGCAGCTCTGTCCTCAGGAAAATTAAAATCGGTGTCTATAGCTGACAAGTTAAATTCAAAAGGTGTACAAGGCTGATTTTACTTGACATTTCCAAGACTATGCTCAGCCACAGTACAGCAGAACAGCGACTGTGGGACTAGTGCCAATTCTAACCGCTAGCACCCTGGAAAACCCCCAGTGGGTGCAAAGAGACTAGCCTTTCTCGCCTCAGTTTTGAACGCAGCATTTGTAACATCCCTGTCCTGCTTTTCCAACTTTGCCTCCATGCCATAATTTACAGCAAAAGCCCCGTGAACTCAGTTTGACCTACACAGACTCAAAGGTTTTTGGAGTGCAGCTAATTCCCGTACAAGTCCAGGTTTAGGCTGAGTGTCAGCCTAAATCCTTCATTCCCCACAACTGCATGCGTGCTTCTATGGCAATTTCTTCCTTGTTTGGGCAAATGTTTCTGTATGCACTAACTGTCAATCCAAGTTCATTGCCTGCTTCTCCCTAGTTAAACTAACAGCAGTTTCATATAAGACAATTTTAAAAGCAATCATACATCATCTGCATTACTAAATGTGTTGCGGCACTCCGCTTTTTTCCACAAGGAACATCAGTGAGGTCTTTCAATACTCATAAGTAGTGGGCATTCCAAACCCTATACATCAGCTCCTGCTTTCTTACCATCAGCAAGAGCGCACTTTTAGAGGCAAAGAGGCTATGACCTCAAATGCCGTAAACCCAATACTTCCCCGAGAAATATTTTTGGTTGAAATGAAGCTGCCACCCAAATTCAGCATAGCTTGGATTGTGCTGCTAAAAATTAAGACAGGAGAGAATGGAGGGTAAATGCACCAAAAAACCACAAAGCCCTTTGGGAGAAAACAAGGGCACACCGATCAGCCTTCGTCACCTTCTGTGGTACATAGGAAGATGGTCTCGTCCTTCCAGCCACCCTCCCAGACATGTCCCCCTTCTTGCTGAGGGCCAAGCATGCACAGCAAAGTATGGTTTGTTAAGAGGAGAGAACATTTAGTAATTAGTCAACTGCTCCGCAGGAAGCAAAGAGTATGTGCTCTCAAACCCAAGCACGTGCAAAGAGTTTGCCTAGAGTACCTTTCACTAGGGAGTAATGTACTTTTAAGTTCCCACTGACTGCAGATAACATCACACAACAGCAGCTAGCATAGACCGGTTAATGCCTTGTAACACGTCCTTCCTCACCTGAACACATATTTGGGTACCCAGCTCCTGGGTTACTGCCATTTTGCTTTTTATAGAAGATCTGTGTTCTATTTACCTACCAAAGGAGTACTGAGCACTCATTAACAGCAACTCTGGTAAAAACGGTGCCTCTTATTATACAGGACTTAAAAGAACTTAATATTCAGGACAGATAACCTGTTTATATACTGCTCTAATCAGAAACCACTAAGCATTACAATCCCACGCTTCGTAATGAGTACACTAGTAATAATTTCTAGAAGCCAGCAATGCCATTTTAGTTAGGCTTACTGCAACAATTAAACTGGTTTCTAAGGCATATTGGCACAAGAACCACATGTACAACAATTCCCACTCTGCATGTTTCAGGACTAAGCTTATTAAAGGGGAATAATCTCATGTTGTCTTCCTCCCTTTCATCTCTCCTGTGTGTCAATCAAGCATTTCAGTATAAAAATCACAATATACTCAACAGCCTGTATAACGCTACTTCAGTATTACACAGACCAGGGGCATTATTACTTCATCTATTAATGGCATAGTAACACATATGCAGAACTGCAGGATTACACCTGAACAAATGCAGCTGAAAATTTGCTAAGTTCATTAGTTAGGTTTTTTTCTCACCTGACTCCTAGAGGTTCAGATTTACAGTATTTCCATAGGGTTCAAATTTTCAAAGGACAGATTTCTTCCAGAATGTTTATTATTCCACACTTCTATTCTTTGAAAGTACACCCAACAGCCTGAGAGCTTATGATTTAAGTTCACCTGTATATTTATGCTTAAGCATCACTTATTTTAAAAGCCACCCATCCTCAAAAGGGCAGGTATACCTTTTTCCATAATGGATAGTAAAGTCTTTGAAATTTGCCATGAAAAAATAGAGAAGAGACCAAGAAACCTACATAAATGGTAACACAAGCCTTGCTTTTCTACACCAACAGGTAACTTACCTTCACATTGTTCCTTTTGGGTTGCAAACAGCACATAACTACTATAGTATCTCATACTATTCCTCGTATAAGTAATTCATTAGTAATAAAAACACTCTTTGCTTACACACAGGCACAAAAGGTTATCTGCAGGGTGAAACAACATTCCTGTAAAACAATATCCTACCTTTTGCTAAAATTCAGAGTGTTAATCAATTGCTCCTGATCCATTTGAGATGCATGTAAGTTAAGAGCCAGGTCCTCAAAACAAGCACACCCCCATGGCTTTCTCTTTTCTGTTCATGCAAGTATGCATCCTTAGCACAAACTCCAAGCTTCCAAGCAGAAAGAGGATACAGCGTAAGTGATGTACTTGCAGAGGATGGTGTGCTTGAGCTAATGTAACTAGACATACTGCAGATGAGCTTATGCAACATCATTAATTTTTTTTCATTAGGAAAAAACATCTAGGTAAAACTTGCCACAAGTAATCAAGCCTTTTGCTACAGTCTGATTAAGCTGCTACCCCATTCTATGTTGGCATAGGCTAGATTGCCAGCACACAACCATCAGTAATTAGTACAATCGATTACTTAAGGCACAAGGTGGAGGGGAAAAAACCCATAAATTTGAAACACTTAAAAACCCCCCTGTTTCCTCTTGATTGCCTACTCTCACCTATCTTCTGAAACTGGCCTGGTGCTCCAGACCAGAAATTAATAGACATCAGTATTAGGGAACTAAAAAAGCTTTACTCTACAACTTTAACTTCTGCAGAACAGAGAAAAGAGGAGGGGGGACACACCAAACAAAACAACTAACCCACAAAAAACCCCAACAGAAGATCCGTTCTAAAGATACTTACAAATGACTACCATTATCAGCCTCCTTATCACCAATTCCTGATGTAAGATGACTTGGATCAAATGGGATGTTTAGGGCAGTTAACATCACTGAACGCATTTGACAATATTTTTGCCAGTCACATCAACTCTTCCCTTTGAAAAGCAAGAGTTTTAATTTTCTTCTTTCTACCAGGCATATGAGCAGACCCCACAGTAAAAAAAAAACGTGTTTAGGTGGCTATTCAAGTGCACTGGCATTGCTGTTTCCACACACTACGTACTAAGTCTACTGAAGTCAGTGTGAAGCCTTCCTTTACCCCTAAGAGAATTTTCTGATCAAACTCTGAGCAAAGCACCCCATATAATCAAAAATACAGCAGCATGGCCTAACATTAATCTGTCAAGCACCCTGACTGACAGCAGCCAAATGCTTCAGATGGGAAGTACAAGAATTTCTATGCAGACAGATATAGGTAACCTCTCGGGGGGGGCTGCAAACACAAACCACCCATCCAGATTTGGATAAGCTCATCCCTTTCGTAAGGAGCCAATCTTTTTTGGAACCATCTGACATTTTAGGGTGCAGTTTTACTAACACGTTTAGCAACAAAGTCCAAAAAGAACCCCACTGAGAAACTCTTTTCCCAACACCTCTACAGAAGGGAACAAGAATGCCACCTGCTGGAAACAACGTGGAAAAAACCGGCAAAGAAATTCTGCAGCAAAGCAAAACCCATGTATTCTTAAAGAGCCAGTTAAAAGAGACATGGATATTTATGCTGGTCTCCAGTTTATATTTAAGAACTATGCTGGAGGAAACCAAGGTAGGCAAAATGAGAGTGAATTAAATCAGGCAGAACGGTAAGATTACATTACAAGCACACTCAAGACTAGCTATTGCAAAAAAGGCTTAGTGTTTTTGTTTTAATCTGTTTGACACACACCAACCAGCCCCAAAGAACAAAAAGCTAACTGTGCAAAAACTGGAACCATTGCCAAGTCGAGCCTTCTGATGTGTTTAAGAGCTCAACTCATTTATTGGGAATCTACCACTTCGGTCAAACTGTGCTACTGCTCAGACCTACATTTCAATTAAAGAATCTTTATTTTCAAGATTTTTCTGCCAAATCTCAGTGGTATGCATAGCTACTAAGAGTAAAAGGAACAAAGTTAAGCAGGTAAATAACCAAAGGTGACCCCCACTGCCTTTTGCCCCTATACACTAGCAGAAGGAATTGGGGGCCTCTATCCACCACTAGAAAATCAGTGTCTTCTAGCCAGGTCTCCAGAGCCCAGGCACCTCCAAGATGACTAACCTAGCACAGGACCACAGCCCTACAGCTCCTAGATACTCACTGCTCCCATTACATACATGTTCTTCATCTACACAGAATAACAGATGAAATCCACATAAAGCATCAGTCAGCATTTTTAGGAAAAAAAAAAATCTTACTAGGAAGTGTAGCATGGGAGTCTTCCTCTGAGAATCACCTGTGTGGAAAAAGAGATCTGCTGCTGCTTGTTGTGAAGCCACCCCACTCCCCCAAACCCATCCACTTATCCTGAGTGGTTATTCAAAAGCTCATCAAGAAGAACCTCTCTGACAGAAAAAAAAAGACAAGAAACTGACACTTACAACTTGGTAGCTTCACTCAGGTTTCACCCCAAAACATTTTAAGGATAATTCTTTCCAGGACAGTGCAAACAAACCACTGACTGGATTCTCTAAGGGGCATCGTATCAGTTACGCGTAGCTTAAATAGCAGTATTTGAAAGATAAGGTCCCATGATCACTCCTCCCACAGAATACATGCAATTTTTCCACAGAAAAACCTCACCTATTATAATTTGTCACAAAAGACTAACTTGCATTCACAGGCTCAAAGTAGCAGAGCCTGTAATCCTCTGTATACCCCTCCAGTATCTACGTTATGCCGATTAAATGAAAACCAAGTGAGATATGACAAGCATCAAGCAGATGTTACTCCCAACTCAAAAGGGACACCACGTCTACCTTCACAGAAAAATAGAATGGTAAATAAAACCCAGTTTTCTTCATTGGCGAGTTATACAGCAGCTTTCCCCAAGTAACTGCATTAGTTGCTCTGTGGGGAGGACTTGAGTCAAGACAACAAAAGCATTGAACATTCTGCAATTTCAACAGAGTAAAGAGCCCAGTATTATGGATATAACACGTGCTTGCCTTTTGGCTGCAGTTGCGGAAATTGGATGGCAATACTTCAGAAGTTACAGAAATACTTTTATTAGAGTAAGAACTGTTATGTGCAGAGAAAAAAACAACCACACAAACTAAGGAGCTTTCAGCTACCAACAAAAGGAATCTAAAATGTCTTCAGTTTTGACAACAGACTCCTGTCTGTGACAATGTTTCTTGTCACAAAGAATTTACCAGTGAAATTCACAAGTTAAATTTATTTTTTCTTTTCATAAAGTATGATTTGAATTACACTATTTGCTTTCCAAGGCTGATCATCAGATCCACAAGGAAAGACATCAGGTACTAACAGGTTCTTGGACATGTTTTTCTTCATCATCCTCCGCATTTTTTTCTTCTACTTTTTCCACCTGAGGTAGGAGTCCATCAAGGTTCAATAGCAAACCTTCACTGGTTGAAGATCTAATAACCAACTTCTGTACAAAAGGACCTAGAAAACAAAGAACACCACCAATTCGGTCACTCTCCCACTCTTCATGTCTCCAGGCTGATTTGTCATAGTACTAATCCATACTGCATCAAGCACATGACCGGGATCAGAACTATACATGTAGACACATCCCTTCAGACAGAGTGTTTAACATCCACCCTGGAAGACTGGGTTCAAAACACAATTCACACTCTGGTGCCATAAAAAGATATTAACTTGATGGCTACCTTATTCCTTCACTACCTCACCAGCAGTTGACATCACTGGTGCCCCTGGGCCTTTGAACATACAAGTAAAACTTCACACACACACTCCTCCAAAAAAAAATTAAATACAGGTTAACTCACTTTGGGAAGCGGTCCTGATTGGCAAGATATTGGGGGACAGTGGTGGAGTTTTGATCACCCAAATATTCATATATAACTAAGAGCACAAAAGACACCATTTCTAATTGAGGATCCTACCACGAAATGCTGAAGGAACCTTTTTGACAAGAAGAGCTACAAAAACAGTCAGATTGCTTTATGGAAGATTAAATAGATCTACATCACAGTCTGAGAACATTTGCTTGGTGGTATTTTTAGTCTCACATTAGATCAAGTGACTCGCAGAGGAATGACATTTTAGTGATAACTAAATAGCTGCATGAGGACATGCTATTACATATGGGAAGTCTGAAAGGAACTAATGAACTGATATCTATAACTAGCTGGTCTAAGTGATTGGTAGTTAGCAAGCATATCTAGACTCCACTGTTGCAAAGATGTGTTAATTACCAAGTCTACTTCCTATAAACAGCCAATACTTTTAATGAAGCCAGTAAGAGACCCACTACAAGAACCAAACTTGATAATGCAAAATCAGCAGAAATGCTACTAAGACCAGAAAAGCTTACCCTTACTTAACTAGATTGGTGTAGTTCACATAAGAACTCATTCAGGACAAAAATACCACCACTTCCTGCTTTTATTTACTTATATCTCAAGTCAGCCAACCCCTTATACGTTTTATGTGGGCTGAAATGCTTCTAAAGGCACGTGTACTTGGCTTTTCGTGGTCTCTCCTCTGTACAGTAGTTACTATTAACAGCATCACTGGAAGAGATGCAAGATGATTCTTTTTGCAGACATTAAGCCAGTATTAAAACACCGTTTTCTTAGCTCAAACAAGGCTAATTCTTCCATAAAATTAGGTTCATAAATCACCATTGCCACTCCAGCTAACCAGATGACATTTGTTTAAAAGTTTACTTCATTATGAATAAGAACAGATAGCATATGAGTTGTTCACATTATTTGCTCAGAACAGTGAGCAGAACCCACAGGAACAACACGCAGAATTCACACCTTTACTCCTTTGTAACCTGATCCTTTTGCTAAGGAATAAAAAAAAAAAAAAAAAAAGATGAACGGCTTTTCCCTTGGAGCAGCCGAAATTTAAAAAATATCTTGGTAATAGAGGGGAAAAAAAAAAAAAGGTGGTATACCTTCAAACAGGGTAGCTAACCAGACTAGATGTTAACTGAAGCACAAGCTTTAACTTAAGCAATTGCTGGTGGATTCCAGGTTCAGATTCTATACATTGAGCCACAACAGGGTCACGTCAGTGGAGTAAAACCAATGCACACAGACACTGAAGACCTCCATGTCCCATAAGGATTTCCTTGTATGGCTTTAATCCACTTGAGCACCAAGCCTGCAAACTTAAGTTTTGTACAATATCTCACTCCTTTCCTCACACAGGCACTTATAAGGTGCAACTGGAGTTCACATCAATAAGAGCAGATGCTATTCATGCCCTTACAGGCTGTAATTTCTTACGTCTTGATTTACTGAGTTGCCTAACAGCTTCCTCCTGTCCCAAGGCGGACAAAGCAGCAAGGTCATTTAATGACAACCCAGTAAACAAGACTCATTTCTTAATTTTGTTGGCTGTAATGTCAACTACCACATGAGAAGAACAGCTACTTACCGTAAGTCAATGGCTTGAACGTGCAGATATCATGGATAACTGTTTTTAGATTGGCAACTATCTGCTCAGTAGGCATATCCAGCTGAAAAAGAATAACGCAAAGTTAGCCATGGGGATACTTAAAGTCTAGATTAATAAATCTGAAAGCACTGGGTACATATTTATTTTACATTTGGATAGATTTTGTTTCTCTGCATTCCCTGTTAAGGAGTTACAAATCCCATTAACAGCCATATCCAAGTGACTGGGAGAAAAAACTATTTTATACATGGTTATACGCTCATCATTATTCTCTGTATTTCTACTCATGACATTAAATTTCCATGGCTCCGTAACAACATGTAGCCTTAGAGAGGTAAAGTCTTAAAAACAATATATGTACAAGTGTTTTTGCAAAAAATCACATTAAAATAAAGTATTTGCAGAAAAAAGCCTCAAGAAGTAGCTGTCAAAGACTGCAAAACAGATCAACTCAAAAACAAAAGCATCTAAAACTGAAGGCATTAAGAAATTTAACATAACCAAACAAATAATTTAAAAAAAAATATAAAGCTTCATCCTCTTTTCTTTCCCATTTTAACATATGAAATGGAATTTCTACTTTTTACGTAAGTTACGTGGAAGCATTGAGCTCTAAACATATACCAGTTCTGTATCTACTGTTTTTACGGACCCCGGTTCCCGTCCATGGCGTTTTTGACCTTCCAACAAAAACTGTGGACTGATGGCTCCTTGTCCTGCCCGATGTCCTCATCTAATGGAGCACTTAAGCACACCTTACTTCCAACACAGATGTGATCCTCACTGCACCAATCACAGATACTTGGAAGGGAACCAACACTTGCCAAAAAATTAATACCTCCATCTTCTCTCTTAGACCAATCACCTTAAACCATGACTACTATTCATATTATCTGGACTCTCTTCAAGAACGTGCAACTCATGATCAAGAGACAGGCCAACCTGAACAGCCTCTGGTCAAAGCCAGGACTGACCTGACTCTCAGCTCCTGGAGAGCTTAACGTGCATTTCTCAGACTTAAATGTTTGGCTGCTATAATGCCCTGCTATGCTTTAATTCATTTGCTGTCTGGTCTCACCCATATCATCCACATTTCTTTATCTGAATGAAAAATCAAGTTCTTTTTCTAGAGCTTTCAGGTATGGAATTAAAAAAAAAAAAAGCATTTATTCTCACACAATTAACAATGTTTCAGGGGAGCCTACAGGCTCCACTGGGGTCTCCTCTTCCTCTCCACCACCTCCCAATGTAGCATGAGCAGATTTTATTAATATCTCACTTATCTGTAAATGTATGCATTAATTTGCAATAGAGATATAGTTACTTGACTAGTCTTCTCCCAGGTCTGGTCCATTAATCTCTCTTTATGCTCTTCTGGCAGACTTACAATCTAAATGCAGTTCCTCTGTTACACAGGCCAAAACACATTTGTCTTTATCATTGTTATGCTGATTGCAACGTGCCTAATCATTCATAAATTAACGGACATAAAATCTGTTTGTTAATGCTGAGCATTTCACTTCACTGACAGACACACCATGCTCTACCGAATACAAAATAAGAGGAATACTCAGAACCATTTAAATAAAAAATTCATTGGTAGCAACTAATTAGAAACTATACTTCAAATGAAGGTTCAAATAGTGTTTGCTTCCAAACCTTACACTAAGTTGAGGTCTTAAGCTAAGACCTGTACAGTTGTACAATTTCAGGGAGCTATTTGACATTCATCATATGTAACAAAGTCTAGAAACATTCAGAAGAGACAGAATTTGCAAGTTGCTCTAAACAAGTTAGAACTTCTTATAAAGAAGTACAAGAAGTTTTGAGACAAGATCCATCTCAAAATCTGAAGGTGTTAGTTAACATTCTGTAGCTGTTAAGACAGGAAAATAGGACAGAGTGACTTTCATTCAAATCAGACAACACGACACATCCCAAGAGATCACGTACCATAATTTACTTGAGATGCAGACAGCTCCATAATGAAAAAAGGTAATGGTCAGAGGGTTCCAAGTATTTCAAAATAGCTTACACATCCAAATAAATATTCCAGCTTCCAAGTAAGTATTCCACAGTAAACCCTTGTGTATGCACAGTCACTGTGTATCAGCACTTAGATATTTAGTTTAATTCAAACCCTCGCCAAACTGACCAAAGTACTCTGGACCAGATCTTCAAGACTGTGCAACCTACTCTGTTCAGACCGACTGCCATGACAGGTAAATATCTTTAAATCCTGAGCCTTCCTGAAAAATAATCATGCCTGCAGAGGGAGCAACTATAAATCAATTCCTAGTCCACTTTGTATAAATACAACCTAACCACAAGGTACCTTAGAAAATGACAGTATATACTACAATCAGAACACAGAAATTAATCACTACCTATCTTACTGTTTAAAGTTTAGGACACTTCTCTCCAGAGCAGCACAAGGTGCTGTAAAAAGCTTCAGGGAAGTTACTGTTTGTTTTTTTGTTTTGGTTTTTTTTTTTTAATAAGAAACATGTTATATTTGTCTTTAAAAGGGCCTCCCCCACTAACTCTGCTGCCTAGTGGGAAATTGCCTATTAATATTCAGCATAGCACAAGTTTCACCAAAACAGATCATGTTTAAAACTTGATTGATGAAGTCTCAATGCTTCTAATCTTCTGGGGGATCTTTGGAAGACTGCAAGTGAATGCACAGAAGAGCCACTCAACTATTTGCTGGCTAAATATGCAATTGAAAAACAACAAGATGCCTTGCAATTAAAACACTAGCTTTAACCACAGAACTGCTTTTCTAAACTCTATTTAGAGAATTCTACCAAGAGATCATTCAGAGCACTGAAACTGTACTGCAGACTTAACTAACAGGCAGTTCAAATATAACACACATGTAGGGAATGGCAGTCATTGCAGGGCAGGAACACCTGGTACAAGATGAGAAATGATTAACACTCTGCAAAACAAGATTATTGCCAGCTATTTAACTCAATACCTTAAGAATCAGTGGGCAGGAAAATAAAGCTAGCAACTAGCCAGTAAAAAAACTGTCTTTATCTCAACCCACAGGTTTTCTCACTTTTACTCTTCCGATTTTCGCCCCCATCCCACCAGCGAGCAGCTGCATGGTGCTTAGGTGCCAGCTGGGGTTAAACCACACCACCATTCAACCAGAAAGCTACATAAGTTCTCAGAGCACCTTAATTGGGCTTATAGTTGTGGTATTGGCTGGGGGGGGGGGGGGAGGCAGAAATCTCCTCCAAGTCCCCTCCTACAGCTGTTGAAGTGACAAACTAAGAACAACAGAAAACCCACAGAGACCCGGAATTTTAGGTTTGGCTCTCTCAACAGTAAGATCTAGAATTCCTACTACCCACAAAAAACCAAGAAACAAAAAAGTTTTTATAATTTCAGTTAAATGCAAAGCAAGAAGTGGGTTCACAAAAACAGACATGAGTTCATACCTCTGTTTTCCAAGCAGGGACCTTTTGTCTCCTCATGCTGTCTATTAAGACATTTACCTTTTACACCTATCTTACTTTTTTGTACCAGTGAGACATTTCTGGAGCACAGTAAACTGCGAAGAAATTACCAACGGTAATTTGACCAGCATCCCATAACAATATGCAACCTCTGCATCACTATAATATAACCAGATTTTCTCTTAATTTCAACACAGAACACTTGACTCTACTAAACTCCAAGCACTTGCCTTCAAATGTCTCTACACAAAATGTTAACTACACCTATTTTAAAAATCAGGTTTAGAGCTACTCCTAAACAAGTTTTATTTTGCTTTGCAGCAGCATAATGCAACAACTCCACTTGGCCATTATTCTGGGACATCAAGCATCTTTTGTTACACAGTGAGGCCAGAAACTCGCATCTCTGCTTTCAGGAACAAAAAGAAAGCCTCTGAACCAAGACGTAAGTGTTGACAAACATGGCAGAACAACATTTCTGTACCACTTGCAAAGACATCTGGAGGACTGACAGTATCAATAAGAGAAGAGCACTGATGTATTTTGCATTGCCTCGCTTTCACAGGTTTCTGCTCAGTTATGAACCTTCCTGAGAAGGTCAGAATAAGGGAAGAAACAGAGTTCTGTGCAGGAGCCTATAACAACATCAACCGTGCAGACAGCATTTTCTCATCCTGGCACTCAAAGGAGATGCATTTCTGAGGTAGTAGCCCCATGCAGTCCGCAGGGAAAAAAAAAAAAAAAAAAAAATGAATGCAGGCATAGAAATACCCTTACTGAGGCTGTTGTAAAGGGTTATTTCCTATTCCTAGTTTAACTTGCTACAACTTCTTCCACATCCTTGGTCCTGTTTGGAACAAAACTCAAGCCTTTTGCCAGTACCAGGCTACTAGGAAGACGTTATGCAGGTACAGTCTAGCGCATACCATCAGGACTTACGCAACACATGCAACTCCAAGGTACGTAATTTAAGGCTGAAAATCTCTCTCATCCTGGACTTGTCAATAGTTGGAATCATTTAGACTTAGCACTGCCGACAGGCAAGCCTTTCCATGTGGTATCTCAAATAAGAGAACAGCTCAAACTGGTAACAACAGACAACCGTTACTACCTATGCTTTTTGCATTATTCCCTTCATCCCCCAATAAACATATTTCAACTCTCAAGTATTCAAAGTAGCAAGAGTTAACACATCTTCCTCAACTGTGGGATTTTCTCCCCGCCTCCTTCAGGGAGTTCAAAGCTAGGAATCCATTACTCTTGTCTTTTTTTTCTTTTTCAAAGGACACTTACACTTCAGGCCTTCAACCACATTTACAGACAAGGAACCTAGATGCTACTTTTAGTGCAAATGGGCATTTCTGTTTCCTGCCTTAACTCTCATTTCCACACTTCTGTACATTCTACGTACCCAGTTTGAGATATCTCTGGTTCAGTACACATCTCTCCATACTTCTAACCCTCTGAATAAAACAGTGCTCCTGTAAACATGTCCCTTCCCAGAAAACACATCCTTCCGAACAAACCTTAAAGTCTCACTTCCTGAAACCATCTTACTCTTTTCCATAGAAAAACAATTTTGCAGGCAGCTCTCTGCACAGATAGGAAGATACACTAGAAATTCCTTCCTGGTGTCACATGCGGACTCTGATTTTTCTGAAGACAACTCCAACTTGGGAAAAAGAGAATTTTGTAATGATCAACAGCACCCTGTTTGGACTCAAGACTTATGTCAAAACCCTCAAGAAAATGACTTTAAGCTGCCCTCTGCAGACAGCTCAATTCTGAAGGAGATATCCCGAGTGTCCTCATTTGTTTCCCTTCTGCTTTAAGCTCCACGTCTTGAAAAAAGATTTTACATTCTCAGTTTTACAACTTCAGATCTGCTAATTAAACTTAACTGCTGCCAACTTCTGGGCTTTTCAAAGACATCTCAATTACTACTAAGAATACGACACTGAGGCTGCTGACTTACGTGGGAGTGCAGCATGACATCAAGCCACTGGCCATAACTGAACTAACAGGCAACATGAGACAGCAGCACTAAAGGGAAAACATCTCTTTGAGAAACGCCGGCTTGGCAGACTCCCAGAAACATCTACGCTACTGTTTGGAATACAGCAATTGATCTTCATGCTTCTGTGTAATTCATAAATTATTATTTTCTCACTGACAAGATTTAAATTTAAAAAGCTCTTGATTTAGTGGTAAGCAGATATGCATAACCACTCAAGGCTCTCGCAGCCTCCCAGAGCCTTGCCTACACTCGATTTCCTTCCAGCGCCACTGCGCAAACAGTAGGAAAACTAGGTCAGGTAAAGGATAGTAGCTAGAGAGGGTGGAGACATTTTACACAAGCCATAACCACTGAGTCACCCCTCCGCACACAACTCAATGCACAACAGTGTGACAGAGCATGACACACTGTGTGTGCAGTGTTAAGAGTCACCTCTGCCACGTAGCTGACATAAATTTAGCACGTATGAACTCTGTAAGGAAACCCTCATCAAACTGCTTCTGATCCAAGATTAGGAGTTTATTCGTGAGAACCTACTGTTTACTTGTACAGAGTGACATCTCTGGCTGCACCAAATCTTCGGAAGTGCCATGAAACTGCAGGGCTGAGCTGCCTAGACACAGAACCGAAGGTAATCTGTAACACCAACACCTTACATCAGTGACAGGACG
The DNA here is from genome assembly GCF_000737465.1 of Haliaeetus leucocephalus. Lineage (NCBI taxonomy): Eukaryota > Metazoa > Chordata > Aves > Accipitriformes > Accipitridae > Haliaeetus > Haliaeetus leucocephalus. Next base: position 2,894,189 of record NW_010972920.1, on the reverse strand, counting down.
TGGTTTTAACTTCCGAAACTGGAGCCACAGCTGCAGAACTAATACACTAAGCAGAACCAACTACAATTGCACTGAATACTGTCAGGACATCAAGAATTCATCATTCACCTTTATTAAAAACCTGATTTTTCTTCTTGACTACACAAGAAGAAACTTTACAGTAAGTTTAATTTGCAGAGCAGTCCAAAGCAAAAATTAAAGAATACAGTCACAATACTTGAAACTACGACTAATCTATGGATTCGAGGCATTTCACACAGTCCATTAAACTTACGAACAGCCAAAGATACTTCCTGCTTCTATCAAAGTGCAAGATAACACACACTTTAGCAGAAGAGTCCCAAGAACCTCAGTTTTGAGTATCGTATAGATGAGCAAGCCATTGAAATTCACATGCACAACTCAGAGCAGCTAGCCAGAATTAAACAAACTTGCTTATTTCTAACCACCAAAGCTGCAGGGGTTAACTATCTCATACACTTCCTTTCTGTACCAGTATCAGTTAAAGGAAAACTAAAAATCAGGCACTTTTACAAACAAACAAAACAAAATGAGCAGGAAAAATAAATAACAAAAAATTAAGGAAAACATATTAAGGCCTAAAAAAAAGAAATAAGAGAGAAAAGATACCCTTATGTGACGCATTTTCTTATGTGACAGCAAAGCACAAATTAATTTTATGTATCAGGTGTAATGCACAGTTCTTGCTTTTTGCTCCAGTCCAGGACTAAAGTTATCAAAGTTAAATGAGTCTTTAATTATTAGGTTAAAGGTCACATTTTTTGATCCACCTGTGCATATTGACCATGTACTCACAACCCGTGGTTTATTTAATTAAAAAAAACAAATAAGCTCTATTTTACTCACAGAAGAGTGCTGGGGAAGGCAGGAGGAAAGGGAAGCCTATGTTAAGATGTCAACTCACAAGGAGATCACTAGGAAGAGTAACTTTTCTCATGCTATTTTGTTCATTATTACGATTCCTTGCCAATATAGTGGCGAATACAGATCCCACTCTTGGCATCCTTAACGTCTTAGCATCAGGTATGCCTTGCTCTCAGTTTTAGCGGAGCCATCTTCTATGACCACACATTAACAACATACAGTGCTCACATCAGCTGAAGATGTCACACAACAAAGAGTAAGAGTTCCATTTACTTCACAGGTCAAAGAACATGGTTAAAAATCTTGGGAACAAACAGATTAAAAATATCCCCCTCCCTCTTTTAACACTAACTGCAGTTCTGCCCAGCAAAAAAAACCTTAAGAACTCTATATACAACTTACTCTTGCTATTCTTGTCTTGATTAGACGCTCGCCTTCTACCATGTACTCAAGACCTTCTCTGAAGAGTTGCAGCATTTTAGGAATATCATGGCCCATGGAATCTAGTTTTTTTTTAAAAAAAAAAAAAGGCAGAAAAGTTGTCTGAGTAATGCTTATTAATGTGGCTAAGTGTGATATTAGTAAAGAGAGAATTCAATCTTTCAATTAAGGCAGTTAGACTCCAATCAAAAATGCAGTTTCATGGACAAGACAGTGGTGCCCTCTCACATACTATATAAATAATTTCTATTTTCCCTCCTTCCTTATTAATCAACAGACATGAATAGCCAATACAGTAGGAAACGTAATAAAGGCTTCACTTCAAATAAAGAACCTGCTTATGCATATATAAAACACAGCTTTATTACCTAACACAATTAAAGCAGCCTGAAAGACCAAAAGCTACTGAGTTCGGTTTAGAACAAGCCCCAGGTTTTCCTTGCAAATGAAGCCTCCAACTACGTAATAGCAAAGTAAACACACTACCTGGAACACCCTGGCCCAATCCAGCCATTCCCACAAGTCAAGCTATTTCTTATCTCAGCTGCAAGAGCACATTTGACAGATTTACACCATCACTCAATTGCTTCCAATACAAGCATTACTTCTCCCACAGATCTTTTGATGGCTCCAAGAGAAATTGGCCCTGGATAAGCTACAAATCAAGTAAGCTCATAATGGCACAATATACTTTTTGGAACAAAGGAAAACTATCTGGAGTATTTTCCGTTGCAATGTTTTGGACAGGTTAATAGGCTTGTCTTAAATGTTTAGGAGGCTAAAAACACTGCCTGCAGCTTACAAAACATTAAGACAGCTGGGGCAGGAAAGTAAGAGATATGGTTCAATACTCAGTGCTTCAGACAGCTGGCACAAGCTCTATGTTGGAAAAACAGATTTGGTTTTTTTTGTCGTATTTGAAATAGACTCCTAACACAGAGCTAAAAAAGTAAGTCTGCAAGAGAGGACAAAAGTCCGATGTCAGTTGCTGTGAAAACCTGACCTGAAGAGGAAATGTCTTCAGCATTACAAAAAATGAGAGACCACACAGATAAGGGAGCAGGCTGTACTAAGGAAAAGCATAAGTAGATCTGTTGTTGAGTAGTAACGAACAGGCAGAAGGAGCAGTAGCAGTCACGAAGCTGGGATCCAAACAACTGCCAACAGTTCGACAAGTGTCTCAGTGAATATTTTTTTTTCAAGTTGTTTCTGTTTTCCTGGGTAACTTCACAATACTATTACCGTTCATCAGGACAAACAAGCATAGGGGCAATTAGTAGGCAAACTTATCTTGATTCTAATCCCACATTTGCCTGTTGTAGGAGAAAAGCACAGTCCTAGATTCCTAAAACTACTCTTATCTAAAACAAAAAAAGTGGTTCAGTCACATACAGTCTAATACTCAATGCAATCATACATCTTCAGCAAAAAAGTTTCAGTGTCGCCTCTAGAGTTAAATCTTGTTCAGTACCTGGGATTTGTAAGAAAGAATTGCTTCTTACTTTTTTTTGTGCTTGGGTATTTTCGTTTTAGTTTGCTCCTTAACGGTATTAGCTTAGGCATTATTGCAGGAACAGCTACATAGAAGTCCACTTGGATTTCATCTTCCAAAATCTGCAATAAAAACAATTAAATATATTTAGGAATACAATAAATTACCTCAGTACACAAGTTGATCTACAAGCATGTCCGAGCACAAAACCCCATCTCTTACGCTTCACAATGGCTGCTAACTTCAAGCTGGAGTTTACTGGACATGAGGCTTCTCACTCCCCACTCCCCTCAGTCACTGTTTCAAGTTAGGATACTTATATAATTCTTAAAAAAAAAAAAAAAAAAAAAATACCCATTTGATTAATTCAACACCTCCCACAACAGCAGCTCCATTCTCTCGAGCTATTTCAGCTTCTTGCTCATCCTGTTGAGAGAAAAAAAAAAGTTCAGTAACATCTGTACTACCAATTAGTCTATATCAACAGTACTGGATAGGTGATTTATCTTGGACAACTGAGTATAAAACCAGGCTATTTACAGGTTAAAAAGGAAAGAATGGTTTAAGGCAATCAAAGACCCAAAATATCTAATGCTGGTGATTATAGGAGCAGCAACTCCACTCCACTCCACTCCAGGTCCCAATAAGAAGGAACACTGAAGTCTTCAGTTGACTTCTACTGGAGAAGGAGAAAAGGCCATCCCATTGCCAAGAAGCTCTATCAAAAGCCCTTTCTCTACCACCTCCATGCCCTGGAAACTATAACGAATCATCCGCTGGATGGAGCCAACATCGTACTCTAAGCTTAAAGAAAAGCACAGAACATGCTACTAAAAACCATGGTAAAATAGGGCTATTCAACTTCTGAAAGCACTATTAAACTTTGGCTTCAAAGAGCATTTAGAAGTAAACCTCATCTGTCCTCTGCAAGGTTTTGCTTTTAATAGTCTGAAATATGGAAACGTAAGAGGCATCGGTTTTGTAAAAACTTTGGCTCAAGCTTTCGATACAAGCAGATATTCACAACTCAAAACCAGAATCAACTTTTCCTCACAAGAATAAACCGAATAGCTCCACACTTCCATCCAAAAGCACTAGCAGGTGTTTCAGTCGCTCAGCCTTTTTCCACGTATACACCTTCACAGGGCATGGTACCTCTTATCCCACATGAATTTCAGTGAAGAAAGAAGGTTGTGAGATACAGCACCAAAGAACCTGGCATGCTCGGGTCTTTGGTCAGCCCTCCCTTTTGTAGGAGGATTCTTACCTTGTAGCTGAGATAGAGAATTCTACAAAAATTAAGCCCAAAGGGTAGTCAACTAAGTCTGTGACAGTTCTCCAAGATAATCGCATACAGATATATGCAGGTCTATTCTGTTAGAATGATTAACTGGCAAAGAACAGCAGCAGAGGCTGAAACTAGTCTCATACAGATGCTGCAACTGCTCTACACACATTAGTTCACATTAGTGAACTCCTAGGAGAGCAGATAAAGGGTTTGGGACAGAGGGCTGTTAAGTTGCTTAAGGTTTTTGAGGAGAAGTTACTTTCCCCTCCTCTCCCAAGGGTATCCTGTTACAGCACAAATCACTGTGAATAACACCCAGTTCTAATCTGCACTGCCTGCTGAGGCTGAAGACAGCGAGGTTGGACATGGCTGCTACACTAAACCATCTGCCTGTATTACAGAAAGGTGACAAAGGTTTCATGCTATATATGATCTTTAATGATCTCTTCCTTAGTCACATTTATGCAAATGTTTACTGCCTCAGTGCATTGCTAGAATAATCTACATATATGTAAACCTATCAAGGTGAAGGAAATCCTGTAAGATGCTTGTTAATACATTAAGATGCTGCTGAAGATGAATCCTAGACAGACTTAACAGTTCTGTAAAGCACTCGCAGAGTCTTCTCAATAAAAGGTATAGTACTTGCATAGGAACTAGTTGTGTTGTAAGAGCATGCTAGATACGCAAAACGTATAAAAACAAATAATTCAGGCTTACCCACCTCTGTGAAAACCAAGACCTTATTCATTTCATCTGTAAAGCGATACGGAAGAAGAACAGTGCTGGCAAATGGATCCACTTTTTTCTAATAAGTAAAGAAAGAAAAATATTAGAACAACAAAAAAAAAATCATGAGGTAAGGCAAGTTACACAATCATGTGGAGTTGGTCCCCTAAATAGCAATCTTATCCACAATTTCCTTGCACAGAGGTCATAACAAACAAGCACGATGCAGAAATTGTGACTGCTTTTTTCATGTCCAGTATATACTCAAATATAAACTTGAGACATGAATTACTTATGCTGCAGTTTGCCCAAGAGAAAGGGGCCGGGATCAGCAACTCCAGTGCAGGATTGCTACCAGGCTCAGGTACAGTCAATAACAAACACCGAGGTGCCATAGTTGCAGCTTATCTAAATGATGTTTCTGATGCAATGGCCAATGCAAACCGTCAGCAAGGAATGTGTCTCTTACCAAGCCTTGAGAATACCACACAGCCTCCAACAGCAGGAGCAAGAGCTCTGCATTTCTTTAAGTGTGAACTCATTTTCTGGCTCTAAGGGACCCCTGGTGTACCAAAGGGATATTTAGTTACGCATGTGAAGAAAGCAATTCTCAAGTGGCGTAACTGTTCTCAACTTATGGGGGAAGCAGGAAGAGTTTTAGGGAAAGACTAAACCGGGCTAGACACCTTTATATCAAAAAGGTCATAGGCAAACAAGCAATAGCATACTTTCAAGGAACGTTATTAAAAAAAACATAAAATCAAAACAAGATGAAGGACAGAGGCAGGGAAAAGCTTGTCTTTATACTTCTCCCTGTAACAGTCATCCCAGAACAAAGCACACACATGATTTTGGTAACACATCTTTAAGTGGAAAGCCCTAACAGATGTAAAACTTAGTTTGATCAGTTCTGTCCAGACGTGAATTTTAGTCACATAATAGCCTGTTTTCAAAATCCTCGATGGTGCTATCTTCACCTCAGGAGTATGCGGGATGTTTATTAATTATACATATATAAAAGCACAAAGCCACCTGCAAAAGCACACATTATTCTAACAATTGGAGAAGCTGCAAGAGGCAGCCTAGAAGGCCAACAGCAGCATCTGCTCTACACTTTCAACACAGCCTTCCCATGTTAAAAAGAAGAAAGTATCAAAACTTGTATAAACTTCCAACCTACCTTCTTCTGTAGTGCCATATCTAGGGATACGTTAATATAGACATACTGTTTGGGGTTAGTGAAGTCCAGTTCCTGAAATTTCTTTAGCATACCCAAAGCCTCTTCCACATCATAGGATGGCCGCTCATAATACCATGTCAAGTATACATCATCCACGGGCTTGCTCATAAGCGGCCACCTCCTAGTTACTTTTTTCTTTTTTGTTTCTTCCTGCTTGGTCTTACGTGAACCTTTTTTTGCAGTTCTAAGACAAACAAAAAAATATTGTTAGATCATCAACTGAAGAGTTTGGCACATGTTCTAAGAGAAAAAAGTAGATACTGTTATGTGTCACTTATTAAGTAACAATTAGTTAACAAGGAAGGTTCCACACAAAGATGAACAGCATCCCTAAATTCATCCCAGTTACTTGTCTTAGGTGGCCAAGACAGAAATCAAAACATTCAGAAACCAAAAGCTCTGTGGGCAATTAAGCTTCTCAGACAACAAAGCCACATTTGTGTAGCGTGGAACCAAGTTAACAACCTCCTACTATATCAACACAAAACCAGTTTCAAATAACACACCAACTTTTACAGGTCTTGCCGTCACACAGGCTGGTAGTGGGCACTGTGCCCGAGCTGCTTCTAAATCCAGCAAATCCCACGCACCTTCCTCTTCATCAGAAGGAGCCACATCTGCAGAGTTTTTCTTCTCCTTATTGTGGATCATAGCAGTCCCACCTTTCAAAAAAGGTTTCTCCTCCCTTTCCTGTATCATTTTGGATGCAGTTAAACACTAATCCTAAACCCTATTCTCCTACCTACTTTCAAAGGCTCACAAATCAAGGAAAAAATATTAAAGTAACAGCTAGCTACTCCACTCCTCTGTTAACTACGGTCAAAGAGTCTGCAACACTTCAGAACACTTTGTGTACAGCACACTTCCCTCAGTACACAGAGTTCATTTTTAGTTCTCCCACTTACACTGTAATATTAGATTTAAAAAGAGAAGAAATTCAACAATAAAAAGCAGCATGAAGCAAGATGAGAAACTGTTTGAAACTGACTCCATAAGCTTATCAGCTTTGATGCTGACAGTACTCCTTAACCTATAATCCAGCCACACCTTCCAAAACCACACATCAAAATAAAGAAGTAAATCTCTCCCCATAACTGTTACCTTCGTTATTACAAGAGTAACATAAAACACTCCCTGCAAGTCTAGCTTAAATCTTCTCTCCCCAGGCTGTTTCTCTAAGAGCTAGCAGCCTGTGGGATGCCACCAACGCCTGGTCGGCTGTTAGAGCCACACTGCAGACGCCGAAACCACCACACACACCCCCCCATCAGGACACCCGACGGCCAAGAGAGCTGCTTCGGATGGAAAGAGACGCACTCACTTCGCTGCCGCAGCATAGGGCCGGGCGGGCGGCGTGAGGCTCACCAAGGCGGGGGCGGCGGCGAGGCGCTGGTCGAGCCCGGGGAAAATCCACCCGCGACGCGGGGCCAGTGCTGCGAGAGAAAAAAAGCAAACATCGCCTCAAACAGCCGCCCCCACCTCCCTCACTTCCCCGGGGGCCGCCCGCCAGGGCAGGCCCCAGCGCCCCTCAGGGTCACCCCCTGCCCCGCGATCAAAGGAGAAAAAACCACCGGCTGCAGATAGATAGACAAAAGCCGGCAGCCAGCGCCCGCGCTTTCCCGGCGGTGAAAGAGACAGCGAAGCCCCTTCACCTCTCCACAAGCAGCGACCAGCGGGCGCCGCCATCTTGCAGCACCAGCGCGGTGCAGCGCGAAAAGCATCCCCTGCGGCGGCAAGCACTTCCGGCAGCGGCCGGAAACGCCGGACTGTGTCCCGCTGCTGCCGTCCCCCCCCAAACCGCCACTGCCGGCGCTCGCCGTTCCTACGGTGCAGCGGTCCCCCCTCCCGGCTTGTGTCCGGCGAAGGGAGCATTACCGGGGCCTGATTAAAAGCCTCCAGCTCGGTTCTTAACCGGCCTGAAAGGCGGCCTCGCTACAAAACCCGGGTTGTCCCGAGAGCTCCGCGAACAGAGCTGACACCCCCCACCGAGGCGGTGTTCAGTGGGCAGGGCCTGCGCCAGAGACACCCAACATGGTGGCACCTCCTGCGGGCCGCTTCCCTCAGAAACCGGCCTGTGTCTGCCCGAAAGAAACGTCTGCCCGGGTTAACGTTGGCCGTTTCACTCTTAACGCTCTTGGCTGTGATTTTTCTGGCTGTCCTCACTCTCGTTCACTTGTAGATGAGTTGGGAAAAAGATCCGCCTGGTCTACAGACCTACTCGTGGAGCGGCATCCGCCTGCAAGGACTTTGTTTAACCGGGTCCTAAACCGTTCAGATATCTGCCGTAAACTATAATCCTGTCTCTTGCTATATGTGCGCTCGTTAAAAGGGGCCTCTTTATTCTCCACCGATGTGCTTTTTGACTAAAAACATCCCGACTCCTGCAGTTCCACTCCTCTCCCTGATAAATTTGTGTCCAAGAATATTCTCTCAATTCAATCAACTCCTTCCTGCTCCAAACTCTTGAACTCAGGCTCATCTTGCCTGCTGGTTTCTTCGGAAATATTTGTAAAATACCTGAGTAGCAATGACACTACGTGTTTTCTTGTGGTGCAAGATGGTGCAAACTTCCCAAAGAAACAGCAGCGTTTGTCTCCATAGGGGCCATGGGCACTGCGAAGGCCCGGCATCTGTTTGGATGTTTACATCTCACCTGGCACTCCCCAGACTAAAATTGTTATTTTTCAGTCAGACGTATGTGCATATGTAAAACCAGTCGTTACAAAAAAAATGATACGTGTTTGTCCAATGTAACTATATGCTCAGTGTCCTGGGAAAAGATCAAGACGGGGAGGTGTGAGAGTGGACAGGAGGAAAAAAAGAAACTTCCTCGCTTAAAAAATCTCAGTGAGGAGTGAAAAAGCATGAATTTAAAACACAGAGGCAGAGCGGGTTTGAGGAAGGGGTTCTTTTTGGATGGGCGTTAATCGCGTATGTCTCCTATAGTGGTGGCAGACGTAACACAAGACTCACCACGTGACTCTGTTTAATATGCACCTCTGATCAGGTAACGACTGGCATCCTTCACGGTATTCCTCCATGACTCCTCAATCCCCTTGCGAGCCTCCGACTTGTTAGACACAAGGTCGCTGCTGTGGATCACGGATTTTGGCCCTGGGAGGGAAATACGGGCTCACGGTTTAACGTGCACCCATTCCCGATTACTCACTCGCTCTGAAGCCCAATTCTCATCAAAACCCCTTGCTCTGTCGCAGAGGCTCCTTCTGCATTTCCCACTCTCTGACCATATATGAGCTTTTTTGGTCCAGCACAAGTCCAGGCAGCCGCAAGTTCCAATAAAAAGCTCTTGGGCCCGATCTCTTGTTCCACCTCGTGCCCTCCCCAGCCACCTGCTGCTCCCTCAGACACCTCCCTGCACCTCTTTGATCCTTTTTTTTTTTTTCCAGCACCATTTTTCCACCTGGGCTGTCCCACAGGTCAGCGCGCAAAGCCCTACATCCCTCCCCACCCCTGGCTGCTGCTTTTATTTTATTTTTCAATCCATCTTTCCCTCACGGTAGGCCCACGTTCCTCCCCACTGAACGTGGAAACAGCCACCAGAAGAATTTCGGTGCGTCTGAGAGAAGATGAGCTTTAATGCTGGAGTGACGTTTACCTGCGCTTCCTTGCTTCAGCTGCCCAGAAGAGAATCCCCCCGTCTCACGAGGCTCCGTACAACTGAAATTTGGGCGCCGAAAAAGATTTCCCAGAAAAGGAGCTGCTGCCTGCGGAGAAACAATCGTGGCTGACAACGAAGAGGAGATGTCTGCACCCTCAAGTAAATCCCATGCTGAAGACGGAGGTCTGACCCCCCGGCCCCCCAGCTTCGCCTGCGGCCATTTCCCTCTCCCGCTCTCCCAACCCCGGGGGTGAGCAGCCCCCTACTCACCCCCTCGCCTCCATAATTTGGGGGGCAAGCAACACCTCACAAGTCTCCCCCAAACCCAAGCCACCATCCCGCCGCTGGCCTTCCGGATGACAACCTCCCCCCCCCCCGCCCCCCCTCCGGAGAGGGCTCCCGGTTGCCGCCAACAAAATCATGAGGTAAAAATGGGGCGTCTTCCCCCCCTCAAGCGTTTCGGGGACCTGCCGCTGTCACCCCGGGCCGGTGGTGTCCTCCCGGGGCCGGCGACGCGTCGTTCCCCGCCCCGGGCAGGTGTTGACACGGGC
>NW_010972920.1:2826302-2883367 GCF_000737465.1 Haliaeetus leucocephalus | reverse complement strand
GGGGCGGCCAGGGGGGGAGAGCGCCCCCCCCCCCCCGAGGGACCGGGGGTGAGGAGGGAGCGGGGGTCCCCCGGAGGCTGGGCCGCGGCGGCGTTGGCGGTAGCCCCCCCCAGAAAGATGCTTTTGGGGATGCCAGGCTCACCCCGTAACCCCGGCTGAAGACGGCAGCAGTGGGGCGAACCCCAGCTGTGAGGCGAACCCCGGTCGTGAGGCAAACCCCAACCGTGAGGTGAACCCCAACCGTGAGGTGAACGCCCGCCACAAGGCAAACCCCAACCGTGAGGTGAACCCCAACCGTGAGGTGAACCCCAACCGTGAGGTGAACGCCCGCCACAAGGCAAACCCCAACCATGAGGCAAACCCCAACCATGAGGCGAACCCCGGTTGTGGGGCGAAAGCAAGCGCTCGGCCCCGATCCCCTCCGGGCCGGCCAGCATCCCGTGATGGGACCTTCGCCTGGCACCGTGGGTGAGCCGGCAGTGGGGTCGGCGAGGGTGTTTTGGGGGAGATGCGGGTCTCGCCGCTTTTTCCCGGTGGTCCGCAGCAGTCCCGTACGAGGAAGATGGCAGGGACGTCACCTGCAATAAAAGCTGGGCTTGGAGTTCAGGCGGTGGTGCTTGCAAATGAAGTAATGCACCTAAACACAGAGTTTTTGTAACAGTTTGGGGCTTGCTTTTTGAACTTAAGTACTCTTAGTAAATATGGCGGAGGGCTCGGTTACTTTCTGCCGTTTTGTGGCCACACCAAGTTTTATCTAACCTTCTGAAAGCTTTAGAGAAGTAGACTTTATCAGGCCATTTTTGAAACTTTGAATAGGCTAAGTATTTGCTTTGGGGAGTTACAACTTACCATGAGCTGGCCTGCTGATAAGAATTTTAGCTGGCCTTGTTTAAGCGGGGGGGGGGGGGGTTGCTACAATTAAATTCATACCTGTGCCAACCCCCCTCTGTGTCGCTGCACTGCTCAGCCAAGCACAAACGCGCTCCCCTGCAACCTAAAACCATCCTGGAGGGGAAAACGCCTCATCCTGAAGTTGCTCACGGTTATACTTCTTGTGTGTGTAGACATGGCTGATAATGAAAGTGATGATAATGTGTCTATTTTTAGCCTCTGCCATTCCTTTGAGATGTTTTTGCCCTGGTGCCTTTTTTTTTTTTCTCCTAAAAAAAAAAAGTACGTTGTTTCAAACAACAAAGTCTTCTGTGTGATACAACCCAAGGAATTCTTAGAAGCCATATCCCAATTTGGAGGGCCAGAAAGCTCTGACGAAGGTTGAGCACGGCCTTTACAAACGCAGCAATGCCAGTGATTTTATTTCTGTGTTCTCCCTATCAAAATAGGAAGCGACAGTGAAATTTGTACTGCCAAACGTTGCTCTTCCAAAACGCAGCCTGCTTTCGGTACGGCCACGTGCTGGCGATACCTCACAAAAGATAAAGGCAGGCTTTACATTTGAGGTTTACTTTGCACTGCGTGCAAGCACCGCAGCCTGACCTGACTTCCTGTACGTAGCCCTTCTTTCCACAGCCCTGCGCTTCAGACGGCTTTATTCATTATTGAATGCAAGCAGGTTCAGAGGCACCGAAGCGCTTGCCTGTAGCGTTCTTTTCCCTCATGGAGGGTGGTGGGAGTTTATTTACAGCTTGATTTTGTGATTTTGCTCCAGAACAGATCAGCAGCGCACACTTCTGACGTCTTGCTGCTCCGTGCTCTGGAATAACGATACACATCACCGTACACACGACCCGTAGTATTGTGTCGCTTCATCCGAATAGAACTTATGTTTGAGTGCCAACTCGGGTGTTAAATCTCCTTGCCCGCTGTCTTCAAAGATGATTGAAGATGACAAAAGCCCCGTTACAGTTTGACTGTTCAGTTTAACTGAACGGTGGGAATTTTGCAGTGCTTTGCTATCTGCTAAACAAATCCCGTTAAACACTTTCAGTTTTGTTCTTTTCTTACTATTAAAAGTGAGGGCGGTCTACTCTGAGTGCTAAAGTACAGCAGAATTTCATTTATTCCGTTCTATCTTTTCTTCCTACAACTGCTCTTTCTAATTTAGTCTGTGTATTTAATTGAAGGATAAAGTACAATGTAAATGACTGATAGGTATTGCCACATTCCTGAGCTAAGTTTAGGTTTCTTCTGTCCTTGGAAACCGAGATCCTAACGTGTCAGCAGCACAGGAGTAAGACTACCCATCATCAGACTGTTAGAAAAACTTAGTTTGGCAGCAGCATGAAAACCACGAAACTTTGCAGATTCATTTTAGTCGCTGTTGAGTTTCCCACCAGGTCTATATGGTAAACTTCTGCTGGCACAGCTCTGTCTGCGAGCACTGTGACGAAGTGTGACCCGTGACTGACATAGCTGTGCCAGCAGAAGCCCCAGCTGTAGAAGCAGTTATCTGCAAAAGTGCACTTTTACTGATATAGCTTGTTTTCGTTTTTAAAGGGTGTTTTTCCCTGTCCTGGTAGCGGTGCTGCTGCCAGTAAAGCACTGTGCTCCCAGGGATGTAGTGTAATCAGACATTTATTTGCCTGGCTTGGAAGGGACGACTGGTCAAGGGTGTATTTTCTGCGTGTGGCTCTCCTCTTCCCATCCACGGTCCATAGAAGCTCGGTCACGTTCGCAGTGAGAATTCTCTCGTGGAAGTAAGTGATGTTATGGCTGCTACTGGTTTTCTTTCCATCCAAAGGTGTTTATAAACTTCCATTTCATGTGATAAGCTGGGATTATTATTTTTTTTTCCACGTGGACTGTGGTTGTTTTTCATTAACAATCTTGTTTTAGCGAAAGACGAGGCAGGCTTTTGACCAAGTTTGCCAAGCACAGTAGTATTTAGCTTTCACACCAGTCTTACAAGAAATAAGCCAAAAAGCGATCCCAAGGTGTGTGTGGACTCTGGTAGTAAAATGAAAAGGCACCGTTGGAGAAAAATTAATTAATTTCCACGCTGGGGTAAGTCTTTACTTAATTGAAATCTAAAACACTGAGACGTTTAGATAGATCGCAGCAGCTGCTTTTTTCTTCAGAGTCAATGTGCACAAGTGGGGAGGTGTATTTCTTTTTTCTTATTAAAACCTTTCTGAGGGCATTCTGTTTTTAAGTGGTAAAATTATGCGTCAGTAACATGCATAATTTTAGAGCAAGCTTTCTTTAACTGCAAAAAAAAAATTACTGCTTAGATCAGCTTTAATCTTTTGGACAGTTTTGGGTTACTTGAGTTTAAAAAGGAAGATAAATACAAATAAATGGCTTGCTTACTATTTATTGGAAAGAGCTTTTGGGATGCCAAAAGGGCACTCGAGGCACTGGATGTAACCTGATTTGCAAAGTACCGCGAAAGCAAACGTAACGGTGGAGCTTAGTTGTTTGGGAGCATAACATGGCATTTGAGAAAACTTTAAAAAATAAGTTAAACTATGTCTTAGGCATATTTAGATTCAGGAGGATTTGCTGTGGATTTACTACTTTAAAGCATTAAATGCTAAGCCTCTTGTAATATTTTTTTTTTTTTTCCCCCAAAATTCTGTGGTTCTCTTGATGATAGCCTGTAATCAAGGCTTGAGTGCTTGTTACTTGCTTTCTTCAGTTCAACAGAGCGTTTCTCCTGTCTCAAGCAGATTTGGTAGCACTGTAAAGATAGAGATAGCTCTCCTCTGCATTTGTCTATGTCCCCTGTGCACCACTGGTGGCTCAGGCTAGGGGAGCAAGCTGCCTTTAATGCTGCACTTACCTTGCTCAGGACACCCGGCGGTCAGGTCTTCCATCGCTCTGGAAGGCTGCGTAGAAATTGTGACTAAATCCAAGAGCTGCGCGTTCTCCTCCATTTGTCAGGTTATCAGTTAACGTGCACGTCAAAACACGCAGCAAGCTGTTTTGATGGTGCAGTTATCCCAGCTGAGCGGACTGAACTTTGCTGGTGCCGGAAGGGGAAGTGCTGCTTTGCTTCCAGCCCTGCCACACGTTGGACCCTGTGCTGAGCCTCTTTCGCTCACTAACCTGATGGTAAATAAATAAAAAAAACAGGAAATGGAGGCTGCAGGGTGTTCATGTGTTTTAGAAGTGTTGATTCTTAGATCAGCAGCGACAGTACCGTGGAACGTCACCTTTTCATTAATTCTTTGGGTTTCAGTGATTTGTCTGTACAGCTTCTCCATCTCACCTGTAATGATAAAAAAAGAGACTGTCTTAGGACATTTCTTCACTGGTATCTTTAGCTGGTGACAATGTTTCTGGAATTCTCTTGCTCTCCTTCCCCATCTTAAAAGGCTCGTGCATCTCAGGTCCACGTCGGCAAACTTCACACATGTACCCTGCGCCACAAGACCCCCCCCCCCCCAAAAAAAAACCGAAAAACTCCGAGCGGACAAAGTAAACTCTGAAGTATCCCACGGAAAATAGAAAAAAGACTTTATATGCACAGGATTTACTGGATCTATTTGTGCCTCTTTCAGGAGTGCCTTGGCATAGATCTCAGAATAGGGTGCAGAGAGGAACGTGTAAGGCCTTTAGCTGAACACGCTGACTGGCTTTGTTTGAAGCTTGTTAAATTCACAGAAGGGCTACGTGATACCTACTTGTAATGGCAAGGTACTGGATGTGACTAGGTTTCTATTATTTGGGAGAAAACGCCTCTCAAAGTTGAAAGCAAGAGAAAAAAAGTCCACGGAAAAAACCCAACCCCAAACTGGAATTACTCTGAATAAAAGAGAGCACGGGAAAAAAATCTCTCCAGAAAAGGTGCTCTGGAATCCTGTTTAGAAGAACAAGTTTTGCAGTCACTTGCGCATTTCCCTTCAGAGGATCAAGAAGAAACTTAACAGTGTTCAGACACTACCAGAAAGCTTTCCCTCCAGGGTTCGAGAGGTGGTCATTGAAAATATGATTAAAGGTAGGCAGAAATGGCTTATATAAGGCAGAAATGCATTATATGATGTTCTACAAGAAACAAATTTTATCCCTTGCAAGGGGAGACATCAAACCAGCACTGATAAAAATGCTCCAAGATGAAGAAAAAGCAGCTCCAGACAGTTTTAGCTACAACTCACGTGTAGTCAGTGAACACAGAGATTTTTGAAGCTGTATGAAGTCAGTACCCAGGGCCAAGGAACAGAACCCCATTTAGCCGTTGTGTGTCAAGCATAGAAGTAATTTAACCAAAGCTTGTAACCTCATGTGTACACAAGGAACAGATAAGGTTGCGTGTGTTCACCCTTACTTTGGCATTTCCTGATGTAAATGATTAATGGCGTTTTATGATTGCACAGCATTGTAGCTGTTTATGCGTAGCATTTCGCTAAACGGGTTATCGTCTTTCACGTTCTGCTTGCCTGTAAAGGAGCTTTATGTTTTCTCTGAGAAAGGTATATTAAATGAGGTTAAAGGGGCTGTAGGACTCTTATCTGCAGATTTCCTAGGATATGAAGTCTGTGGTATAGGTGCATATTTTAAATAAACACCACATGTACATTGTCTGCAGGCAGATTTCACAGCAGCAGAGAAATTAAATACTTCTTTTTGTCAAAACTAAACAGGTTGGAGAAAGTGAAACTTCCACTTTGAGCACAACAATGAGAGTAGGGCCAGAGGAGAGAGGAAGAGGAGGTGTTTTTGCTCATTACCTCGCTGCCAAAAGCAAGCTGAGGCTTGCTTGTGACACTGATGGTTAAAAGTGGCAGTGTCAAAAATAGCGATCTCAGGATCAAAACAGCAGCACTGCTGCCAGGCTCCAATTCAAGCAGGTCCACTTGAGGGAATAAAGATGACAACCCTCAGGAGGGGGCATATACTTTCTGAGTCCATGGGGTGATGGATCTTCAGAAGGGTTTTCAGTTTTGGGTCTGTCCCCCCCCGCCATTTGCAGCTTGAGGATTGGTAAATCTTTGACTGTTTACACACACAAACTGACTAATCCTTCAGAGCACCCTGCCATCATCCCCGCCGATGTGAATCATGATTATTCGTTACCCTAAACGAAGCGTAAAGGAAAACCTATTGGGCCCTCAGCTAGGAGCAGCAGGAATTTTTCTGGCTGGGAAACTACCAGAGGCAGCTCTCCTCTGAAGAGCCCATGGGCCTTTGCCTTTCCCGACTTACGCGCCCACCTGTGATCTCCAGAGGCCTGTGTCGGAAAGGGGAACGCAAACCAAAGCTCCCGAGTAAGGGTCCTTTATCCTGGCCACCAATCCTTCCACAGCTACTACTGCAAGTCAACAGCTCCCAGTCTCCTCCTTAAAACCACCTGAAACTAAAAAACCCAGTTAAGCTATCTTAAATGCTTTTTAAAGGCAAAAACTATTCGTGGGCCAAGGCAGCTCTGCAAGTTGCAAAAGAGGAATGTTTAACCTTGTGTTGCTGCGGAGGGAGTTTTTGTTGTCTGCTTTTAGGGTGGGCAGGGAGAAGGAAGGTCTTCTCAGGAGTAGTGAGGGGGAAAGGGAATTGCCTTCTGCTTAGCAATACGCATGCCACAACTCACAGCTACAGACAGAAGGGATACATAACCGTCACCTTGCAGGGTCCCAGTATTGAAAAGGGAGCTTTCCCCATGTAAAAAATGGCTTTGGTTTCCTTAAGACATTCTGACGGCTCCAGAAAACTGCTTTACTGACAGGTAATTTTGAAAATGAGGTCTTTATGGGCTGGTAAGCAAAGTTTTGTGAAAGCTAGAGATGTGTGCATTTTGGGTAAGTTTGAGACCCAGAAAGCCTCTTTTGTTTTCATTTCTTTCAGTGTCCATTACCAGCTGAAACAGCTTTTTTTAGCAAGTTTCTTCTCTGAGCGAGGGACCTGAACCTCACATTGGGAACAATAGTGCAAAGCGACCTCCTCTTCTTTTTGTCCTCTTTGCTTTGGTGTCAGGGTCCATCCAACATATTATTTTAGTTCATTGGATTTCACAAGTACAAACATCACTACAAGAACCAGCCATGTTTGGTCAAGCTGTTAATAATAGTTGAGATTTGTAGATTGTGCTCAAGTTTGCTGTTTACCCTTTAGGGTAGCGGAATGAATTGATGGTGTAGTTTTCACCTCGCTTTTCAGGAATGCTTCCATCTGACTGAACATCTTTGCGCCTTCTAATCACATATTAGTTTTGCTTTTTTTTCTTCCTAAGAAATCAATCTAAAGGTGCTCTCAGAAGGTTCTGGCTTGGCTTTAAGTATGTAGAGAGAGAAGCGTGTTGAGGAAGACTTATTTCTGCAGATTTTTAGCTGTTTTTTTCCAGGCAGAACTCGCAAGAAAATTGAGAAAGGGGGAAAGCAGGAAACATACCTCGTATGCTTTGCTGGATATTACCATCCTGTGTTTTGTAAACAATGGAGCGGAGGGGTCCCGCAGGTTTTTATGTTTTCAGCTACGTGGCCTGCAGCCATTCCTACTCCTGGTGCTTAATGCTAAGATTTCATGGCCTAAAACCAGTATTTGAGAGCTTCCAATGGAAGGGTCTTATTCAAACACTCTGGATGCATTTGTCTCTTCCATGAAAGCTAGGCAGTTTGCTCTTGGGGGGTGGCAGTGAATGTGCACCCAAGACTTGCTTGCCGTATGGACTTGTGTGAAGTCAATAAGCTTCCCAATGGCACTAGGGGCAGGGGGTGTATCTCCCTCAAGTAAATATCTTTTATCTGGAGTCAGCCTTGATATGTGGAAAATATCCTTTGCTCTTCTAGTTGCTCTTCTAGAGCTGGAGCAGAATTAAAACGCTCGGGGTGAAAGCATAGGGTTGTCACTCAGTTGTCTGTTGGGAGAAATGCAGATAGGAACTGGTACCAGTGCTGCGTAACTGCCAGCGTTTCCTGGCTTTTCAGAAAGGGTTGGTTCACTCGCTTCTTGTCAGAGCACGTATCGGTATGCACTGCTCTGCTCTTGCACACATGACAGGCTGCTGCAAAACAGAGCTTCCTGCTGATGCACATAGGGAACTTAAAACTGATTTGCAAGGGACATAAAAGCAGAACAGTTGTCAGAAACTGTGCTCTCCAGGTAAAAGAAAACACTCTTCTTGCATTTTCTTAGACTCATGGAACTTGCAGCTCTGGGCAGGAAAAGGCCAATTGGGGCAGTGCTGAATGTAGTTTCACAAAACTGGTTACTGCTTCCTCTATACCTTAAAATTCAACTTATATTTATTCTGTTACATGAATTTACAACTGGCCCTGGAAGTAAGAGAGAGCTAGCACAGGATGAATTATCCACCCAGCAGAAATTTCCACTTGTGAACGCCTTTCCTCTAATCCCTTTTTGTTTTGGAAAGTTAGGACGGCAAAAGGAAAACGGGGCCAGGCAAACTTCTCACATACCAGAATATAGTCAGAAGTGCCAGGAAGAGTTGGGTTCAGATTGTCAGATGGCCCTTGGCTTGCATTTTTTCCTCCAGCCAAATTATGTCTTACCATTGGGAGTAGTTCAATCTCTAGGCTCATTTTTGTACCTGTGCGATGATCCTCTGTCTTCTCCTCCTTAGTCTGGAGCGACAGGTTGTGAAGGAGTAGAGTTCATCGGATTAATTAGGAATATTTTGAGTGGATGAGAAAAACACATACATTAATTATTTGAGACCTGTGGATAGAGTAGGACATTTGGATTTTTTACAGGACTAAGATCTCTTTGAAATGTCTTGGATTACAAGGTTATATAGCCTTTTTGCAGACTTATGTGGCAAAGTCTGAGTGAGGCTGTGACCTTAGGATATCCGTTTCATTCTTTGATGTATTTTTTGGTGTATGGTTTGACTTGAAGACTGCACAGTGACTAGTCCTGTGGTGAACTGCAAGATGTTTTTCTGCCTGCTACAGTAACCCCTAGGTGCTGCAAAATAAAGCTCCCTCTGCATGTAAAGGTGGAACCGTTCAGTTTTAAATTGATGGCCACTTATTTCATGGCAGCTGCAGGTATGGACAAAACAACTCTGGACACATATGTGGGGAGATGAGTACAACTCAGAAGTATTTTCTACTTGGAAAATTATGTGCTTTAAAACCTCAAGCTGTCAACAACGCTACAGCATTCCTGAATCTGTACCGGCCTCTTCCACATAGCCCCTGTGTCTGCTCTCTTGCTTTAGGCTCCATTTCTGTAAAGCAGTGGTGAGTGTGCTACCCAGCGGTGAGTGATGCTTGGTAGGGCCAGGGCTTCGGACTGTATTTCTCTTCTTTAACTTTCTTTCAGATATCATTATCTTCTTTTCAGCTTTTTACAGCATTTAGTGTCACGAGTGCTTGGACCTCCGCAGCTCTTCCAACAGTGCCCGGTGGCTTGCATAACTCTGAATCCACAGCAAAGGACTGTGACCAAAACTCAGCGTGACAGGGAAGGAGGAGGGACTGCGAGGAAGCCTTTGCAAACACAAACATTAGGGAACTCTTGAATTAACTTCTCACATGCTAGCATATTAAGAAATAACAGAAAGCTGACTTGTTTGAAAAACTTCAGCAAAAATTGCCAAAGCAATTGCCTGGTTAGGTAATGCACACACTTTAGATGAAATCCATTCAAGTGGCTGAACAGAAGAATCCACCCAAGTTCAACCTGTCTTCTAACAGAGGAACGAGTGCAATTCATGTCAGCTCTTGGCCGTGTCCCCTGCCAGCTGACATATACCTCAGGGTTTGTTCCTGTATGGCCTGCTTCCCTCTAATAAACTAAATATTACAGTGATCGTTCTGGGCAAGAGAATTAGCCTTCTGCTAATTTTGGTTTAGAGAGCAGGATACCTGCTGCACTGGGTAGCATGTTGACCCACTGGACAACACAGCTCTCGTGTGTCTTATTGCGGTCAGATTTCATAGATGCTCATAGCGAATTAGCCTCCAGATATCTGCATCTCACTTTTGTTAGAGGTTAATTTCCTGGTCCCCAGAGAGATTGTCTTGGGCTATTGTTGCTATAGTTTCTTGTCTTCCACCTTGCTGGAACACAACTAGAAGAGTATATGTTACTCATCAACATGTATTTTAAAACTACATCTAGTGTTTGGAAGGTTAAGTGTGGTGTAAATGCACACAGGAAAGATTTGGATAATCAGATACAGAAGCAGCTGAACTAACTATCTTTTGATATCCAAATAATATGCTCTTCTCAGGCTACCAGGCAAGCTCTTTTACTTCTTTGATTAAAGAAATAAAATACATTTAAATATACCCTACTGAGAAAGGGGTTTATGCCTATAAACTGCTTTATTTTAAAGAGATTGCTTTTCTTTCTCCTCCTCTTCTGAGCATACAAGCCTAGCTACTTTAAGCGCTAGTGCAGCATCCTATGGCCTGTTGAAACTGGGCTGTAATATGAAAATGGCTAATTTATTATGCCAGCGATTGCAAAACAGTTTCCACTATTGGTGTGTACTTTTTTCCCTCTGGCTTTTTTATCTCTTTTTTGGGGGGGGGGGGGGGGGGGGTGTTTGTTTGGTTTTTTTTTAAATCTTGAGCTTTGACTCATCCAAATCTACCTTTAGTTGAACAGGGCAGGCCTTGTAACTTTAAAGCTGTTTGAAGTAAGTTTTATGGTGGCAGATTTCCCTGTTAATTATTGCTGCAAAGAACAGATCGTGAGTGATAAGCTGGCCATTATCTTTCTATCATAAAGGGAGAGTAGCTGAAGTGCTGCTGGGCTTTGCTTATTTTCTTGAAGTGTTGGCAGCCTACCACTTAAAGGGCAAGATAACGTCGTAGCCACGGAAATAATCTCATTTGTTCTTTTCTCCTAGCATGAACTTTTCTTTGAAGGATGAAAGGTTATTAATGATTCAAATTGTATTTTAAAGAAAGGAGGAAATGTTCATTGAGAAGACCACTTCCAAGTTGCTGCAGTGGTGTGTGTGAATTAATAATTCTGGTGTAGTTTTGCTCAAAAAACAGGTCGATAACTGACTTCTCTCCAATTATTGATCCTGAGGAGTTGAATGAGACAAGGTGTTGGCTCAGAGCAACCTGAACAGGGTCTTTATCGTTTCTAAGCAAGTGACTGAATGAGCTGAGGTGTTGGATTAGGCTTGTCAATAAAACAGCTCTTTCCCTAGAGGCTCAACGGGATGCTCGCACACCACGACACTTTAAGCTTATTCAGTTCTTGGTGGTGTAAGCTTTCTGTCTCCCCAGTCCTACCGCTGTTCAACTGGTACTAGGAAAACCTCCTGCTTTAAGTTGCAGCCATGCACAGCTGCTTTTCTTCTGTGTGCAAAGCCCAGGACAGTGTTTTGTCTTGATGCTTGCTACTGATCCGGCACAGTCTTCCCCAGATTCCTAGTGACTTCAGTTTCTAATCCTTTAAGCCACTGTGTCCTGTATCTTATTAAAAGACCGGCGCTCTCCAGGGGATGGGGTGGCATTGCAAATGGGTCATTTCTTTGAACTAGCTTGGAATACTTGTGTAAATAAATGTGCTATTTAAACCATCCCTCTGGGGGCTTCTTATTAGGTTTATTTACAGGTTGTCTGTTTAAAGTCTTCTTGCCCTATAATAGATCCCTTGTATGCATTTCTGTTAAGCAGAGCTTTGCTTTTGAGGAGCTACCTGCCCTGTATTGGCTTGTAAACTAGCCCCTAAGAGCTCCTCTGAAAGCAGTAAGTATAAAAGGCATCTGCAGACAAAGGCAGGTATTCCTCTCTGACTTGATGCAGATATTCAAGAGTTGTCATGTACGCAATAAGAGGTAACAGACTACTTCAAATAGAGCAGAAACTGTTGTTTTGGAGTAAGGACTGAAATGTTAATTAAGTACAGAAATTAAAAATAACTGTAATGCTACATAGTATTTCCATGCAGTAAGTAGTTCAGCTGTTCTTGTAAGTGGGGGTGTGACACAGAGGAAGAGGAAGGGTGGAAACCTGGATATTCTTGCATTACCTGTGATTTAAGAAAAAACTCTATACTTCATTTAGAAGAGATGAGGGAACAGGGGAAATAATTAGTGGGTGTATGTCAGTAGGACAAATTAGCATTTCCATCAAACAGGTGCCAGTTGGCTCTAGAATTAATCTAATACAGCGCGTTCCCTCCCTTCCCACTCCTCCCCTTGGCTTTTGCTGGGTTTTTTTGTTTGGTTTTTTTTTTTTTTTCCACCAGGGTTTGGTTCTATGACTTTTCTATGCTTCTCTGGGCTTTTACAGTCTTTGTTGAAGTGGTAATGTGAAGGCCCCTGGATCCCACTGCCACTGAATTTACTATCAGCTGCAGGTTCTTGGTTACCTCTTGAGTTTCACTATTCCCACCCCTAACTTGAATTTCCCTGCGCTCAGGCTTGCGCCATATGTCAAGACGGGCAGAAGAGGCGAGAAGCCTCGCAGGATGCGGTCGCTGAACGTCGCTGCAGCTGGTCCTGCATCATGTTTTACTTGCCTTACGGACACTTGACAACACGTGAGCAGCTCTCCATGAGCTGAGCCGGTACCCTAACCTGTGTACCAGGCATAGGCAATTCCTTACTGGAAAGGAAGAAAGCTGCATAGTTCAGGTAACAGTGACTGTGTTTTCAGTCCCTGAAAACAGTCCCTTTGTATGACAGCCTGTAGCGGATCACTGTGAAACGCTGCACCTCCTGCACGATGAAGAGCTCGCTAATGAGCAAAGAGAGGATTTTCTGTGAAACTGAACATGTGAAACTTAAATAGCCTCCTCTTGCTGAGCCTAATCTAAGTACCACATGGAATAAAAACTACAGCAAGGTTTGGAAAAATTCCATCGTATTGTTGCTGTGCTTGTTGTCGACATGTCCTTTTCACCACACTTTGGGGTTCGCTAGCTGGAGTGGGTGAGTGCAAGTCCGAAATCCTGCATGCAGGTTCTCACAGGATTGCCACCGTTCTGGTAAGGACTGCAACGCTTTCTAAATTGTCAGCCAAGTTTATGAAACAGTAGTGCTCTCTTCCCAACCCTGAAGTTACTCCATGAAGAAGCCTCCTGCCCATGCAACCTCGTTCCAAACCTGGTGGATGGCTGCAAGTTTCCCTTGACTCTGGCAAAGATAAAATTGCTAGGCAGGGGCAACACCATAGGTAGAATCTGTTCCCTTCCGTCTCTCAGGACAAACATGCTTCCTGGCCACTTATAGCTTAGAGGAACAGCTTTTCATCCTCTCACCATCAGTATAGAGATCCCACTACTCAGGTCCTTCTACGTCTGCTTAAACATAAAGTTATAGTCCTTGAAGGAGATCTGCCTTGTGATAGCTACAGGGAAGGACTATGAAAATTACTTCTGAAGTTTATTTTGTTGAAATATTTTCTACATCTAATATTTATCTTGATCACGTAGAAGAGGTGGTAGTTCTATTAAAACATTCAGCTTGCGATATGTGTGAAGACTCCCTAAAAGTTTCAAGTTAAGGAATTTAAGTACTGAACCTAAGAGTAACAAAGGTCTTACTAAAGCAAGTTTGGTTTTAGATGCATGACTGATGTGGTTCAAGAAAACCCCTGTATTACATTGCTGTATTTTTAAAGGCATTAGCAGATGAGAGGAGTACAAGCTGATGTAATTTTCTAACAGCATTACAGAAGTAAGGTCCTGTCTCTTTCCCACTTGGAGCCCAGGTTATTTAAAAAAAGCTAACTGGGCTGAGACCCCGTCTACATGTTACTATAGAGGCAGAGTTACTGTTGCTACAGACTTGAAAGGAGATAGAAGGAAATGACCCTTAATGCTCTAGATTTCCACAGTTCTGATATAGACTCTTCCTGCTAAATAAGAGATTGCTAGTGAGTAGAGATAGGTAGTCCTACTGAGTTCATGTAGTGGAGCCCTCTGCACAGCAGAGTCAGTGCGCCTTCTCATGAGAAACAATTTCCCTGGATGGATGATACAAAAATAAATACATCTTTTTACAGATTTACAAAATAAAAAATTTTTTTTTAGTTGTACTTGTGAACTTCATCATTTGTTGCTAGCTCCGTGGTGCTAAGCTTGAGATATTAGTAGTTATTCCTTCGATTTAATATTCACTTCAAGTTTCATCTTTTGCCTTGTGATTTATTTCCACTTAGTGTTCAACTATCCTCCTGTTGGTAGGATACTTACTTGTGTCCAAGTAGTCTCTATTTATGTACTTTGGTTATACTTTTGTCAAAGATTGTTTGAAATCTCAGTATAGGGAAATGACAGTAACAAAATGCTTATTTTCTCTTTTTAATAAAAAAACACATTATAAGGCATTTTTATTTGTTTCACTGATAAACTCTATTCCCAATCAGGTTACTTGGAATAAGAAACTGAAAAGAGACAGTACTTCTGTTGTCAGACTCACAGTGCTCGTTGAACTCTTCGTAGAGACAGCGTATGCAGCAGTGGTTGAACCCGTTCCTGCAGGAAAGCACAATGAAGACAATTCAGATCCAAGCAAAACACTACCAAAATTCCCCTTGCCTATTTTCTTGCTAGCATATTTACACTAGATACTATATATACTGATATTCTAAGTAGTTTACCTTAAGCTAACACACATATATACATATCCTAGTATTAGCAGTTTTGATTTAAATCCCCTTAACATAGCCTTAAGCAATCACCTTACTTTATTGATCTTCATCCCCCCTCAAAAGTACTCTAAGTCAGTTTTTGTATTTGTGGGTATTGGCTATACTTCCCCTTCTCCTCTGGCAGGCTGAAGTTGAGAGACTTTTGTCATCCAGTCATATAAAAACTGAGCGTGCTTGTTACAGACAAGTGGCCTTCCTCTCCTCCCTTTGCAACCATTTAGTCCTGTTTACAAAATACATAGATAAAAATGGCTCTGGTTTCCAGCTTCCAGTCCAACTTTCCAACATTAAATAACACATGCCTGTGTGTATACATGCGCACACACACACTCTGGCCTCATCAACCAGCAGGATTTTTAATTCCTGGGAGGGATCACCATATGGAAATGGATGGACAGTAAGCTGTTACTGCGCAGAGGAAGGAGGAATGATTCAGGGCCGTCTGCTGGATAGTTTTCAAAATGCTTTGGCAGTTTGACTCATCTATATACAGAGACTGAAAAAAAAAATCACAAAGAATGTCACTCTGCTGGAGGCGAGGATTTTGAGTTGTGCCAACACATCCACGAACATTGGGCTGAAGCAAGATGAAGTTGCAGCTCTTTTCTATTTACTTCCTTGTTAGAAACAGACAATTCATTTATGCATCAAGGTATGAAAGAACTTAAATGGAACAACACATTCTAGTCGCTGTAATTTAAGAAATGCATCTTCTAACCTCTCTGGGGAAGGGACTGGTCATTATTTTTGCAGCAGGACATAGCTCTGAGGGACTTTGACCTATCTGGCTTCAAAGCCCTCCTGCAACATAAATGCCAAATCATCTGAACAGCTTTGAGCAGGCTTTCTCTTTCCACTGAACATACATTAATCCTTCTGCTTGATGGGGGATATTTGCCTTCAGAAAAAGAGATGTGGCTTTATTAGAAGTGATAGTGATGCAGTTCATCCCTCATAGCAACCCTGAGATAGTTACTTTGGTGTGTTTGGATGTGCTATGTAATGGAAGAGCTTTTTCTATGTTCACAGCTGCTGTTGATTTCCCCCACCCATACAAAAAAAAAATACACTATGAGTTAAGAAATTTCTTAATATCTAACACAGTGTCCTGTTTTCTCTTATTGTGTTGATGCAGTTTGTAGGGCTGCTTTCGGCTTTTCCTTTACAAAAAAATCACAGATTCTATTTCATACTGCTAACTATATGCTCCCTATCTCATATTCTCTGTACCTGTATTACTCAAGAAAGTCTTGGATAGTTAAGTCTAGAAAAGCAGTGCTCTTTTCTGTTATTACCTGGTTGTCTGAAACTCCAAGTGTGCAGAAGCTCCTGTTGTTTGTTGCCCAAAAAATGTGTCTTCAGAGTAAAAGCCTGTGGCACAGCCTGATATCTCAAAACTTTCTTCTTTGACACTCTTCACACTTTCAGTACCATCACATTATTCCTTTTTTTTTTTTTTTTGGCTTTAATCAATAGTTAGCATGCCCCGTACACAAAAGCCAGCAAACACAACAGCATATAAAAACAAGAATGCAAAAAAGGCAGCCAAAAACCTACTACTTGCAACACTTCCAAAACAAGTAATGGCCCCTTAACCCTTTTTATATACAGCTGAGCTAGAGCTGCTTAAGTTCACCTGGGACCGTACTTAGGGTTTCAGCTGAGTAACCCTGCTATGCCAGTCATCTCTAGGCTTTTGAGGATGGGCTTGTAGCCAAAGAGTTAGCACATAAGCATGACACTGTTAGGAACCTCCAGATTTCGAAGTTTGTTCAGAGCTTAAATATTGTCCTTACTAATGCACTGGTGTTCTCATATTCAGGTTTTCTTTAATTTACATAATGTCAGGGTCATACTCTTTAAGTTTACATGGTTAGAATTGTAGTGGAGAGCAAGCTTTAGTAGCTTCAAAAGTTTTCCACGGGAACTCTTTAGAAGAAAAGCTGGCAAGAACTTCTTTTTTCGGTCCCACTTGAAAAACAAAGAAACTGAGTCCACATATTCTGCTTATATCACACCTGTGTTGTTAGCTGAATTTTAGCAAAGGCCTTGCTTGAACCTGCAGGGTGGAACTCTGCAACAGCTCAAGCTGACCTAAATCAGAGCTATTTCAGTTCCCACACCACTGCCTGGGTCTTCCTGCTTTGTTCCTTGCCACAGCGCTAATGTGTGTCTGATTTTGGGGTTAACTGATTCAGGGAACTTGGTGTAGCTCCCTGAAGACCGAGCAAAAATAGGCTGGGATTTTTGGATACTGGTTTAGTTCCAGGACAAGCAGAGAGGGAGATGGGAATGATAGGAGTTGGGAACCCAGGCAGAATTCATTTTTGCTTCAAAAAAATACATGTGGTGGCTTTCAAGTCTTGCTCAATGTTGCTGTTACGCACAAGAAAAAAAAATAGTATTTGATTTAGGTTTGTTTTCCCTTTTCTGTAACTGTGGAAATTACACTGGTGCTCGTTTGACTCACTACTATTTCAAAATAATATTAAAGTGACTAATACCTGAAAAATGTGCGTGTCGTTTGACTCGCAGTTCAGGGCTCATTTCATTGGAAGGCCTCTGACTGCCGCAAATTGCTTTAAATTGGCAGAGCACTTCTCATAACGAGCGATATTTCAACATAATTCAATTGGGTTTCCTGCCAAGGAGGAAACTGTAATCCTGAAGCTTTTTGATGGTGTCACCCGGTCAGTGGTCATCTCTTGGCCTGTGGGCAGGTATGGATGAGTATGGGGTGACTCAGATGGTCTAACCACCGCAGTATTAATGACTTCATTGCCAGGCCCTGGGATATTTGTCCAACTTCTGTCCTGCTGCGAGGAGCGAAGCTGCTGGGGTCTGGCAGTGGGAATGGCAAGCCCTGCTCTGGTTTCCAGCGAGGCTGCTCAGCAGCTGGAGGAGGCTGCTGCCGCTTCAAGACTTTGAACCAATGTGCGTGTGTGACAGCAAGGACCCCTGGCTGGACTGAGCCTTCCTGAGCTGTTAGCCATCTGTGTCTGGCTTGCGATGAAATGGCGAGCAGAAATACAAATAATTTCCCGCTTCCTTTTTTAGCTGGAAATGCACCTTGAGAAGCCCATAGGAAGCAACCGCGGCCAAAGCTTTTGCCAGCAGTATGCAGGGCAGGGAGGAGTTTCAGTATGTAGAAACTGAAATTTAAGCCTGCCTGGGTCTGATAACACTATAATATTATGCTGTAGAAAACAAGAATGTGAAGACCCGGTAAGCACAGCGTGTTTCACAGGGCACTCACCCAAATGCTGATGCTGGGTATTGGACAGCAAAGTTTGCGATGTCTTAGGTCCAGATGTGGTAGAAGTATGGATCGTTTTAAGATATGAAAGATGAAAAAGCAAAACGAAGACCCATCCTGGGTCAGTTCAAATGTCTGATGATTAAGACTTAAAGATCCAAAACACTCCCTTCTGCCCTAAACCCTTAATCCTTTGTTGGTATTCTGCTCGATTTTCACCACCCAGCTTTTAGGTTTTCCCCTTCTAAGCTGCAGTACGCCTTGTGGATGAAATAAATAGTGCCAGGTAATGAAATCTAATTGTCTATTAAAGGATCATTGCTGGTAATCCTGTGACAGTGATGTGACAGCTTTACTTACTGCAAAACTAGCTTTTTGGCACAAAGAGACTTGCTCCGTTTATGCCGTGTCTGAAATGCTAGGACTGTGGTCTTGATTTGAGTGTGTATCATGTAAAGTTTGTATTGAGTAGGATGCTAGATAATACACTCGGTGCTAGTCGAGGCAATTAGGCTTTAATACAAAGTACGGTAGCATTGCAGCGTGCTTCCTCGCAGGCGTTGGGACTGGGACGGTGCTCTCCACAGCTGCCAGGGACTGCAAGCTCTCCCAATGCTCGGGTCTTGGCCCCCTGTCTCAGCAGTGATTCACGGCTCTGCTGGATGTCTCTGGTCGGCTCCAGGGGTCTAGCAAAATCCAGGAAGAGCCGTGTCGAGACTCGCTGGAATGTGGATTAGTTTCATACGTGTCTAAGGGCAAGGATGCCTGGGAGAAAAGGTGAAATAGGGCTCTCGTGGCTCTCGGCAGGGGCTGTGAGGAATCCGTTCTTGGGGCCGGGGCTGCTCCCTGCTTCTGCACATGCACGTATTTAACAGTGAAGCTAAATCCAGCAAAACCCAAGCACTGGAGAGTTAGCAATCCCGAAGCATAGCCTGTAACTCTGATTGTGTTGGGAAGTACCGTTCCCGATTTTGGGGTTCTGAAATGAGGATCGAAGGATTTCAGGTCTAATCCCATGTCCTTAAATAATCTGTTTCATTCATCGCCCCAAACTGAATTGCTGCAGCTGAGCAGCGTGAGCGCAGAATCCTCTTACCCTGTAGCTTTCCTCGCCGTATGACTTCACCTGTAAATAGAAGTTGGCTATAATTAGACGTGGTGGGGCTCACATCTCCCCTGCGCTTGCAACAGGGAGCCTTAATTCGGTTTAAATGGAATTTCCTTGGGCATTCGTCAGGGAGGGAAGCACCAGACCTGTAACTGAGACCCTTTGCAGGGGACAGCCCTGACAACTCCTGCTCCTGTGCAGTGCTGGAACGCTGGTTTGGCTATCTGCACCAATTGGAAAAAAACTGCAAGACTTTGAGTTCATAAAATGGACGTGTGATCTTTGTTTAGTTGGACTAGCTAAAAAACCACTTGAAGTAGTTTCCTCAAATTCTTGATAGTTTTCTCTCCTGTCAGTTCAGCAAACCAAACAAGTTATAGTTGTTTTAAAAGCTTCACAGCTATTGCAGCCAGTTGTAGTAGAGATGTATGTATGAGGAGAAAAAAATGCATCCTGTAGACCAGCTGCTTTGGATTTGTATAAAATCAGGGTTTGTGTATTTTGTGTGTCTGGGGAGGAAAAGACGAGTGAACAGCAAATTCAGCTAACCTTATGTTTTCAAACCAAACAACCCCTCTGCCCCCCTAGTGTTTCTCGGCACAGCGGTCTGGGGAGGTATGGAGGGAAACCTCCCCGTGTCATCTGGAAGGTGTATGTTTTTTGAATGGGACATGGGAGCTCTCTTCTGACAAGAATCTGGAAAATGAGATCAGTTGAATTTGTGTGTGTGCAAGCTCACCCTTAAGTCGTGAGTGCCTCTGATATTAAAGTTTTGGACTGGGCTGAAGCCCTGTATGCACAGGAACAGCTAATGAGAATTTTACCTGAGCTCATTTGATGTCTCCTAGGCCATTAGGAGTAAAAAGGTCTTGACTGATACTGAGCATGAAAAAGCACAAAACAGAAAAGCTAGATAATTAATGGAAAAATTGAGCTAATTCCCCTTCAGACTGCAATTTCAAGTCTTGTATAAGTGGAGTGCAAAAGCGGGACTTTGTACGTGGAAAATAATTGCTGTAAAAGCAAAGAGAAGAGCCTTCCCTTCAATCGTTGGTTCCCTGTGAAAACTACAGGAGGGAGCAGTCCATGTGCTTTCACCGTGAACAGCGAAACGCTGTCGTCTTGTCTGCAGGTTCTGCACACAGCAAATAACTCAGCGATGATGTAGGTTATGCTTTGGTCTGGGGATAAACAAGGAAATCCAGAAAGTCTGCATTCGGACAGTACAAGGTTGCACTGTGGATGACTGCAGAAAACCAAACTTTGTAGGAAGAAATGCCCTTTTCCATTACGGGCCCGTATTCTGCAAAGGCCTGAGCACCTGCTTAACTCCATGCTGCTGGGAGCAGTTGGGCTGACATCAGCATAATATTTATTGTACATAAACTCTAGGGCATTTGTTTTTGCAGAGTGTCACTGGAGAAGGTAAGCTCCTGGCGGGCTAGAAATGAAGAAATGTTGCCGAGTGACAGACGGTAATGGTTCTGGTGGTCTTTCAGACTAACAGGGATGCCAAAGGAAAAATATGATCCTCCAGATCCTCGCAGAATTTACACCATCATGTCAGCAGAAGAGGTAGCCAACGGGAAGAAGTCACACTGGGCTGAATTAGAGATCTCGGGTGAGTTCATTTGGTGTTGTATTTTGGTTCGGTGGAGTTGTTAGTGCCCCAGAATCATACCAGATGCTTTCAGATAGGGGATCCTGTTGTGAAGACAGTTTTTCAGAGTTGGGGGAGGAGGAGTAATTGACTTACCAGATTGCCTTTGAGCTTGGCTGTCTCACATTCAGCCCAGTTGATTTAAAACACCAACTCAGATTGGACACGAGTTTTTGGATACAACATCTGCTTCCCTAGAACTGTACCTTTGTCTCTGTCCTTTTAACTGGGAGGGTTAGATAATTATTTAAAGTCTGCTCATAGAAAAGATGCACAAATGTATCTTCTGCAAGTGTCGCTGAGTGTTCCAGTGAAGTGGTAGGGTTTCCACACTGGAAATCCCATATTCTGACATCCCCCATACTTTGTATCTGATGGTTTGAGAGTGCAGACCAGACTGAAGAGGCGGTTCTTTGCTGTTCTTTTTTAGGTAGAGTGCGGAGCTTAAGTACATCACTTTGGTCGCTGACGCACTTGACTGCTCTGCACCTCAATGACAATAATCTTACTCGCATTCCACCTGATATTGCCAAGCTTCATAATCTGGTTTACCTGGATCTGTCATCCAACAAACTCAGAAGTTTACCAGCAGAACTAGGAAACATGGTGTCTCTCAGGTGAGAGAAATTATTCTAGTTAACTTTTCAGAAACCTGTGTTCTGGGATTGGGACCAGTTTTATTTTGCTTGCCATTCTTGTATTTAAAATAATTCTGAAAAATTCAAGATTGGTGCAAAGCTTCAGTTCTAATAATTATTTTGGGGTTCATTACCCTCCTTTTCTGATCTCTACAGATACATGTCTGTAAGCTATGTAGTCTTCTGCTCTGAAACATTCTTTGAGAGTAGGTGATTGCCTGCTGTTTGAATTCTCCCTGATTTAATTTTGTGTTTTGGGGTTTTTGTGGCTTTTTTTTTTCCTAATGAAAGTATTTTGGTCATGCTTTGAAATGGGAAGGTTGGCATATCTTTCCATAATACAAAAAAATTCAGGGTGAAAAGTGTAATCTTTGAAGATGAGCGGCATATAGCGCTTTAAGAATTTTCTTCTGATGTGATACTCATCAAAAGTGTTTTTGCATTTGCTGCAGGGAATTGCTTTTAAATAACAATCTGTTACGGGTTTTGCCTTATGAACTTGGACGGCTCTTCCAGCTACAAACCCTAGGTTTGAAAGGTGAGTGAGTTCTTTACAGCTAAATACTCCTAGGAGTACTCTTGAATTACTGAGGAGGTGGGCTCAAAAGCTTTGTGTATTACCTCAATATTTTCTTACAGTTTATTTGAGATATTAAGCTTGCAGCAAAAATGACCAGCCAGTTTGGAAAACAACGCTTTTCTTTTTAAATGCTATTAAACTTTCTTATGAGCCTATTTTAAATCTGTAGGTAGGTAAATAAACCCTTTAACCTACTGTATTATTGACTGAGGTGAGTCGAAGGAAGAAAGTCTATGTGTGCTAGCTAATTCTATAGCATCTGTTACTGTGGTATTCTACAGTTCCAAGTTAAGCAACCTAAATGTCTTCTGGGTCAATTTGTCTGTTCTCATTACGGGGGATTTTCTTTGGTTGGAAAGCCTCAAGAAAGTCAGGCAGCTAATCACCCAGTTGTTGTTTTATGCTGTTGGCAGGCAATCCTTTATCACAAGATATTCTCAGCCTCTACCAGGATCCGGACGGAACTCGAAAGCTACTGAACTACATGCTTGACAATCTAGCAGGTGACAGCCCTACAAATCTGATTGACAGAAGTGGTGTAAAAGCATGCATTTCTGACAGTATTTGCTGCTAAAACAAGAATCTGAACCACTGAAGGGAGAGTGTTTTATAACTGCTTTTGTGTTTTTGTCAAGTGGTTCCAGTCGTACACATAAACACACACAGTGGAAGAGGTTGACGTATTTTCTAAGCTTTTCCCGTATTCCCATGTTACAGCCAGTTGTTCCCACTGTTCTGTTTGAAACCCTTCAATCGCCAACAAAGTGCTAAGTCTTCCTTGCTGAAGCCATTTTGATACTTTCCACTAGAAATTATAATCCAAATGCAAGCAGAATGTCAAATTTAGATCTAGAAATACCAAAGCGATTAAGAATATCCAGTACCTGACTCAAATCCTGCTTCATGGTTCTGTAACTGAGCTTTCCGTTTGCCACTTGATGTCTGCTAAGTTAAAGCATTGCAGGAGTGATGGGTATAGGGTGAGGATCCTGGAGAAGGGGAGTGCAGGATGTCTGAACTATTGCAGGACTTAGCCTTCTTTCTTCAGCAGTGTATTCAAGGTGCAGGAGTATTTAGGTGGTGCTTCTAGATTTGAAAGCAAGGGACAAAAATAGTTGTGAATCTTACAACTGACAAATTTGCTCTTGCTATAGTTAGCTATTTAAATGATTCTTGCCTCCCCTGGAGCATAAAAAGACTTGGGGATTTGGGGTTGCAAAGCACAGTATGGAACATTACTGTTCAGTCATAATTTGGACTTGGAAATTGTAACTTACAAATACAAATGCTGAATTAATCACTGTTTTAAATTTTTTTTAGTTCATCCAGAGCAGCTGCCTCCAAGGCCATGGATTACTTTAAAAGAACGAGACCAAATTCTGCCCTCAGGTAAATCTGTGGTTCTTTACCCTGTGTTCTCACTATAACGCGCTGAAAAGCTTTTCTTTGGCTTTATTTTCAGACAAGTCTTCTGCCTTACATGGATCGGACTGAAAATAGCAATTTGTGTTCATTTGTACTAAAACAATTAACATATGGCTGTGCTGTAAATATAATTTTTGTAATTTGAATGGGATGCTGGTCATTTCTTTTACATGTTAGGCTTTTTCATAACTGTTCCAGCCACTGAGGCTCAAGCAGAAGAGCTTTTTTTGAAAAAATCAGTTCTCAGAAATAGTAAGAACTGTAAAATAACTGTATACAAGTGCTGTGCCTGCGCGCAGGCTGACTAAAGGGAGACTTTGAGAAGTTGCTATCTGCAAGTAAACACGTGGAGTGCCTGGTACTGAAGTTAGTTTAATGCCCTCTATTGTTGCTTTTGGTAAAGTGCAAGAGGCAGCATGTCTTCAGGCTGTCTAAATCCAGTGGCCCTTCTTCCCCTGTGCATCCTGAATATAGCCCTCAAAAAGCATCAGTGAACTTGTATAAAGAAGAAAAATGCTAATATTGTTATTGCAGAAGATCAGATTAATAACCAGCAAGAATAATGTGGCAGTCCTCTGTACTTTTTCTTTTTAGAAGCGTGACGATGGCAAGTCTTCAAAACTTAACTCGGTCACGTGTTAAGCAGGCTAATGTTGCAGTTAAGCTCATCTGTCACCTTTTTTATATTAAAGAACAACAAACCAGAAAAAAAAAAAAGGAAGAAATGGAAAATGCCAAAAGTCCTGTAAGCCACCACAACATCAAGTTCTGCATTTCCGTTTCAAATTCCCGTACGAATCAGTATCTCAGTGGAGTTTTACGGACTTTGGTTTTATTTTTTAAATCAAACTTCCTGAGCAGAAACAGAATTCAGAAGTCATTAGAAAGCATAGCGTTAGGCAAGTGAGCTGTGCAATATTTCGTGGTTAAAACTGTAACAAGCCAATTGGTTGTTATTATAAAATTGAAACAACCGAACAGTGGAAACCTCTGACGACAAGTATAAACAAGTACAGCTGTGGGGTAGCCTCATAGTAAAACCTCAATTCTTTCCCTGCAGATATGAGCAGGCTTTTCCAGTGGCACAGTGCTAGGATGTTGCATTTACCTATCTTTTTTTCTTGGTGTAAAATCTAAGGGAGTTGAGAAGTTTGTGTGTGAAGGACGTGTGTTTCAAGTTGAATGATCAGATAAGCTGCATGCTGACTTCTTTCTCATTTTTCTGAAATGTGACCAAATAATGTATTAGGTACTTGCTAATTTATGACTTAATTTCTTCTTCTTTTCCTTGCCCTCACCCAGACCTCTCTCCCACTTAGACTTGATAGACACAGCTACAACTGTATACAACTCAGAAATGTTGTACAGATGCTAGGAAAATTGTACACATGTTTTGGAATCAGACTGCCTTAAAATGAAGCGTTCTAAATCAGCATTTCTCTCTGATACTGTGGTATCATGACATAGTAACAGCTTCTTTAGCAGTTTGGCTTTCCTTTTGCTTTAGAACTGTACAGGTCACTAAGTTGCTGTATCAAGGCAACTCATGCAATAAATGCTGGGTTTTGACTCTGTCACTGAAATAGCTGCTCCTTTCCCTCACCTTACCAAAGAGAGAGACTGTTCCTAATTGTTGTCAACCCCTAAATCTCCCCCAACCCCAAAGGAAATAAAGAATTGACTGCAAAATAGGATTTCATTGTTTTGTGACGCACATGATGCCCTCTCGTTTTGGTAGTAATGCTGATTTTTTTTCAGGAAGAGTTTAGCCTTACGTGGTAACTGCTGGCTCAGCAGGGCCTTTTTAACTCCTGCTCATGAAACGCTAGTGGAATAAGCCCACTGACTTGTGTTCAGTAGGCCCGCCAGAATAGACCATGTAAGGTTCAGTATTTTGGCTTGAATAAGTTCAGCATTTGTAATATTCAGAGGTTGATAACCTTGCCCTTTCTTTCTTTCCTTCCAGCTTCATTCACAGTTATGTGTTACAATGTGCTGTGTGATAAATATGCCACCCGGCAGCTCTATGGCTACTGCCCATCTTGGGCACTCAATTGGGAGTATAGAAAAAAGGGAATCATGGAAGAAATTGTCAACTGTGATGCAGATATCATTAGTCTTCAGGTAATTGGAAAATAACTGTATTTTTCATCAGAAACAGAAAACCTTAACTTCTACCTTTAGAATGAAACGCTCCCTTGAGAACACCATATTCGCCTGCTTGCTAACAAATTCTGGGGATTACTGGTACAAGCTGGGTGCACGGCAACTTGTTTACACATTGGCTTGTGTTTTATGAAATGAGACAAAGTAAGTGAGATAAAATTAGCTAAATTAGTAGGTGATTTGTGTTGGAAGATCTGGGTCATTCCCCCTCAGAAAAACATCCTAAATATTCTCCCTCTGGGTGTATGGGGTTTATGGCAGGAGGGGAGAATATAGAATGCTATATCCCCAAATGCCACTGTTCCTAGTCCATTCCTGCTTGGTACAGAAGTTAAAGTCTCAAAAATATTCTCATTGGCTAACAAGGGGACTCTCATGGTCAAAGTTAAATATCAATTGTCATTGGTACATGTATCCTGATGTGTTATTAGAAGTTTATTGCCGATGTTTAGAACAGTTGAACACTTCTGCCTTTAAACTGATCTTTCATTTTTTAAGCAAGTTTTGGTAAGCAAAAATCTTGCACAAGAAGAGACTCGTTACTTTGGTCTGAAAACCTCAAGATCAACATCTGAAATCCTCTTGGAGTTCAAATGTTACTACAGAGAAAATGTATTGTTACAGAACAGCGAGAGACCCTTGTGCAAAAGAGCTCTCCAGATTAAATACTAATTGCTGCTGGATATCTGTCAACCTCTCAGAAGTTTTAACCTAGGACTGTATCTGCATTCAGATGTCAAAAACATCAGGTGTAATCTATTGCTATACAAAATACACCTGTCACTTTCCCTTTTGGGGGGATTCCAGGATATCCAGGAATGCAAATCTGTTTCCAGCAGGCCATTAATCTAGGAAGTGACATGATTTGTGCAAACAGAAGCTTTTCACTTTGGTGAGAGCTGTTGACTGCAAGCCAAGGCAGGCCCAAGTTGCTGTACAGCGATAGGAAGGGTTTACTTGACTTTGTTAGCCTAAGGCATTTGTGTTCAATTCCAGGAAGTGGAAACAGAGCAATACTTCACCCTTTTTCTGCCAGCCTTGAAAGAACGAGGATACGATGGATTCTTTTCTCCCAAGTCACGTGCCAAAATCATGTCTGAGCAGGAGAAAAAGCATGTGGATGGCTGTGCAATATTCTTCAAAACTGAAAAGTAAGGGGCAGAAGCAGCTTTTCAAAAATACATTAAAACCAGCTTGATTTAGGTCTGAAAGCTTTCATCTCTCAGGGTGCATGGTAACCAAAGTACTGTGCTGTACAAAGAATGATCCTCCCTTCCTGTTTGCTGCTCTATTTGCAACACAGTCCCTCCATGCCTTTCAGACTATGAACAAAGGTATTTCCTCAGAAACATAGAAGTTGCAGGAGAGCGAGTATGAGTAAAAACTTAGGTGCTTCGTGTGCGCATTTTTTGGCAGATCTAATAAATAGCTCATCTTCTCTACACACTTTTGCCTTGCTTGATGGAAGTTTCACCCCTCTAAGATTAAAGATCTATAAAAGCTGTGCTGGCTTAATCTTCAGGTATTAAAAGATGCATTGCTGCCAAAGGATCACAGAATTTTCTCTGCTTTTATTAATCGAATTTATGTATAAATTACATAATTGAATACCTGATCCAAAAAAGTTCTGCTACACTAAAAGCATCAAACTATTGGGAAGGGAGGAGAGGTGCTGGCATTCACACTTCTCATCTGTGTAAACTGCTCACGGGTTGTACCACACCGAGTATGCCTCCAAATATTCCCTCTCAACAGTTTTCAGTCATTAAAATGGAAGTTTCGCAAAGCCTTAGCTCTCTTTCAGAGTTTTCACTGCTTACAGAAACAAAATTCAGCCTTTCAGATCATGTATAAAACCAACTCGATTGGCTTTGAATAGAGGAGGTCTGTGAAAGCAAACAACTGATGTTTTTCAAACCTTGAAACTAACAAGGGTATATAGAGAACTGGTTATTATGCTGTGGCTCTTACAGGTGAAAACAGAAGACTAATAATACTCTTTTTTAATTTTCTTGGAGCACGAAACAAAACAAAAAAACCCTTTCAATAGCCTTCAGTTTTTCCTGAAGCAAGGCATCTTTGGGCATCCTAAGGCTGGAAAGGAATCAAAAACCAATTTCATTAAACTAATGGTGGTAGCTAGTAGTTTGTAAGAAGCTGTTTTTTAATAATGCATTTGCCCAAAGTAAAAGGCAAGCCTTTTATTACCATCTCATCTTAATTTTTTGCCTAGAACACTCCTGAGGAGGTGCGATAACCCTGAGCGTTGCTCTGAATAGTCCTCTCAGAATGCTACGCTGAAACAAGTAAACACATCCTAAACCCCAGGTATCTCATATCCCCTGAGAGTATCTCACTTGCCAGACTGAGAGCTCTATCCGGACTGGGATATTTCTTAGAACTTTTTTTACTTTTATAAAGCAAGAGGACAAAAGAAACGTGCCTCACCCTGTCCTGCAGGCTCTCCCCTCGCATGTGGCAGACTGGAGTGCAGATAGAAACCATGTCTTTTCACATACCTGTACATCACACGTGTTCACACACGATTCTCTTTGTTTAATCAGATTTACACTGGTGCAGAAGCATACAGTGGAGTTCAACCAGGTGGCGATGGCTAACTCTGAAGGTTCAGAAGCTATGTTAAACAGAGTGATGACGAAGGACAACATCGGAGTTGCCGTGGTGCTAGAGGTGCACAAAGAATTATTTGGAGCAAGTGAGTACAACCATGGTTCTCTCACTGATTATTCAGTTCCACGTAAAGGCATGAGTTATTCCTAGGTAATACAGCTTTCTAGAATATTATTGCCATTGGTGGTGGTAACCAAATACTCGCAGATGAGTGAACGCTGTTCGCTGTGCTAATTTGAGAAAGGATAGCCCATTGATGGCTAAGACAGGACACAGATGACGTGATTTCCTGGTCTGGTTGCACTTGCAGCCAGATGCCCAGCATTTAGCTTTCTCCTTTCAAGCTTTTGTCCCTGCTTACTTATTCTGTTAAATTCTACTTGAAGAATTAAGCTTTTCCAAGGTCAGTGTGTTTACATGCGTATGCTCTTACAAGTAGTTGTCGGTAGTGTTCAACTTCTATTTTCAACTGTCTTTTTTTCCCCTTGATTGAATCCTTCCATCCTCTCCCGGTGATTATATGACAGTGCTAATGTACTGATGTGCAAGAATGAAATTATCAGGTATCTTTTCATGCCACTTGATTGACTGACTGTCACATTTTCATTACGTTTGATCAGATGCAGTAGACAATTTCAACATACTTAAAATTGCCACCCTGCTCTGTCTGTGTGTCTGGTTTTTTGATTGCTTGTTGCCGGTGTACCCTTCAAAGGAGTGCAATGTCTAAATTGCAGGACTGGAAGGAGCTGCCTGTGACTTTATGCCCCACCTTTCAGAGTACTGTTTCTCAGATAAATAGTAAAACCAGCTATAGTGTTTTGCAGCAGCCAGGTTCATACTGCGTTCATATAAGCAGGTTTGATTTTTTTCCCAAGGGAACAATTGGCCGTACCATGGCAGCTAAGAGTTGGGAAACTCCCTTATGCCTTAAATATTGAATAGTGGTGCACGGTCAGGCGATGACCACTTGAACGGTAGAGAAGGAATGCAATTGTAACGGTATCAGATTATGCTGGCTATTTCTTTCCTGTATTGGAGAGATTTAGTCACGTAATATTGTGTAAAAGCTGTTGATTTAGGAAGGAGTAGTGGTTCAGGTAATGCCTTTTTTCCAGCAGTGAAAGTACATCCATCTGCTGGCACGTCTGACTTGGAGTCCTTAGTAGCTAGACCCTGAATGTTAACAGAGGGAAATCTGCTGTATTCACACAATCAGCCTTTCGCTGATAAAAATGCATTTGTTTATCCAGGTATGAAATCGCTTCATGTGGACAAACAGCTGCTTATTGTGGCCAATGCCCACATGCACTGGGACCCTGAATACTCTGATGTGAAACTCATTCAGACTATGATGTTTGTCTCAGAACTGAAAAATATCCTTGAGAAAGCCTCAAGCAGGCCAGGTAGCCCAACAGCAGATCCTAACTCTATCCCTCTGGTGCTGTGTGCAGATCTCAACTCACTGCCTGATTCAGGTAAGACAGGTTTTGGCTTAATTTTTAATTTACCTGTTTAGAACGTTTGAATCCTCTTTTTCTCTGAGGGCAATGGGGCGGTTTGCACTTCCCTGGGTAGGTTTGGATGAAAGCTTTCTTAGTAGCAGCTGTCTTTCAAAATCTGGCTGAAGAGAATGCAAGTCCTCCGGTTGAGTAGTCTGCTTTTTGTGGTCTGCTGTACACTCCAGAAAAGTTGGTTACGCCTACAAAGATGTAGAAAAGAACAAATAGATCTTAAATAAATTGTTAAATAAATACCCACGCCTTGAGCAGCAATAATTAGGAAAGACGTGAGTTTGTGATGGAACATGAAAACTTTCTAAGGAGATGGGTTTGCTTTGGTAATTATGACATCCGATACTGTAGTATCAGGTATACGTACGAAAGCTGTCCCTCTAGCACTCCATCACATGCGTACTACAGTACATGTACTATGGGTTTACTGTAATCCTCAAAGGAGAGCCTCAGTTCCCTGGCTCTGTGTCAGAAAGGTGTGTATGGCTCAGAGGTGGACAAGACAGCTGCTGTGTAGATTTCCCCTTTGGTGGAAAGCTCTTTTTTAATCTCATGGTGTGTCTTAGTGGTGTTTTGGGTTTTGACTCCGAGGCCAACATTCCCTGAATGTCATAATTTAAAGCAACTCCCTGAATCCTTTCCTTTGCAAACAGGTGTAGTGGAATACTTAAGCAATGGCATAGTAGCTGACAACCACAAGGACTTCAAGGAGTTGCGTTATAACGAGTGTCTCATGAACTTCAGTGGCAATGGGAAAAACGGGGCTTCTGAAGGAAGAATTACGCATGGCTTCCAACTCAAGAGCGCCTACGAAAACAACTTGATGCCTTACACCAATTACACTTTTGATTTCAAAGTAAGCAGCGATTTTTCTGAAATGGCAGACATTGACCTGGTCTCCCCAGGATGCTGTCTTAATTCTCTGACCATTGGCTGTCTTTCCCTCTGTTCCTGTAAGTGCTTCATCACTGGTTCCTACACTCGCTGGACACTTTTCCTACCGCACACAAATCCTTGATTTGCTGGCATTTTTAAGCTGTCGACCTGGCTCTGGCCAGTGACTTAATGAGAACGGATGCAGCGCTTTGAACGCAAAACGCCGCGCGCGTTTCTTACCCTAATTCCAGCGCTGTGCCTCTTCCTGTGAATTGCAGCCAGAAGCCAGTCGAGTTCAGGTTGCCAGAAGCGAGGTCTGTTCTCACTGTCGTGTTTCTCTTTCTCCCTAGGGTGTGATTGACTACATTTTCTATTCCAACACTCACATGAACGTGCTTGGTGTCCTGGGGCCTTTGGACCCTCAGTGGCTGGTTGACAACAACATCACTGGGTGTCCACACCCTCACATCCCTTCAGACCACTTCTCACTGTTAACACAACTAGAACTCCATCCTCCGCTCCTGCCTCTTGTCAACGGTGTGCACTTGCCTAACAGGAGGTAGTGGAGCCCTGCCCCTTTGAGGGCAAGGACCTGTTGTTATGGACCTGTACAGTTGTAAATCAAAGTATATAGGAGTGAAGTATGGCCAACCTTAAGCTGCTTCTTCAAGCTCCTTTCCTTATGTGTTTGATATGAGATTTTGCACATTTTGGTGCATATTGGTATCATTTGGCACTAGGGCTGGAACCAAAGTATTATTCCCTTTCCAGGTTTTTAATTTAATTTTTTTTTTAAACTGGCAAGCTTTTTCTTTTCAGTAGGAAGCTGCACTTATAAATGGACAAATGAGATTAAAAACTTGCATATTAACATATTTCAAGGTAATGCTTTTTTCCAGAACGTGGCGAAATGAGCCAACCTTTTAGGAGAAAGAAAAACAAAAATAGAAATGCTTGTTTTGTAGGAAGAATATTAGAAATCCTGTTTGTTTGAACCCAAAACGGAGACTGAACTCGGCATCCAAAATAAATTTTGCACATTAGCAAAGCACTTAATACCTGACTATAAATGATTAGCAGTGCGGCCCTGCCCCTTGTCTACCTAATATTAAAAACCAAAGATGGCTTAATATCTGTGATAAAATTTGAGGTCTAAATTCTCCTGATGTAATTTCATTTAGAATGAAATTTCCAGCGAAGCTACGTCTCACAGGACTTTGCAGGTGAGCATTTAATGCTGTGTATAGACCGCTTGCTCGAGTGACGCCACGGTGACTTTTTTTTGGAGCTCTGAAGAACTTGGTCCTTTCTGGGCGAGGTACACAGGGATCCAAGGGACCTCTGTGAAACAGAGCTGCCTCCCTGCTTTGGCAAGCGAGGGCGACACACTGTTCAGCAGCACAGTTTGGGAGCAGGACTTAGAAATGGTAAGAAATTGCGTTTGAAGCGAGCCGTTGCAAGCGTTTGGGTTCCGGGTGAATAAAGGTGTTGCAAATCCATCCTAGGTTCCCTTTTCCGAAGTTTGGTTGCAAAGATGGGAAACTTGGGATTAACTGCTTAAGCGTAGGGTACAGGAAAAACCGCTGGAAATGACCTTACTTCTGTCTCCGAAAGGGCACGTGGAGTAGCTGTCGGCATGCTTTTTTCACTGGGGGAGCGAGTGGTAGCTGTAGTCATTCCTTGGATCATTTTTCCTGACCCTAGTTGCCAAATAGCCATCACACTTTTTTAATAATCTTTCTTTTCTGTTGTCGGTTAGGGTTGAATTAAAAAGCTGCTGGTTCAT
The DNA here is from genome assembly GCF_000737465.1 of Haliaeetus leucocephalus. Classification (NCBI taxonomy): domain Eukaryota; kingdom Metazoa; phylum Chordata; class Aves; order Accipitriformes; family Accipitridae; genus Haliaeetus; species Haliaeetus leucocephalus. The sequence continues at coordinate 2,851,250 of NW_010972920.1, read as the reverse complement.
TCCCAACTGTTAATGCTCTTTGGATGTGTTGGAAATCCTTTTTTTCCCTTTTTATGCTCTAGGTGGCCAGTTCAAAACCTTGTGCCTGAAGAGGCATTAAACATAATGCAATTTTCTGAAAAATTGGTTGGCTGCTTAATGTTAGAAAAAAAAATGGCACAGTGATAGGAAAAGGTTGTGTCTGTGTTTTTAAGTTTTTCTTTATTCTGCTTTTTTGCTGCTATAAGATTTTCTTGAATTTATATTTTAAACTTTTCATGCACTTTACTGTTTCTAGTCTCAAAATGTGATATTTTTAATAAATGAAAAAATTTTCCATTATGTGAATGAAATTTTTAAACAGATTGATAGCCTATATTTATGTCTCATTCGTATACTTCAAAAAGTCAAATTTAAATTGTGAAATTAGTTTTAAATACTAAGGAGCCATCTTCTGTCTTGCAAAACTGCTAAGTCAGGCTGTTCCTCCACTCTTTAATTAAACATTTCCTTTGTCGTTTTATACATAGGAAATTATCCATAGGGAAAAAAATCAATTGGACCTAGAGCAGAAACTATTCCCTGACGCTCGTTGGGGGCCGGGGAGGGGGTGGTGGGGGACAGAACGCAAAAATCGGTTCAACGAAACAACAACTCCCTTTTAAAAGAAGTGCCTAAAAAATGGAGGCGTCATCTATTGTCTGCTACAAATTGGAAGCGATCATAACTGGGTGAAATTCCTGTCTGGCAATTGCTTTGTGCAGCACCAAAAAAAAAAGCCCTTTCTAAAGACGGATTTTCCTCTAGGTGCAGGTATCTCTTTTTTAATATACCTCAGCGTTCGCCACCTAGCCATTGCAGATAAATTGCGAAAGCGATTTGAAAGTATAGTACTGGAAAGTAGAATAGCATGAAAAACTTAATTTTGTGGACATTACCTTTCTGTAATCAGCTACTGTATCTTTTTTGGAGGGAGGGGTGCTCTGCTCTGGAGGTGTGCACTAACAAACCCTTGTCCTCCTTTTCCTACACGTATGTTAACTAGCAACGTGAGCAGTATTTCCTACCATACTTCACTCCCAATATTTTTTGAGATGTTTGTATAAAATGGAATTTAAAATTCACCTATGATTGTATATGAACTGCAGAGGAGCCCATTTATTAATAAAAATAAAACCCAACAACAATGTTTTGTAATATCGGGGTGGGAGAGGATGGGGATGAGGAAAAAAACCCTGGCAAACATTGTAAACTGCTTAAGTTTGACTTTCCTTTGGTTTCTAACCGATTGAAGTGTTCTGTTGCGGGAAGGTGTTAAATTGGATTTTCTCTGCTGCGAAATGCACTTCCGAACGTCCATTACGCTGTGCGATTTTTTTTTAAAAAGTCATTTTAACAGACGTTGCACAAAACCTCTGGATTTTAAAAAAAAAGAGTCTTGGTGATGTTTCAGTCAATGCACATAACTGGGGACATGTTTACCCACCTTTCACAGGTCTGGCTCCCTCCCTGTTTTCCTTCTGTTTTTTTTTCTCCTTTCCCAGCAGGAGCAGTAAGGGGACTGCGCTTTTTTTCCCAGCTGAGCAGAAACGCCGCTCTCCGTAGCGATTTTCTACTCTAGGAAGAGAGGGAGTGGGGAGCAGGCAGCCTTTCAACAAACATATGCATCATCCTGATGGCAACGCTAGTTTTCTTTTGACCCAGATGGAAGCTGACGGTAGGGTGTTTGCTAGAGGAGAGGGAGTAATACAAAACAAATTATCCCTAATCCTAAGCAGAGATGAATGGGACACCATCAGTTCTCTCCATCACTGACCCTCGTTTCCCAGCACGTCGCAGTGTCCTCACAGCTGACACCTGGAAAAAAAGCTCTAAGCCCTTTACTGCTCCTCGCTGTCTTGGTTTGCTTTCAAAAATATGGTGCCTGGTGTCAACTTCTAAGCAACAGCACTGCCTAAAGCAAGCAGAGAAATAAAATCCAACACCCTTCTTCATGCAACTTTTTAAAATTCAATATGGTAAATCTGTTAGATATGGGGTTTTGTGTGTGTATATATATATATAAAAAAAAGAGAATTTTGTACAATGTAGCTGAATATTTTTGTTTCCTTATTTCGATGCAAGGAGCGTGAATATTTGCGTACCACACGCTGAAGTCAGGTATGGCACAATGGGGTCTGAGACCAGCTTTCCTTCCCATTTGCCTGGTTAAAAGCTTTTGTCGTCCCTTTCTAGTACTTGTTGAGAAAATATTTCATTTTATGGGTAAGCTTTCTCTGTTGGAAGTCACTCCTGTTTAGTCTGCAGAAACATTCAGAAATGGTCTCGTTAGTCCCAGGTCCTCGCTGTTCTGTGTTGTATAGCCTAGAAAACCAAAATCTTTGACTCTCAACCTTTTCAGAAGCACTTGCCACTGACCTAACACAGCTTTCAAAACCTTACCGTGATCTTCAGCATTTGGGTAATGCTGCGGATGGCTGATGGTCTCCCACCTTGCTGGCTTTGCCACAGACACTCCTAAATCCACATTCACGCTCTTGAGCTCCCAAAGGCCCACTTCACAAAGGTGCTGAGCATCTGCAGCTCCCAATTAATCCCAAATACTGCTCTTTTGGAGACCGGCTTTCCACACCCAGCTTGTGAGACATCGGGTCTGAATCACGAGTGAGAATTTGAGACCTCAAAGGTTCATATCACTTTTTTTCTCTGGGGTTGGTTTTGGTCAGGTGGCGAGGGGGAAGCCAAAAAGGCTTGTTGAAATTCAGAGTTTCTCTGTTAATTTAGAAGACGGGTTAGGGAAACACTTTTAAGGATTCCTAGACCAGGAGGTGCAGTATTTACGCCTTCTTGGTAGGGAGCAGGAGCCAGAAGGGGCTGTCAGTCCTTAATATCTGAAGACCAGATTTAAACCCACCAACACAGCAGCAGTTACTTTATTTCCACGATGCATTTTCAGCTTCTAGCATCAAAACTTTCCTTTGGCATGAAACTTGGCATAGTGGCGTGGAGTGAAAAGTTTTTTAGTCCTATCCAAACGAAATCAATAGCCTGCATTAGAAATATCACACAAATGTGATACATACCCTCGTACTGGTTTTAAAAGGAAGTTAAATGGCAAATAGCAGTGGTCCTCCCCCCAGCAACCTCAGCTTTGTACATAATTGAGATTCTTCCGTTCTTGGTTTCTGCATAGATACTTTTCTTGTAATGGTAATGAAGCTCTAAGGCCTGATCTAAGACCTAAGGAAGGACCCTCTCCATTGTATGAGGAGATGACTGATCTAAACACACCCTTATCTAGCACGCTGGTACGCTAGGCAGCAGCAGGAGGTGGTTCAGCTAAAATCAGGCTGTCAACATAGAAGAGCAGTGGGTCGTTGTCCTACTTGGTCACCACAGAGGTGTGACATTCTTCTGGGCCGTCTTCGCAACCAAAACTGCCTGGTAGGAAGCAAAGCGGCATACGAGGCTCGCTGAAGTTCACGTTGACTTCAAAAGTGATACGGTTTCGGCAGCAAGCACACGCAATGAAAAACCTCGCCTGCCCAATTTCGCGTGTCCCAAAAGGAGCTGAAGTGCTTGGTCTTGGGAGGGGTTTTGCCCAAGGGGGCAGAGGACCTGATTTGTTACAGACCAGAAAAGAAATGAGCCCTAGATGCAGAGAAGTTTGAGTTTTTCTGATAGACGCTATTACTAGCTGAGTCTCTCCATCTCATGGTGAGGAAAAGTGTCTTGTGGTATGCAGCTCATTAGTTTTTTTATAAGATTACAGAAGCATAGTCACATACCCTCCCTTTCTCACCCTTGAGTGTTGAAAGGCGACACAAACCCCGAGAGAACCTGGTGAAAACCATTCATGTCTTAAGCCTCTATGCCAAGAGTCAGCCAAGAACTCACTTTAAGACTAAAAACAACTTTAGCAGAAGATTATAAGGCTCTAGATCCAGGCACAGCTCTAAGCGATAACAGTATCTTCTCCTGTGACCACTCTTTGCACTGACACCGACCACGGGTTTGCTTTTCCTCCAGGAAACGAGAGCAGGGACAAAAAACAGAGCGGATGAGACAGGCGCAGGCATTGCACCATCAGAAAAGGGGCAAAATTAACACCTTTAAAGAACTCCCTCATCCTAAGAAAAATGATTTGGCTCTATAAATAAGAGACAATAAAGTTTGCTGGTTTGGCTATGTGTGAGGATGATGGACTTCAGGAGTACAGTTTCTTGGAGTATATCTGAAAACAAGCATGAAGATGGAGAAATGCTGGGGTACTTTGGTACTTTAGGGTGTTTTAAACGGCTCTGATGGCAAAGCACGCCAAGTGATACGACTCTTTTTTCCTTCCCCTCCTGCAACTGTACGGTGTGTTTAGCTTGCGAAATCTCTCACCGTTTTGAGTGGTGAAGGTTAGAATGATCCTGGTACTTGGTCTTGTCCTCTTTGTTAAACAGCTCCAACAATTTAGGCATTTACTGAGTTTGCATTTGTCTGTATTTGTCTTTGTTCCAAAGCAAAAAAAAAAACAACCAAAAAAAACCCCAACCTCATGGTGGCTTTCTTTACAAGTGATGTTACATGACTTTGGCTTGTTTTCCATTTTTAATTATTGCATCGTGTGTTTGCTTTCTGAGCAATTAAAGTGTTTTGTGTGCACCATGTTAGCTAAATATGCCCTTAATTCATAAACTCACAGGCTGGACTGGAGCAGCGGTGATGGGAGCCAGGGCTCCCCCTCCCGCCCCATTTCACGGTGGTTATTTTGGGAGGTCGGGGGTTTTTTTTAGTTGGATTTCTTTCTTGTGCGTTGCTTTTGCAACCGCAAGGTCCTGTCCCTCAGAACGTGGAAGTGCACGTGGAGAGGGGAGAAGCTGCAGTGTCACTCCCGGGCGTGCTTACACTGAAATTTTAGGGGGGGTTTATGTCTCGTTTTATGGAAATGGTAGCTTCGTTTTAAATTGAGAGCGGGCTGGCCTCTCGGACGGGGAAATTGCTGCTTGCAGAGGCCGGAGCCGCTGCTGGCCCCCCGGCCCCGGTTTTCCCTCTCCTGCCTTGGGCCAGCTCGGCAGCACCGTCACCACCCGGGGGGGATCCTGGGGGGCTGCCTTCCCCACCAGCCCTGACATGGGGATGGGGTAGGTCTCTCAGGCAAAAAGCTTTGCCAAGTTTGACACCAGTCCTAGGCACGGTGCTTGCAAAGAGCAGCAGCCTTCAACTGAGACCTGAGCAAAAAAACCTGAGTAACTTGCTTGTTCCATGTTTCCCGTGGGAATGAATAGTAAGAAACCTTTTCTCCAGCCCTCTGATTTGCTTTTACAAAAGGATCCTTTTTTTCTCTCCCCCTGAAAGAACTCGTGTTTTGCAGAAAGTGCCATGCTATGCTGCAATTCCCCCCGTAATTATGCTTTGCAATGAAAAACTCACCAAGAAAGCGAATTCCTGTCAAGTGGGGATGGTAGGGACCCAGGCAGGGGGAAGACCTGCTCCCCTGCACAGACCTGGCCTGGACAAAATAACGATAATAACCCTGAACTGTTACTTTTTTCTTGCCTTTTTAGATTTTTTTTTTTTTCATTGAAACACACCCACTTTGCACCGTGGAGATGGGGTACTGCTCGCACGTGATGGATAGGGCTAAATATCTGCTTGTTTCTTCCCACCTGTATACTTTTGTTTCCTTCTGTAGGCAATAAACAGCCCTTTTGCAAACACTCTCGTCCCCTGCTGTGGTTCCTGAGAAGCACAGGGTGGGAAGGAGGGAGGACATGGGGACCGGCCGGGTGTTTCACAGCTTGCCACTGCCCTGGGATGCGCTTGTGGCGTCCAGGGTGGTGGGGTGGGTGATGCAAATTTGAGTCCTTCCCTTTTGGGGGGATCCCCAGACCTCAGACACCTAACTACCGGTACGGCCAAGCCAGATTTTTAAACGGTGATAATTTTGTGCAGACTTGCAAGTCACACCTGTGTCGCCTCGCTCCATGTGGCTGAGGGACATCCCTGTGCCGTGCCGGCATCCCCGCGGGACGTGTGCATCCGTCCTAGGAAACTGGGGGTCTGCGGAGAGAGCCTCAGCCACTCAACTGGGAAATTTCCCAGTATGTCCCATTTCTCCTGTGCTTGCCCAACTGGGAGCCAGCAGCGTGGGGCTGTGGAGGTCAGACCCCATCCAACTTCTGCCAACATCCCATAGCACGACATGCTCCTCCCAGGAGCTGTCAGAAAAAGGCACGAAAACTCGGGGCAGAGCAAAGGCGACGTGTTAGGAAGCGCCCCGCGGCAAAGCAACCGAGGGCTTCACGGTGCCACAGTCCGGTCTAACTCCCCCACCCCAAAAATCCCAATTTTTCCACAAATCCGTGCAGAAAGAGCTGCCGCAGCCGTGCGAGGGAAGCACGTTCATCCTTTTATTGATGGCGCCCGGGACGGGCTGCCATCACGTGCAGGAACAGTGCAGGCACCCGAAATGGAGGGTGACGCCAGGCGCCCGAGGAAAAAGCCTTTTTTTGGGGGGGGAGCAGGGAAAGGCTCCTGCCCCCCGCCAAAACCCCGGGAGCAGAGCAAGCGCCAGTGTCGTGCCGTGAAACCCGGCGTATCTCAGCACGGAGGAGTTATATCGCTGCTGTCCCCGCAGAGGAATAAATAACCACTGCTGGTTATTTATTATGGTACGGGGACAGAGGGAAAGATGGGGTGGGGGGTCTGCGAGGGGGCCAGCACCATAGCTCCACTCCCCCAGCCCACCGCTCGGCTGCCCGCCGCGGCCGCGCCGCCCCTTCTTTTTTGGTGAAGTTCCTGTGGATTTTGGGGAAAGGGAGGAAAGAAATGAAAATAAAGCGGTCAGGAGGAGGGGAGCGTCCTGCCAACTCGTTTCGATACGCCGCTTGTTTTTCGCTCGCTGGGTGTTGCGTACCTCTGGGTCAGCTTGTGGATGAGCAGCTGGATCCAGGGTGCCTCGGGAGCCACGCACACCTTCTTGTTTTTCTTCAGGGTGAGGCTACAAGGTGACGAGACCCCCCTCAGCCCCACGCACGCCTCTTCCCCAAAATTTTTCTAACCACACCACTGTCTGCAGAGAAAACCCCTCCGGTTCCCCGGCACAGTTACGAGCGCACCCCTGCGACCCTTGCCGGGAGATAGACGGGATTTTTTGGGGGTCTCGACCTCAGCTCCGTGAGCCACGCCGGGGGTAACCCCCATTAAAATGGGCATCAGCGTCCCGTGCAACAACCCGTGCCTTGCAAGAGTCACCGCGAGATTTAGGGGCTTCGGAGAGGGCGCGAACGCCTGCGTGTTTTTTGCCCTGGTACCCGAGCGAGCAATTTGCGAGAATCGGTTTGCAGGCTTTCCACTTACATGATCTCCTTCCTCCTGCAGTGAATGCCCGGCGGCGTAACGTCGATGGCAAGGATCAGCCCCAAGTTGATGACCTGGGCGGTCGATTTGATGCACTTGCACCTCATGTTGGTCAGCAGGCTCTCCAGCGACAGACCTGCGCCCGAAAGCAGCCCACAGCCAGGTCTTGGCCCCTCCGGGGGGGGGGGAGGCGGCCAGGGATACCCCCCCTCCCTGCCATCCCAGTGCCACCATCCCATCCCCTCCCCAGCACCCACGGGGGTCTTTTGCAGGGACGGGCTTGTGTTAACAGGGTTTGCAGCGGCAAGCGGCGAGGCTAGTCCCTCCCGGCACAGTCTCAAAGCTTTCTTTTCACGTGTACAGAGGGGGTTTAAGCTTCAGGATTTGAAAACTTAACCAACGTTTTACGAATTAAACCCGTCGCCCACCCACCAAGCGCTCGAGTTTCACAGGGATCTGGAAGAGAAGCCGCTTAAACCCATCAGCCAAATCCCACCTCCCCATCCCAAGCAGCCCCCCCGGGTTTAAAAGTTAAATTCAAAAATGGGCAAGAGACAAATTTGAAAGCTTTGAGGAGCCCATGCTCGGCCCCATCCAGGGCACCCAACGCCTCTATCTAGGGATTTAGAGGGGGAGACGGACAGACAGACAGACACCCCAAGGTCACTCACCGTCCCCCGGCACCAAGTTGCTGAGGAGCAGGGCCAGGGCCAGCGCCGCCGGCAGCAGCCGCATCCTTGCCACCTGCCCCGACCTGCCACGGGGGGGTTCCTTTATAACCAGCCCCCGCCGGGGATTTCACAGGCTGGGAAACGCCGCAGGGCAGGGAAAAAAGCTGCCCCGCTCTTCGACTTCCCTGCCGTCGCTTCCCCCAGTTGCACGTGGCCCCCACCAAAAAAAGGCAGAAACCGTCGTGGCCGCCTCCTAAAACCTCCCGTTTGCCCTTTGTTTCTTGATGAAGAAACGCCGGTGACCCCCCCAGCTCTGCTCCCCATCCCGTGGAGGGGGGACTTGCTCCCCTGAGCACCCCCCCAAGTCCCAGCACGCCACAAGAAGGGATGCGAGTGACGGTGACGGAGAATTGCCACTTTTATTGGACCCGTTATCTTGTGCCCAAAGGGGACACCCAGCCCATGGCCACGGGTTGGGAGGATGGGCAAGCTGGGGACTGGCATTTCCAAGGGCTTAAATGCCTAAAAACACAAAGGAAAAAGGGGCTCAGGGCATTACACGGCTCCCCTCCTTGCACTGGGGCAAGGTGACAGTGGGATGGAGGGGAGGGAAAGGAGGGGGGGTCCAATTTCAGGCCCCGCACATCTGGCCGTCCTGTCGGTGGCAGCTTCCTCTGTGGTGAGGCTCTTTCTTCCTCCTGCCAAAAGCAGAAGGGGAGGAGAAACATGTGAAGACTGGTCCCCAGGGGATGCGACTGGTCCCCAGGGGATGCGACTGGTCCCCAGGGGATGCGACTGGTCCCGCCGGGAGCAGGATGTGGAGTGGAGAAGGGCTTACAGGTTGGGGAGGTCCTGCAGCAGTTTCTTCACCCAAGGGGCGTCAGGATCCACGCAGACCCTCTCCAGGCTTTTTAGCCTTATCCTAGAAAACACACGGGGTTTCGGCAACCGACGCTTCTCCCTCCTCCGGTGGGGCGGGGGGGGGGGGCTCGAGCAGCCAAGCCCCCCTGCGCTTCCCAGAAGGAAAAAGAGCACAAAACTGAAATAATTCGGGGAGGATGGGACTCGTACCCCCCAGGAGCCACTTACACCACCTCGAGGCGCCGGCAGCTGCTCCCCACCGGCCAGACCTCGACGCTGCTGTATTTCCGCGGGGAGATGAAGGCCCTGGTAGTCTTGGCACAGCGGCAGCTCAGGTTGCCGTTGGCTTCCAGAAGAGCTAAAGGAGCACACGGCCACGGCTCGCGCATCGCCCCAAAACCCGCTGCCAGCCCCAAAACCCATTCTGGGCAATGCATCCCCCCCCCCAATCCCACCGGGATGACCCTGCTTGCAAAAGAACCTCCAAGCCCCGGAGACGGCAGCGGGATGCCGCCTCCGAAAACCTCAACGCCCTTCCCCAGCATCCTCCATCCCCCCGCATGGGGGCACGGGGACCCTCACCTGCATCCCCGGGGCGGTGGGTCACCAGCAGCACCCCCAGGAGCAGGGTCGCCCACGCAGCCATACCTGCCCCATCCCTCGCCCCGGCAGCATCCCCCTCTATTTGAGCCGGAAAATAGGAGAAGTAAAGCGGCGCAGGCGGGAGGCCCCCGGGGGTGGGGGTCAGGGTGTTTTTTGCCCATCTCCGTTCCCTGCTGACAGCGCTCGCTGAGCTTGCAACGGCATTAGTAAAAAAGCAGCTCGGGTTTGGTGGGAGGCCTCGGGCTTCCTGAAACCAACTCCGTTTTCCCCTCCCTACAAAGCCAGGTCTTGTAAATATATCAGTCGTTTCCCCCAACGCTTTCCCCCACACGGCCGCGCGAGCCTGGAGGTTTCTGGGGGTATTTTTCTCTTCTGCATCGTCAGATATTACTCATTTCTCCTGCAGCCAGATTTTCCCCCCTGCAAGGCGCATCCCAGCCCGAGCTTTGGTGGCATTTGCTTTTGCTCTTTCCCCCCCGCCGCCGTGGCTGATTATCCCTAAACTCTGTCAAGTGACCTCGCACCCATCCCCTATATTTCCTTATTGGCCTTTACTGGTTTCAAAAGCCTAACAGCTGCCTGCAAAACCCCAGCCCCATCACGAACGCCGGCGCTTGGATTTGGCTATATCCCCCAGCTCCCTGCCAGCAATATCGTGCCCTCAAATCACCACTGAGACAGACAACAGGTCATGTCGGGAAGGAGCTTTGATTCCCGCCGGCTGTGCCGGGGCTGCCGGACCCTTGCCGGGGGTTTGGGGCTGGGACACCCATCCCAGCTACTGTCGCTGCCTTGGACAAAACTTTCCTGCCCTTGTCTCATTCCTTCACATAAAAGGGGTTTTTGTTGTGCCTGAGATGCGCCTGGGTGCTGCCCTCGTTCCCCTACCTATAGCAGAAATACCTCACCTGACCTATATTCAAATGCACATTTTAATGCCTGCGGCATATCTGTGAAACAGCATCAATACCAGAGTGCCAGATGCAAATGATGGTAAATTCAGCTCCAGGAAGGTTACGACAGCGGGGTTTATCAAAGCTCTGCCGAGTTTCTTCGAAGCTAGGAGATCCAGGGAAAAAATACAACAGAATAAGAAAAAAAAACAACCTGAATTTTATTTGACTTGAACTCTCAGGATGGGACACGCCACGCTGCGTAATAAAAAACCCAGACACACACTCCGCCGATGAGCACTTCGCACGGAAAGAGTCGCAAAGTCGTTCCTACAGAGACGGGAGCAGCCCCTGCCAAAAAAAGGGGCTATGGGCGAGTAAATAAACGAAGGGTTCATATTCACGCTGATCCAGGGACCGAATGCAGCGGGGGGGAAAAAACACCCCCACGATCCTGCCACGGGGCTGGGGTCAGCAGTGAGCTGCCCTCCCTGCGGCGGCCGACACCGGGGCTGGGACGTGGAGATTTCAGAAAACGGGGGGGGGGGAGCGAGGGCAAAGTGAGGATCGGCCAGGTTTGCACGCCTGCACGTCATCTGCCAGCCCGTTTCGGGGCCCTGAGCGTCCACTTCCTTAGCAGGAAACTTATTTTTTCTTCCTGCGAAAAGCAGAAGGAGGAGAAACGTGTGAACGCAGAGAAAAATGGGTCCGGGGAGGCGGGGGAGGAAGCTCCTGCCCCAACTGAAGGAACTCGCTGCCATTTCCCCGGAGCGGGCATCACTCACGGGGACGTCTCCCGGCCATCCCTACGTTATGCCACAAACCGGGCACGACGAAGAAGAGGGTGGCTTTCCCACCCGAGCATCGATATGTTATCGCCCTCGCAATGAGCAAACCCTCCTCCTGCCGTTTCCAACCTCCCACCCCCCAATAATTTTTTTTTTTTTTTTTCCCCAAAATGTTTTCAGAGGCAGAAGCCGGGGAGAGCACAACCCGCGGACGGCAGCATCGACGACCGAACGCTGCTCTGCGCAGCGAGGTCTCACCCCTCATCACCTCAGGAGCGGGTCCCTCGTCCCCGGCAGCCCCCCAAGAGCCCTCGGTCCCGCGAGCGCTCCCCAGGACCGCAGAGGCGACGGGATGCCATCCAAGGGCCACCCGAGCCAAAGGCTTTTTCATCAAAGCAACTTACGTGCTAGCGATACGCTTCAGCAGTTTCTTTACCCAAGGGGCGTCAGGATTCACGCACACTTTCCCTGAGGTTTTTAGTTTAATTCTGAAACACAAGGAGAGCTGGTGAGCATCACCCTCCCCTCCGAAGGCAGGGGTTCGAGCGGCCCGAGCTGACCTGCAAGGCTTGGCTTTCATTTACAGTGCCAGCGGATCGCAGAAAGCTGCTAGCGACAGAGGGAAGCCACAAGACGGTCAGGAAAAAGCAAGATGCAACACGTTCCCGTGCAGAGCGGAGACTGTGCTCGAAGCATGTTCAAAGACAATTTTCTCTGTAGACTTACAAATGTATCAGCGCCCAGCCGTTAAAGAAATCTTACACTTCTGCTTAACGCACTGCTTGAGTCAGAACAGGAGTAATGAGACAAGGTCTTGACCCGAGATGCTGTTTGCCCTCAGGAGTGTTGCATATAGGTAGTGGAAAAATTTTTTATGGCTCCTCCTGCCTTGGTGTCCGAGGATATGCTTCTTCCAAACTGCAAACACCACCCACCAGCACGCTCCCCACTAAGCACCAGCACAGGGAAATCACGCTTTCCCTTGCTGGAAAGGGTCATTTAGGTCCTAGGGACCTCTGGCAGGTCGGCTCGGCTGCCTTTCCTCCACTGGAGTTAAACCGATGTTCCTCAGCCCCAAAGCGTAAGTGAGCTTGCTGGCATCTTTTAAAAGCTTTTATTTTCAGAAAGAGAGAGGAAAAAAAGCAGGGCGGTTGCAGAAGCAGTGGCCCCGCTGCTCTGCGGGAGCCAGAGGAGAAAGCAGCTTTCTGCCCCACGAGCCACCCGCAGCACTTACATGATCTCTGTACGTCTGCAGGTGCTTCCCACAGGTCTTATCTCAATGCTTTCGTATCGCTTGGGACTGATGTAGTCCGAAGTTGTCTTTACGCACCTACAGTTGAGGTTTCCGTTCACCTCCAGGATGGCTGAGAAAGAGAGAAGGTAGCGACTTAAAGACAAACGGCGTTATTTAGAGATGCGGCAACTCTGAATCTATTCGAGAGCCAAAGAAACCATCCCTTCCCGTGCTTTCACTGACAACGCTTTAGAGACCACAGTAAGAAACTGTTATCTGAGCCTCTACCTCAGTACCCTGCTCTCACACAGCTCCTGAAAGCTGAACCGGGTCCTAACAGAGGAAGACGGTCGCTCTCTTTCCTTGGCTACGAGAAAAACCCTGGGCTAAACGGCCAGGAGGAATCCCCGTCTCCTCCGGTCCCTTTCGGCGCAGGATGCAGGCGATGCCCGACCACGGCAGGCTGGGAGCTGACAGCCGCGGGTATCTCTGCAAAGATGTCAGAAGCTCACCTGCGTGGGCTGAGTGGGACATCATCATCATCATCATCATAAGCAGCAGCAGCAGCCCCCGTGCTCCCGTCCCTGTCCCAGCCAGCGCTCGCATCCTCGCAACAGGCTCAGCCCCCAGAGACGGTCTGAGGAACCGGGTGAAGAAACAACCCTATTTATTTGGGAGGGTCACGCTCTGACACAAGCAGCAAGATTCAAACTTCAGCAGTCACATTTGACTGGTGGACCGTGAAGAGGTGACGTAATTTCTCCGATGCTCCCCGCAGCCGAGTCAGAAACTGAATTTATGATATTATTGATTAAAACCAGCCCTTGGAATCAAGTGCCTGTTTGGATTCCCCGCGTCATCTTCCCCACACCCTGTTTCTCATTAGCTGCGTCTGTACAAGCATCGCCTTTTGTTCCCTTCAGCATTTACCCCTCAACCACAAAAAGAGTCCAGCATAAAATCGGAGCGCAAACCCCGGGTAAGCAGGGTTTTTTTAATGCACTCAGATATTTACATATTTCTTTCTTAGGGCTATAATTCCCCCACGCTATTTTTGCTATCTCTTACATCAGCAAAAATGCCTAGCACCGTACCGGGGAAAAATAATCAAGATCTCTGCTATATGTTTCCACTCAGAGCCTTCAAATCTAGCACTTCGCTGTACGAGTAAAACACCCAGGAAATGCAAGAGATGACTGGTACCGTAGCATCAGCAAAAAGCAAACTATTCCCCACATCTCTGCACATTTGTGACTAAGTGCTGATGCGCCCATTTATCAGCAGCGACTTTCTGGGTACCAGCGGCCTGGGAGTGAAATGCAGATGGATGCCAGAGAACGGCAGCAGGAAAAGCGATGGAGCTGGGATGGACTCGGGGATTTGCGAGGGTGAGACCTGAGCTCTCCCTTTGCGGCGCTGGGACTGGAGGGAGAGGGGGTACAGCCCCACTGTTTCCCTTGCGAACATCTGTCTACGTTATGTCCAGAGCACCCTTCGATAACGCAGGGATCAAATCCCCGTTTGGATCTGCAACAAGCCGTGGGGTGGCACCAGGGGTAGCTTCAGGGGTCTTCCTATTTGCCCCCATTTAGTAGCCCATTACAGCACTTCAGACCTGAAGTAGTCTGGTCTTAGTTAGATGCGTCCTGCCTGCCTACCGTTTCAGGAAAAGCAGATTTTATTACGTTATCAGCTCAGAGGCGCAGTGTGCTCTGCGGTCCATGAGCCAGTTCTCCATCATTCATGGCAGGGACAAACAAATGGGAGCGGCCAAACTACTGACACCAAAGTAGACGCATTACATGGCAGTGAGAAACCGTAGGAGCATATAAAAAGGGACGTCAAACCATGCACATCCTTATAATGCTGTAGAGCCACACGCCCACAAGGCTTTAAGGCTTTATTCTGGCAACGCGGCATCCTCCAGGCCTTACACACACGGAGATACGCCTGCCCGTTTTGGGGGACCATTGCCTGGTGCTTGTTCCTCCACACATTTCCCAGCGCCTTTGGGGTTTCTCTCAAAATGAGCCATTGAAGGACTGAAGCGACACGTTTCAGCACGCAAGGGGTCAGTCCTGTAATGCCAACACCTTGGGCTCTCACACGGGATATTCAAGGGCCACCGCCGCAAGGCGACAGCCACAGCAGCACCCCACGCTCTCGGGTTTTGGTGGGACGGGGGGGTGGCCTGAATAAGGCAAGTTCACCAGCTGGGAAGCAAAAGGGGAAGGGGACACGTGGCCACGATTGCGAGGCAAGGAGGAAGGAAGAGGGCAGAAGAAAAATGTTGTGGTTGCATGATAACGTTGTAATTTGGAGCTTTCAAATCACATCAGCATTTTATATAGTAACAAATTGGTAAGCTAATAAAAAAAAAAAAAAGTCTTCCACCCAAACTGTAAGCTACTTATCTTTCTCTTAAAGACTCTTTTTTCCTCCGAGATAGGTCCAAAAGTCTTGTGAAGATCTTGTTCAAGAGATCAAGGTCAAAAGCGGACAAGTGAGGAGTTTAACTCCCTGTACATCAGGGTCACAGAGAGGCCAGGGACAATTTCCATGAGCTATTCCCGAAGTCCTATGGAGGGAATGAGAGCCTTGCTGCTATGGCAGCGGAAAAGGAGATGGCTTTAAAACTGGGTTTTGTTCAATACTTTCAGAGTTTTCAATCTCCTTGCAGAGAATTATTAGAAGGAGCCCAACTTAAGACTGGTTTAAGTGGTTTTGCTGGGTTGTGGCAGGGGTCTCTTCAAACAAAAATCTGCAAAACGGTGGGGAAGGCAGCAATTTACCAGGAGACATGACCGGTCACCTACTCAAAGTGCTACGGAGGCACTAAAAAAAGTTTCAAGCTGTTTCTGAAGTTCATTACTTTTAAAATGATCCTGCTTTTACAGCTGGGGAAAACAGAGAGAAGTGAAAGCAACTTTCCCTAGAGCTGCGTGGTAGAGAGAATGGAGTCAGGGCACACCGACGGTGCCCCAAGCGTGGCTCTTCCACGACTGAAGAAAACCAACACCAGTGCTGGCAGTGCTTAGGAAAACTGGTACGGGAAGAAGTTACCCCTGGGAAACATGCAGCGGGCAGACCAAGATAACTCATCAGCGAGATCACGCCCCAGATCTGTGGCTATGGGCAGGCATCCATCTCCTGTCTACCCTGGAGAGAAGTAGGAGCTACAGAAGCATGTTTTGGCTGGATGGATTTAGAGAGGCGGCTTTAGAGGGGTCCTGGGTCATCAGTTCGGCCACAGCGACCTCACTTTTAGCCTAGGGTAAACATTTGCCCCCAGACCTATGCAAGATTCCAGGTGCTTTCACGGAGGTTGTCTCCTCTAAGGATGCGCTGCTTTGTGCTGGTACGTTGCTTTATGCCTGTCCTCGCGACGCTTCTTCCCTGACCGTCGTGGTGATCGTTAACTCACTTTGTACCCAGGATGAAACCCCCACGTCCCTCAGGGGGAGGACGGCAGGGCCTCTTCTTCATTGCCAGCACCGAGAAAGTTGTCTCCTCTGCAGAGGTGGCCTCGGCAGCAGCTCCCTTCCAAGTAGGAGAAGTCAACGCTGCCGGGACAAAAATAACACGCTCACCCTGGGGCTGCAGAGAAGCGGCAGCCATCAGGGCATCCTTTGGGCAGGCAGTGCTGCCCAACAGCGTCCTTGGCCTGGCCCACGGGTGCTTCTGGAAAGACGGTTCAAAGTGCGGGCTCAGCTCCACGGTTTCAGGCGCTGGGGTGGCGTGGCAGTCATGGCCTACATGGCTACCAAGATGAACGGAGCATAACCAGCGGTTCCCTTTCAGATGCAGCCTCTTGATTCATACCTATAGGCAGATTTTCATAGTGAAGCCCAGCTCTGAAGCAACATGCTTGGGTTTCCCCCAGGACACTGGGGTAGTTTGGTGATTCCCCACCACATGGCCCCAGAAGACGTGCATTTGCCTAGCTGGTCCTCAAGCTGCTACAAGTTTCTGCTTCGGGTAGGAAAGGTGAAATAAATGTGGACGTGGCGAGAAAGGAGAACTTGACTGAGATGCTATAATCCCAGGGTTTCTGAATTGTCTTGGTAGTAGTCACGGTGGTTTTGGTGTATGACTAACATGTATATTGATAAACATTGTGGTGTTTTCTCAGGAAGGAAAAGCTCGCAGTCATTGTGGGTAGCTAATATTTGTGCATGCTGAGTGGTAATTCTGAAAAGGGAGAAGGAGGGTGAGGACCTAGCCTGCTACTATATGTAAGTTAACCGCTTCCTGGATGCCAGTAATTCAGAATAGTGGCCCTCACATATTGATCTGTGGACTTATCCAGGCCAGCATCAACTGAAACGTGTTAGAAATATCCTAACAGCTTCTGTATTTTCTGCAGCAGCTATACTTTTGCAGGGAAGAGTTTGATTTGAGTCATTTTTTATTTCTGTTATGTTTAGCAGATGTTTTAAATTTTTTTACACCCACTGGATCCTCCAGACATCCTTCCCATGGTACCTAAATCAGAGGCCCACAAAAACGTGGTGCAGATACCTCCCAAAGGCCAGGACCAAGGCAGGAAACAAGTGCTCCGCTGCGTGGCTTTGCTGTGCTTCTACAGACATTAAACTGCTTAAAACCACGTCATGTAGTGGCATCAACCCATAGAAAGCCTCAAGTTAGTTCAGCGAGGTCAAAGATTTCCTTGAAGACACTGAAAAATAGGTGATGGGAAATGAGAGGGGAGGTAGGTGAGCCATCTGTGGAAAGAATAAGAGACCTCATGCTCTTTGCAGATGGAAACTGGAGGTTTTACATGCCTGAGCCCCCTCTGGAAGATGAGGATGGAAAACCTGTCACAGCATCTCCAAACACAGGAGCCAGGGACAGAACAAAACCTTGGTCTGTAACAACAAGGCGGCTTCCAAGAAGAGTAGAAAATGGCCTGAGCTAAGCGGAGCAGGAGGAAAAAAAAACCCCAAAAAACCACAAAAAACCTTTCCCACGTTTGATCAGGATGGGCAGAAACCCAGCCCTGATGTAAATGCCTTGGAGATGCCATCTCTCCTGCCCTTCAGCGAGGACCTGCGTGCTCCACCAGCAAGCGTGTAAGGATATGCAAGAGGCTGCGTTGGAGACGTCTGCAGCAGGCAAACCTCTCGGCCACGCTGAAACCACTAGGTTTGTTTTGAGAGAAAGTGAACTTTCAGCACATCTGTCCTTTCTCCACAACTCACCCAGCACTCCTTGCGGGAGAGATAAAAAACTTTTTCTTGGGTTTTGTTTTGTTTTTTTTTTTTTTATAATTACCCCCCAAAAAAACCCCAACTGCAGTGAATTGACACCACTGTGGTTTGTGGTCCATCATCTGCTTCTAAGATAACGATGCCTCCTGCGAAAACCTGCGGGAGAGCTGCACCCACACCTATTTCAGCGACAACAAGTTCAGCGCTGCATGAAAACCCAGGACCAGAGCAGAGCGTTGGTTTCTCTTTTATCGTACAAAAGTGTGTCTTGGCCGCTTCGTGCGGTGCCCAGTTTCCAGCCCAGGGCTCCTTCCAGCCCTACTGGGATGTTCTCCATCCCCTCATGCCTCCTACACCTCAAAACTATGTTCCCAACCAGCCTGTGTTCATTTATCCATATATGAAAAGAACTTCTTAAGACCATTTTTTCCCCTGATGTCCCTTGTCCTGGCTGCATTTTAAGAAGAATTGCTCCCTTTATACAATTGGCCTTCCTTTCCTCCAAAATATTAATAGCCCAAATCTGCAAAAAATAACACCAATGCAAGGGTACAGCCCAAGGGAAGGGAATGACTGACCAGGATGTGTGGATCTCCCAGGCCCTGTGCTGGTGGTTACCAACTTAGCAGAGTTTTATTTGTACTCAGATACAAAACAGACGGTGCTTACTGCAGCAGACGCCAGGTATAGAAGTGACATTTCCACACGAGAGCACCAGAATTAGCCAAAGCCTAATGAAATCAGTCCAAAATTAGGTTGTTCAAACCAGCTATCGAGCTTGCTGTCACTTGCTGTCTTCGAGCAAAGGTGCACAGACTTGCTGGTGGCATGGCATGGGGACAAGAATTCATTTTTGGAGATACCAGAGCAGTCTGATGACACCTCTGCTCTGCATATCTGCAAGCAGCTGAAAAAACCTACTGTGGGCATCTTTAAAAGTAGGGCTCAAGTATTTGGTCTGCTTGAGGGCTAAAGAAAGGGAATAATACGGTAAGAGGGAGCTTTGAAAGGGAATGGATAAGAAGGAAGGGGAAAGGCTCAGAGCAAGAACAAAAGCTCGATCGGGGTAAGAGAAATTTAAAAAAAACTTTGAAGAAATGCCTCCCCGGTCAATCCAGCGCCATAGGACCTCTGCAGAGCAGCAACGGGGTGCTTTCTGCCAAAGGGAAAGCAGTAGTACACGTCCAGCAGCATGTCAGAGCGTGACCCCAGAGCAGGGACAGTTTCTGGGACACCCCGTCCACCCCAGAGATGCAAATGGTACCAAGCAAGCGCAGGAGAAAATCCCCTGACTGCTGTGCTAATTTGCACTTGCTGCTAGAAAAACACGTTGGAGAAATACCCCGGCACCCCCGCACTTCTCCACCTGAAGCTCTCAGTTTGTTTCAAATGCGAGTTAATCCGAAATCAACCCAACGCGAAGCGGAGAAGCAGCGTTATTCCTCAAAAGGCCCGGCGGAAAAGCAGAAAGCTCTGTGCCTCCTGGCACGAAAAAAAGGCCAAGTGGGAAGGAAGCCCAAGAGCTTTACCAAAAAGCAGTGTCGGTGGCTCGGCCGCAGGTCTCGGCTCCCTCTCCGCACATTTGCATGGGGGTGCAGGAACCGGTCTAGACGCTGCAGGTGCTGCCGAGCGAACGCCGTTAGCGATTTGCATAGGGGCTTCGTGCGACAGTGACGACTCAATCCCCCCTCCCCAGCGCAGGAGGAAGACGATGATGAGTTGAAACGAAGTCAGGCTGCGACAGCGAAGGGAGCCAATAAATTGCAAGCCGGCGCATTATAAAGCGAGATGTGCCCGTTGACATGGCCCTGCTGCTCTTGTTGTGTAGTTGGTGTGACTTCAAGCCAACGTTCTCCACGTCTCCGCCACCTGGGAGGAAGGCCTCATGCTTTTAGCACTTCATTCTTGGGCGAGTGAAGAAGTGGTCCAGGTCTAAATTACAATGGCTAGACCAAAAACGTGCTCCTGGAAACTCCCCCAAGCTAGACCTAGCCTGCGCTTCGCAAGATGGGAAGTTGCCAAACTCAAAGGCGGCCCCCCACAACTGCCCAGCGCCTTTCCCTGGAATAGAAAGAGGATGCTGCAGTGCCGGTGAGGATGCTGCAGCGCTTCAGGAGACTTACGCAACGGGTGCTAAAGAGAAAAAACTGAATCAGAGTGGCAGGGTTACATCGCCTGCTTGCCCCGCAGCGCCGATGACCCAGCCGAGCCGATGGTGCTGGTGGGAGGCTGGGTACTGAGCACATCACTGCGGCAGCTCAAGGTTTTAGCTGTCTTCTGCATCTGTGTCAACAACTGCACCACTAGCTGGGTGCCTGGACAAAGGAATTAGATGCAGGGTACTACCACAATACGGAAGGATTCAGGTGAGCTTTTACCATTGGACCTTTCTGCTCATGACAAGGAGGAAAGAGGTGCCAAAAATGCCACAAAGACCAGAATACAACCAAGATGCTGGTACGCAAGCACATTTCCCCTCATTACCTGAGGAAGCGACCTCCTGAAGGCAGATTTTAATTGCTTGAGCTGAATTACATCCTATTTGGGTAATTTATTTCGGCAAACACTAAGCAACAGTCCTACCACCAACCTCCCAAGAAGCATTATGGCAAGGTCTCCTCCCCTTCTCCTCAGAGTGTGACATCTTGATAAATGCAGCTAGAAGCTGGCAGGCTTGCTTAAAGTGGTATTTTTCTTTTTTTTTTTTTCCAAATATTAGTGATTTCCATTTTAGTTGAATCAGTAATTAAGCTGTGTCCACATTATTTGGCTTGCAGAATAACCCATAACTATTATTTCTGGTAGAGCTAGACGGTCTTAACCCTTTTTCTACCAGTTAAGTCAGAAGAGAGTAACTTGTCTTCAGAAACGTAGCACCCCTTGCTTTCTAGCTTGACACAAGCTTCCTCAACCACAACCAACCTCCTTGATGTCTAGTGGCACGTCTCCGCTTCACACGTATGTTAATGACTCATTTCCCAACAAAAGTCATCTCTTTCCAGACTATCTGAGTTCGATTGCCACGGCATATACGACCTTTGTCTCTGCTGTTTTCCACCCATTCAAAGCGGTATTTACAGATCTTGTGCTTGCAGTAGCTCGACATTTCCCATCTGACCGAGTAATGTCCTCCCTACTTGCAAAGTTCACCAACCATGCAAGAGATTGCTCCCCACCTCAAAGCAGGGTCTCGCCTGATGAGGTCCAGGCTGATTAAGTAACCTGAAGGTGACAGAAGCTAGTTGAAGGGTTTGCAAATCCCCGTTGCCCACAGGACCCACGTCTCCAAGTGGGAATTGCACACAGAGACCCCAGCCTTGTGCACTCACAGCCTAGGATGACCTACCTAGAGGACGGGAAGCCAGCAAGGCAGGATGACCAGCCAAATGGACCAGAAGATGAGCCACAGTCCCGCTCTGAAGTGAAGAGATGCAGAGAAGCCACCCGAGCGCTGGTCCTCGCAATGCACAGCTGCCTACACCAAGATCTGCTCTATAGAGCTGGTACAGTTTAAGTGACATGGCCAAAGGAGAAGGACGTGCCCAGCTACCTTTGAGAGCCTCACTAGCCCCATAAGACGAGCTTTCTGCCTGTCATGTCTATGGATGCCTCTCCAAGTCCTAGGCCCGCTGGCCTAGGGTTGCCATCCTGCCAGGGTTAATCACTGCCGAGGGTCACAGGAGTCTGCGAGGGGTGGGAGGCTACTCGGCTATTAAAAGTTCGTGGGGAAGGAGAAGGATGAGATAGGTGGGAGATGGCTGAGGGGATGGGATTATGCATGGGGAGTGGGGGAGTCCCACCTCCCGGGACATCTCAGTCACATCCAGCCATGGCTGCAGGAAGGACCGCTGCATGCCAGCCCCATCCACCTTCCCCTCCCAAGCTACGGGGGGATGATGTTTGTGGCTGGGGTCCCAACCCCGGTGCCACAAAACGCACTCAAGTATATCACTTCTGCCACGAGGCACTTCAAACCCTAACATACCAGGAACGGACTCAAACTCGACCACCATACTTGGGTTTACACCTAGGATCGTTACTTTCATTAGTGTCCACTTAATGTTTCGAGGCCTTCCCTCGTCCTCTTTTTGCCAGATGTCTCCCCACCTCTTCTCCTTGGGGAAGATGCTTTCCCCACATTTCACCCGCAAGCCACCGTAGGAATAGTTATATTAAAAAAAAAAAAAAAATGAAGCCACGAGCAACCGTTCTCTAGCAGTGAGTAGAAGTGCACATGGTAAAGAGGGGAAATCCAGGTCTCCACCGAGAAGGAACCATGTCGCTGCAATACGAATGTCTTTTGGGGAGATGAATGGCCCCCCCTGCCCCTGGAAAGCCCCTTCTCAACCGTTTCTTTTGGACCCAGCACCCCTGAATCAGCACTTCGGGCATCAGAGCCTTGCGCGCGCTGCCAACGTGGCTACCCGGAGATGCTCTCGACAGGGAAGGAGAAACTCAAGCCCAACTTCTGCAAAGGACGTAAATCTCACCAGCTAAAAGAATCGATACTGAAAGGAGTTGTCTCGCAGCTAAAATAATCCAACATCGCTTCAGGTTTGGGGGGATGAAAGAAAGGCTGGTCGACCTCACAAGTCATGCTCAAGGCTGGAAGGTCAGCAAGCTCTCGCCTGCCGGGTGGAAACGGGGAGGCAGATGAAAGGGCAGTGTGCAGGGAGAGAAGAAAGACTTAGGGAGATACTGGAAAGTGAAACCAAGAAGCATAAAGCCATAGAAACCATGAAATCTGCTTTGATCTTTCCTCAGCTTTTATCTTGGTTGTCGCTTACAAAACACACCCTGAAAACTAATAAGGCCTAAAAAGTCACATCTGTCGCAGGGCGCAGCCTTGGGTTGGATCCAGAATCTCCGTGAAGCTATTTGTGTACCCCCCCTCCCTTTCATACCCCACCTTCCCGTGGCTCGGGTGACTGCCTCTCACAAGCACAGACTAGAGCATCTCCTGGCTTGAAGTTTTATTGTGCAAGAAAGGTTTCCCACCCCAAACCTGAAGTTTCCAACCCCTGCTAGCCATGTGCAAATGGAAAACAGGGCAAAAGCAGCTTTTACCCAACCGGACCGATTTTTCAGGGGTACGCACCAAGGAAGCTGATCTAGGGAGGAAAGCTCCCAGCTTGATCTCAGCCTGAAGAAGAAAGGTATTCCAGTTAAATTTTTCTCCCACCGTTCATTTCCCAGTGCTCCAGAAAGGATTCATTACTACTCTCCTCCTCCTTCCACGCTCCTCTCAGCACGGTGATTTATTCCCTTAAGGTCAGAAAGGACCGTTCCAGTCCCATCTACATCGGCAAGTAGCCTGGACCAACACGACACCTGCAAAGCATTGACCAGTCTGAAGACCGGGCACCCAGACTCTATGCACACATCAGGGGGGCTTTTTAATTTTCATTCTTGACCCAGCCTAGTCCAGTCTCGTAGACCGAACACCCACTGGGGGCTGGCCCACGTCTGCTGTGTTTTGTCGTCCCGCTTAGTTTTACCAAAAGGGAATCGAGTTCATGCCCGTGAAGACCACCCCGTCAGATGAAGCACAGCACTGTAAGTGGGGATGTTGGGGATGTTTGGTCCAAGAAAAAACAAACAAACAACAAAAAAAACCAAACAAAAAACCCCACCCCCCCAAAACAACAAAAAAAACCAACCCAGCCACCCAACCCTAGTGATCCAAACCGAGACACTAATGTAAATGCACCCTAAGAGCGGTTCAGCCCAAATTGCCTCATCCTAGCGAGCCCCAGACTGTTTCTTCTTTCAGAAACATGTTGCACCAGCAAAAAGGGAGAGCGGGACACCCACGGAGAGAGGGAGCAGAGGTTTTCTCTGTCCTGTGGATATGGTGGAAGAGATGGGGGGGGGGAACATTAATAAGCTAAATAACGGCGTGGGTACTACAAGAACCAATCCATCTATTTGCCACAACCCTGTAGGAGAATTCAACTATCCCTCTTTACAATTGCCGCGTTAATCCCACTTTTGAACACCACTATATTTTTTACAACAGGAAGGAAGAGGCATTGCTGTTCAGAGTATGAAAAGTCCACGACGTACAAAGGACCGGATTAGCTTCTGGGGAAAGGCAAAGCAACCAGTTGCGAAATACCTGGCAGCGAGACCACGCACACCCTGGCTGCATGGAGGAAAGGCGCACAGGTTGTGGTAATAGACCTGCACCACTAATTCTGCCACTACAGGCTGCTCAAGGAGGAGCATTCCACGAGGCACGTTCCACGTTTTTTGAGGTTCGTTCCCACCGTAGAAATCCACACAAATAAAGAAAAACCCCATGGCTTGTCCTACGGCTTTGCCTTAAACTTCTGCAAGACACAATCCATCATGAACAGAGATGTTTGAGTCAGCACAGGCGTCTGCGCGTACGAGAAGATCGTGCCTTGCGCGGTACTGGAGAACCCGAGGTTATGAAGGGTCAGTGATCATCATAACAGCTTAAAAATGATCTGAGAGTGATTTTTAAAACCTACAGGGAAACACAAATTCTTTGCATCTGGGAGTATATAATCACTGTAGTTGACTTAAACCCAACGCCTAACGGGAATAGCTCCTAATTCCAACCCCCATCTAAGAAAAAGAAGGAAGACAGCTGCGTTGAGAAGTCAAAATATTGGAAGGAGCCAGAGAAACTGGTCAGACCTTCAAAACCAAAGGGGCACCAGGCTGCACCGGACTGCAGTCAGAGTATAGGCCATACCCTTCGGAAGCGTGTGCTTCCCAGCAGCCGTGCCAGCCCTTTCCAGACTGAAACACACGCATGGCTGGCGCTGACATGATAATACATGTTTTTCCGAGAAGGTGTGCATTTACAGCTGAATGTGCGTGGCGCTGCAAAACAAAGATGCTAATAGGGTCAATGCAACATTAAAATCTTATTTAGAGGTTCGGTGATAGAAAGCAGAAAGAAGTGCAGCGTCTGCTGAGCACTGCAGATGAAACCCTGTAGTTTTGCTATATCCTTTACACCATTATAGCCCTGCTGCCTACTTGAAGGCTTAACAAGGCATTTAGACACGTTGTGTGTCTCCAATGTCATAAAACCATCCATACAAAACAGACAAAAGGCACACTTACAAAGGTCTGGAGACAAAAGCAAGCACTGAACATGACACAGTTTGAAAAACCTTTTCTGACTACATGGGTATTTGCACAGGTTATTTTCCAGGACTCAGAAGGAAAAAAGAAAAAAAGAAAAGACATCTTGAAACATCTTTATTAAACAAGTGACCCTGCTATTCAGTCACTTGAACCTGTTCACTTTTTGTCCAAAGCAAGCAGCAAGCCAGTACATCAGCAAACCACCTGCTGCAGGCTGGATTTGACCAAAAA